>NC_133773.1:4107274-4142292 GCF_003597395.2 Chelonoidis abingdonii | reverse complement strand
CCCCTTTCTATAGGAGCTTATTCCCTGTAAGCAACCACCCCCTTTCAGATTACACTTGCTTAAGAAATAAAGTCACTAATGGTTAAAAATCATGTATTCTTTATAAAAAAGTCATTATAAAAATGATGGGAGAGAACTGGACAAGGTTATCCCGGGTGGGGTTTGGGGAGGATAGGGGAGGGAAATGGCCACTAAAATTCAAGTAATGAACAGTCTTTTGGTTGGGCTGTCACGGGGTGGAGTGTGGCGGAGTGCACGTAAGCCTTCCCCCATCGCATTCTTACACTGTCTGGGTGAGGAAAGATATGGAACATTGGTGAGGTAGTGAGCGGTGTGGTTACACAGGGCTGCAGCAGCACCTGACCCTGCTGCTATTCCTGAAGCTCACCAGTATGTCGGCGCATGTGTAGTTCATTGATCACGCCTGCAGCCCAGTGTTTGCCATCCGCACCTAGCAAATTTCTGTACACCTTGATTTCCTAGCTCGCTCCTGCTGCCGCCTCTTCTGATGTCCTCCTGTCTCATCATTACTGCATCTTTCCTGTAATTTGATACACGCCTTCCACTCATCAGATGGCTCTTTCAGGCAGGTCACTTCATTGATTTCCGAGAACATTTCACTCGCGTTTTTTTCTGGCCCCTTATCTGAGATAGCCTTGGGATGGAGTTAGGGAGGCTTGAAAAATTTGCAGCTGCATGAGGGGAGGTAAAAAGAGGAGAGAATATTTATAAAAGATACATTTACGAACATGGTTATACTCTTCACAGTGACAACACTAATTACCTACAGCACAGTGATTCACTACAAGGTCGCATTTTGCATCTTAATATTGTAGTGCCTGTGGCTCTGTGTTAGAGATCTCACAGAACAAAGGTCCGGTGCAGCAGAATTCAGCTTGCTGAGGCCATGGTAAGCCACTGTCTTTCGGCTTCTGCAGCCTTCATATACACAGTGCCCTCCTTTCCCAAATACTAAGCTAATCCCGTTCAGTGCTGCTGCTTTCCTGTTAACAGCGCAGCAGAAAACAACTCCCCCCATCCAATTCTCTGGATGATCGCTTTTACCCTCCCCCACGTGTGGCTGGTATCATGGAGTCATGCAATCACCCCTTTCTCGCCCCCATCGCGTGGCTGGTGCAGGAAGATCCTGCTACGCAAATGCGAAAAAGCTCAGCGCCATTCCTCCCCCTCCATTCCCTCCGTTGGCTACCTGCAGGAAGGATTTCTTTTAGCAACAGGCAAACAGCCCAGTAGGAATGGCATCTCTGTCCTTAAATTCTGAATTCAATAGGTATCATGAACGATATTCACTGTCCTGAGGATAACACAGCGAGATAAAGAACGGATGTTGCTTGAATGCCAGCAATCACACGGGCCATACGCGGCTAGGCTTTGTCATGCAATGATACCCAGATTACTTGCTACATGCTGGCAGTGTCAAATGTCCTACCATTGGAGGACGGAATAAGGCTGCCCTGCCCAGAAACCTTTGCAAAGGCTTTTGGAGTACTCCAGGAGCTTCATGGAGATGTCCCTGGAGGATTTTCCGCTCCATCCCAAGACATGTTAACAAACTTTTCCAATAACTGTACTGGCCCTGAATGCATCCCAAGTCCTCAGGGCAAATTAATCATTAAAAACGCTGCTTTAAATCATGTTTTATATTGACAAAGGCACACTCACCAGAGGTCGTTTCCATGGCTTCATGTTGGGCTAGTGTTTGGGAGGGCTCGGAGGTAATCGTCTGGGTGAGAAAAAGCTCCTGGCTGTTGGAGAACAGAGTGCTGTGTGCTCTTCTGCAAGCTCGTCCTCCTCTTCCTCTCTCCTCATCTTCCCTGTCCTGCAGAATCCTACAAGCCACGGCTGAAGATACCCACCCCCACTCGGAATCCAGGACAGGGGTGAGAAGGTGGCGACCCCTAAAGTTGCATCAGCTCAGCGTAGAAGTGGCATTTTTCGCCTTGCCCGGACCTTCCGTTTGCTTCTTTGGTTTTCTGGTGCCTTGTCTGAGCGCCTTAACTTCATACGGCACTACATGAGTCCTGGTGTGGCCTTTCTCCATCATGGCCTTGGAAATTTTTTCAAATGTTTTTCATTTCGTCTTTTGAACTGAGTTTTGTTAGCACTGAATTCCTCTCCATACAGCGATCAGATCCAGTACTCCGTGCGGGTCCATGCTGGAGCTCTTTTTCGATTCTCAGGAGACTGTATTGCTACCTGTGCTGATGAGCTCTGCGTGTCACCTGTGCTGGTGAGTTCTCCACGCTGGCCATACGCTTCACCCCCCTCCCTAAAGCAGCAAGACAACTGTTTCACGCCTTTTTTCCTAGGCGTGAAATGTGCAAAACACCGACAGACAGCAAGCATGAGACTCTGCTCAGATGAAGACCTCAACATATCCATGTGGACGTTGTAACAACACCTTCGCGCATTTACTCCGATGCAGTCTTGTGCTCGCTTACTGGAGACCAAGGGACCTGCAATAGCCCAGGGCGAGGAGACGGCGGCTTACGGCCAGAGTGGCCACAACGAGGAATACGACATGGACCACCAGAATTCTCTTCAATACCCGCGGGCCGGCGCCCGATGCGCCTATCGGGCTTATGGAGATCCTGCTGTAGTGGGGCAGGTTCTAGCCATTGAACGGCGATTTTGGCCAGGAATGAAGCAAGCATCTGAGACTGGTGGAACCGCATAGGTTTTTCAGGTTTTGGGATTCGCAGTGAGTCTGACAAAACTTCGCATGCAATAAGGGCACTTTCATGGAACTTGTGACGTGCTGTCCTCGGCCCTGAAACACCAGAATACCAGATGAGAGCTAGCCCTCACGTTAAGAGCTAGTGGCAATAGCCCTGGAGCTTGCAACGCCAGACAGCTCCGGTCAGTCGGAATCATTTGGAGTAGTGGTGAAATCTGACTTGTGGGGCTGCTGTGATGCAAGTAGCCAAAGCATCATGAAGCTGCTGCTACGGAAAAGTTGTGACTCTGGGAACCGTGCAGGTCATAGTGGATGGCTTTGCTGCAACGGGATTCCCTAACTGTGGCGGGGGGGGGTGTCAATAGATGGAACCCATATCCCTATCTTGGCACCGGAAGCACCAGGACATTCCAGTACATAAAGCGCAAGATGGTACTTTTCTAATGGTGCTGCAGCACTGGTGGATCACAGGGATTTCACCAACATCCACGTTGGGATGGCCAAGAAGGGTTCATATGCTGCTGTCTTCAGGACTGCTACTCTGTTTAAACGGGCTGCTAGCAGGGAATTACTTCCAGATCAGAAAATAACAGTTGGGGATGTGAGATGCCTGTAGTTATCCTGGGGGACCCAGCCTTACTCCTTGATGCCATGGCCATGACGCATACACAGCAGCCTGGACAGTTAGTCAGAGTTGATTCAACTACAGGCTGAGCAAGTGCAGAAATGGTGGCAGAATGTGCATTGGCCATTTATAAGGCGCACTGGTGCACATTACTGACTCGCTTAGACTCAAACCGATACCAATTGTCCCCTTTGTTATTGCTGCTTGCTGTTTGTTCACAATTCTGTAGGAGTAGCGGGGAGACCTTTTATGGTGTGGTGGGGGCTGGAGCAATCATCTGGCATCTGATTACGTGTGCCAGCAGACACCAGGGCGATTAGAAGAGCATACCACAGCGGTTGCGTGTCGGAGAGCGTTTAAAACGATTTCATCACGGCCAGGGTACGGTGTGACTGTTTGTGTTTGTTTCCCTGATGACCCCCCTCCCCCCCGATTGATCTTATTCCCTGTAAGCAACCCACCCTCCTTATCTCTCCTTTTGAAGCTGTACCCAGAACCACCCGTGACAATGTTTTTTGCCCCATCAGGCACTGGGATCTCAACCCAGAATTTCAACAGGCAGGGGAGACTGCGGGAACTATGGGATAGCTACCCACAGTGCAATGCTCTGGAAATCAACACTAGCCTTGGTACATGGACACACACCCCTGAATTACTGTGTTTAGTGTGGCCGTGTGCACTCGACTTTATACAATCTGTTTTACAAAACCGGTTTATGTAAAATCAGAATAATCCCGTAGCGTAGACATACCCCCAGAATGATAAAGTCAACAGAAGCACAAAGGAAATGATTGGAAGCCCTGTGGTGTAGGATTGCAAAAACGATTCTGCCTGGAAAGAAGAGTCACTTGATTGAATCACTTACAATTTTTAAACCAAGATTTCATTGCTGTACCCACAGTTTGTAGGGCCAAATTACATTATTTAGGTGTGCAAGTACCAGATTTGCAGGCCCAAATAGATAAGTAGATGTCTAAATGCACTTACTGGTACCTGCAATCTTATGGGTGCAGAAACAGACTGGAGGTATAGCCAGGCAGAAAATCTGACTTGAAGGATGTAGTGAAAACTGATCAGTCCCTCCTTTTTATATTGTTACATAATACGGAACAAAGTGTCACTGAAATTAACAGCAGGTAAATTTAGAACACGTAAATTGTTGGCTCATAGTGATCCCGAAGAGACTCATCACTGACACTTAAAAGCCCTGCTAGCAATTGGTCAGAAGATAGAAAAGTCTTCATAAACTGCAACAGCACAGATGCTTTTTTATATTAAAATAGTTTTAATTATATACACTTCTTACTGGCAGATGGTATCGCTGACTTGAACAAGCCCAGTCCACAACAAAAGGGTTACCTGCCAGTATTATACAATGAACAGGCAAGGCAAAACCTGCTTATCAGTGCTTAGCCCTGGAGGAATCTGGCTGGGCAGGCTGCTGCTAAGCAGGGGCAGAGAGGAGGGAAATTTGACTGTTGTGCCAGCATCTGGCCACGGAGTCTGATAGGGTATCTTGAGGAGAGGACGATGAGCAACTTGATTTCAGTAGGAACAGATACTCCTCCCCCCCCCCCCCCCCACACACACAGTTCCCCTCTGCCTCACACACCAGGGCACTTGATATAGGACAACCTAATTTCATCTTGCAG
The DNA here is from genome assembly GCF_003597395.2 of Chelonoidis abingdonii. Classification (NCBI taxonomy): domain Eukaryota; kingdom Metazoa; phylum Chordata; order Testudines; family Testudinidae; genus Chelonoidis; species Chelonoidis abingdonii. Next base: position 4,137,317 of record NC_133773.1, on the reverse strand, counting down.
TAGCAGAGACAGAGGAGGTGATTCCTAATGAGTCCTGAATAGGGGAGACTATTATCCCCACTGGACAGATGGGAACTGAAGCACAGGAAGGCTGAGTTGCCACAGCTGACACAGGAAACCCTGTGAAGCAGGGAATCTGTCTCCTCCAACACTCCTGGTCCTTGTGGATGGGGTGGGAAGAAACAAAATCTATCTCATAAATATAAGCCTGAAGGGATCTTTCTGGTCACCTAGTCTGTCCTCATGTGTAACACACAGGCCACAGGACTTCTCTGAATCAATTCCTGTTTGAACCAGAGCATGTCTCTTTTATAAAAACATCCAATCTAATCTGAGGAAATGACCTAATAAGGGAGACTCTCCTCCCGTCCCCACTCCCAACATACACACGCAGGCATGATCCTGTAATCTGACTCTAGCTAGAACACAGGCCCTAGATTTCATCCAGAAATTCCTGCAGCAAGTCCAGAAATTTGTGGTGGAACTAGAGTGTCTCTTTTAGAGACCCCAAGGGACAGAGAATCCATTACATCCCTGGGGACCTGATCCAAAGGCCACTGTATTCGGAGAAAGCCTTTCCATTAACTTCAGTGGGCTTTGGACCAAGCCCTTGGTGAGCAGTGCGTCCTGCCTCTGATGGTGTCAGAGGATTAGGAAGGTGCCCAGCATGGCAGTAGGTTATTAGGTCACTGGGTCTCCCAGCAGAAGTCAGCTACAGGCAGGGTAACCCCTTTGTGTGGAGAGAGAGGACTGAGAGGCTTCTTGGGGACAGCCATCAATTCAGACTGCTGAATGCCTAGCTGGATCCCATCATCTGCGGTTAGGTATTTTTACAATATTGCACGAGGAACAGTATTGTGCTCCTGATCACTAAAATCCATAGTCCTCCGGAAGATGCATACAACCCTCTCTGGTGGCCAGTAGGGCCCCAGCCCTTCCAACTTGTTCGGAGAATTAGCCCCAGACAAGAAAACACTGGCAGTTCTGTATGCAGTCACGCTCTTGGGCCACATCTTTTGTCTAAACTGCCCTTTTCATTCTTGTGTTGACCTCTGAGTAGCCCCGTGTGCTCCCCTTGTGCCTGAGTGCTGAGCCAGTGAAACCTGTACACGCCACACAATTAATTAAGTTTAACAACAACATTTTTTCAGAGCTTCTGTTCTAACGCATTTAGCTGGGATTTAAAATTCTTTAGCTTTTATTCAGCACGTGCACACCACGTTGTCACATGGCTCCTGGATTGGCTCACAGTTAGTCCCAGGCCCTGGAACAGATCCAGTGTCGTTGCCACAGCACATTTAAGCTTACAGCAGGGAGGTGGCCTGAACAAAACAACCAGCCAAATAAGGTATTATCGTTGCTCTCTGCTGCTTTGAACAGTCAGCCACTATTGCTACTATCCCCGTTGATGTCAGCCCAAAGAGGAGCCCAGACTGCTGCAAATGCTGAATCTTGAGGCAAAAACCCGAGCTATTTACGGTGTTGGTATGATATCAGGATGTGGAAATATGCATCATGAAGGACTGTCGAGGCCAGATTTCCTGGCTCAGCTATCATGGTCAGTGAGTCCATTCTAAATTGGTCTGGGAGGCAATATACCAATTTAACCTCTTCAAGGCCTGAATCAAAAGTCTTCCCCTAGTCTCTTCTGTATGATGGAACACAGGGAACATATCCATATTATTATGTGCTGTGCACCAAAAGTCCAATCACCAATGTACAAAGCGTGGAGAACACTGACCTGCAGGAAGCTTACAATACAATCCACATTAGACATCACTTGTTCAGTCCACATGTAATTATCAACCAGCCTGTACATCACTATAATGCACTTACAAAAAATATAAAATAGGGCAAACATCAAACTTCATACAGCTGATAATTTATAACTTTCCCCCTCTTCTCTCTCTTTATCCTCTCCCACACTTGAGGGGTCCGTAGGAAAGGGCCTGGCAGAAGAGACGTGGCAAATGAGGGGTGGGTGTTCCAATGTAGGGGGAGTCTTGGGGAAGGAGGACAAGACAGGAGAAGTGAGGAGCCTGGTAAGGGAGCAGGAGGAGATGAACTGTGCAGAGCCTTGAAGATGTGGATTAAGAGAGACCCTTAGGACAGAAAGAAAGGGAAGTTAGGTGACAGGATTCAAAGGGAGAGTGTGAAAGAGAAGCCTTGCAGCAGCATTTGTAAACGACTGAAAACAGAATTAAAAGGCTGCAGAAGTCAGAATGTGAGAGAGAGTCTGGCCCAGGGTTTTGGTGGTAGCATTTTAGCAACGCTGTATAGGCTATAACCTTGAAAAAGCATCAGATGACACTGGGACTACAGTCTCTTAAATAATGTATTTTCTCCACATCTCTGGATTGCTTTAGAGGACAACTTGAAAAATGAGTCCACTACCTTGCTAGGGTGGAAATTCCTGACCTCTGTGGGGCTAACTTGCAAGGCTGAAGGGATGTGGCTCCACAGCTCAATACTCAGGGGGCTGCCTCTTATCTGGGAATCTGAATCACATCCTGCTAAAGTTCACCAAAGATACAGGTCCGCTTTGTCCACGGGAATTGAGGGGGCTGAAACAGCTTTAACCTTGGCAAGCAGCGCTGGGGGCTTAACCACAGCCTCTTTGGACGTTGGGACTTGTGTAGAGCCTGCTAAAAATAGAAAGCCGTCTGCCTCAAAGAGAGACCAAACAGAAGGGTGCCCTTCCCCTGGGGAGACTGTGAGAACCGAGAGAGTTCTCTTCTCAGGGAAACTGCAGTTTTAGCAAACAGTGTCGAGTCAGGAAGGAGCAGCGTGGAAATCTCAAGTCAGAATCCACCAGGAACACTCAGTCCGCAAGAACTGCCATGCAACATGAGTCAAAGGTTCTCTCTAGGACAGCGTACTCTTCACTGGAAAATGCCTCAGCAGCCGTGATAATTGCCCCACAAGTTATCTTCCTCTGGCCCCAAGGAATTGGTTCTAATACCAGGCAGAAATGAGTGTACTCTCCCCTGGAGAAAGGTATGCAGTGTTGTTGTAACTGTGTCGGTCCCAAGGCATTAGAGACAAAAGGTGGGGGAAGTAATATCTTTTATTGGACCTGCTTCTGTTGGTGAAAGAGGAGAAAGAAGGCTGGAGGAAGGTGGCATATACAGACTGAGTAAGCTGGCTAAGCCTCGTAAGTTTCCTCCAACATACATAAGCAATGGCCACCACAAATCCAAAAGAAGAGTGGAAGCACTGGGCCCCGAGCCTCCCAGACAAAAGGCGACCCACACAACAGCACACAGCCTGCTCATAGCTACTTCCTGCAACCTAGAGACACAAGCCACACAGAAGGAGAAAAGGCTTCCTGATCAGAAGCACCATGCCAGTAGCGTGTGTGTGCGATACAACAGCCCCAAAACTCCTTAATGCAGCATGGCAGTGCAAAGGATACACACGGGTACCTAATTTCCTGGCCACTCTCACTGCTCAGCCTCTGTGAGGCTCTGCCTTTCTCACATTCCTCTCTCTTTATTTTAAAGGGTTTCTATTCCGGTATTGTCCAGCGCAACTCCATATTCACTGCCTAGCTCCCCTTCCTAAACCACCCCCTGCTACGCTACCACTTCGCCTTTTTGACTCCTGTCACCTTATTGTACCCTTCTGTCCTGGTCTAAAGCTCTTGCAACCAGTCCCACCAGTCATTATTGACATTGAGGGGGCCTTTTTTTCAATATGGGGGGGGACCAGAAGAGTTGGTGAGATATAAAGAAGTTTGCCATTTCTTACAGTGCTTATCCCAAACACTGCTTGGGATATACTGCTACACTTAGGCCTTGATCCTGGAGCTGACTGCACGAGGACACACTCCTGTATTTGCACTGAGCTTCAGTAAAGTCAATGGGGCTCCGCAGAGGAGTAGAGAGAATACACCCACATGCAGTCAACTGCAGGATCAGGGCCTTAGATTTGGAGCCCAGAGATCTTGAACCGTCTTTTTGTGGTGTATACACAGAGCCTAACATGAAGGAACCCCAAGCCTTTGCTGAAGCCTCCAGGCATCACCACAATACAAATAATATGCAATACAGAATTAAAGAAAAACAGGCTAACAAGCAACAGTTAAATAAATGACTTGCACAAAATTAAGTGAAGTCTGTTTTGTCCTTGCAATTTTATCAGTCAAGAGACCTTGAAATAAACAAAGTATATTATAAAAATGTGCACCCTCTGGCCAGGGGCAGCTCTAAGCATGGCAGTCCCAAGCATGGCAGTCAGGCAGCTTTCGGCGACATGCCTGAGGGAGGTCTGCCAGTCCTGCGCCTTCAGCATACCTGCCGCCAAAGCTGTGGGACCGGGGACCTCCCGCAGGCATGCCGCCGAAGGCTGCCTGACTGCCGCCCTCATGATGACTGTCAGGCTGCTCCCCGCAGCTTGCCACCCTAGACACACGCTTGGTGCGCTGGTGCCTGGAGCCACCCCTGCCTCTGACCCCTGCTCTGCAGTGTGATATGGATGGGAAGACCCTAGCACCTGCCCCTAGCCTTAAATTACTTCAGCATAGGCTGTGTGGGAGTAAGGATCCACATCTATGGACCAGCCCCAGGTGACATGCAAAATGCACTCCTGGATCATTGTTGCAGTAGCAAGTCAGTCTCAAAAAAGGAATGTACTATAGTATATGCAGCCAGTTAAAACCACTTAAACGTTTGTTTAGTTCCCATAACCACATTACAAAAATATTCTGAAATGGGCAAAGTGGGGCAATAAAGTGGATCCCAGAACAAAGTATGAATCTAGTCAAAATGAAAAATCACATGAAGGGATTAAACTATCAAGCGCAATAAGTCAGACTGGAGAGAGTCTGAGCCATGTCGTTTCTCCTACAGAAGTGCAGACTTTGGAGATCATGCTAGTGGTCTCATTGAAATGAATGGGAGTGAAATCCTATTCCCCATGAACAAAGGTGTCAGAAGCGGGCTCAAAGTCTGGTTTTCATGTCAACTCTTTACCCCGCAACACAAGCTGTAGCCAGTTTGTAACAGAATGTTTGATCTTCAGAGTGGAGAGAGGTTAATAGTAAGGTGCCCCACAGTGTAGCAGTGGGACCAGCATTACTAAGCCTGCTTATTAAGAGGGATATTTTCAAAGGCACAAGAGGCAGCAACTCCCTGGTGGGCCCCATTTGTACCTTGGGAAGTCTCCCCCCACAGCCCCCAGAGCTTTGGAAGAAGTAGACAGTGAGCTGGTGAGGCTGTTTTGGTTAGTAAAATGAGAACAGAGAAATTCTACATGACTGGAACACACTGACTGATTGGGCATCATGATGAAAGATTAACTTCAGTCTAAGCACATTGACAAAAATAGTCTAAACTTCTCATTTGCTGATGGGCTCTGATCTCTGAGTAAAAATAGCTCCCAAGGGTAGGGACTATCTTTGTTTTGCTTCTTTATGCAGAGTCTACCCACACAACAGGGCCCTGATCCTTGACAGGGGCCTCCATGTGCTGTAGTTCACCAAAACTTGAACTATTTAAGCATAGAATAGAGAAGAGGTTACTGCTATGGGGAAAGAAAATATTAACTGAGCAGCCCAAGTCTTTAGAAACATTGGCTATATCAACACAGCAAGATTCTCTAGCATAGCAATGATGTCCCAGTGCTTACATACACCCCTCCTGGGTGCCAAATAATTCTCCAAGCACTGAGTTTAATTAATACGCACTCTGCTTGTGAGTTCTCACACACTTACCTGACATCATTACCGCCATGTGCAAAAGATCCAAAGCAGGCTGTTAGGATCTGGAGAAAGTGAAAAAGTAGGTGGACCTGAGAGGTGTCCTTCTCCTCCTTTTCCTCTTCTACAGAATCTTCTGGGAGTTGGTTAGGATCTGCTAGGTCTGATGCCAACTTCATTTCCACACCACCTTCATCTGCCTCAATCTCTGCCTCAGCTACAGCATTGCAATAGCTAGAGTAGCTATCATAGCGAACTCTCTTTTTAGAATAGGCCACTGTGTCTCCCACCAACTTTTCACTGTCTTCTGGGGTTGATGGATCAACTGCCTTGAAGGATGAATGGACTGGCATTCCACAGATGGCAGCTGTGTAACAAGTGTAGCTGTTGTTGCGACGCAGTATCTTGTAATTGTTTTCTTGTGAGGGCCTGTCATTGTTTGCCCTGTCCAGATGTATTTTGTGTAGCAAGTCTTTGTACAACCCTGAGTCTTTATGTACAGTGTGGTACACCTGGCCATCACTCCTCACATGGCCACCATCAAAATTAAAAGTGCCGTTGGAAACAGGAGATTTCATGGTGGTTTGCGTCATAGAAAAAGCCCTTCCTGTAAAGGCAGATGGTCAGATTTTATTTCTATCTTATGAAATATGAAAGTTCTATGCTTAGCAAGACACCAAAACAAGGTGTAAATGGCTGAAGGGACAGCCATCTGCAGTATATGATACACAAGTTCATCTCGGATACATGAATGCATTGATCAATTTAAAACCAAACATGCTCCCTGGAAATTTCCACTACATGTGTCTGACGAAGTGGATATTCACCCACAAAAGTTTACACTCCAATACGTCTGTTAGTCTATAAGGTGCCACAGGACTCTTTGTCGCTTTAAGCCAAACATGGTTTAAAACCTTTCCTTTTAAGGGAATGTCTACAGTTGGGAGTATGGATGGTTTTATGGTTAAGGCACTGATCTGTGCCTCAGTACATCTTTGCTCAAGTCCCAGATCTCCCACAGACCCGCTGTGTGACTTTGGGCACGTGCCTTAGACTGGAATTTGGGTGCTTAACACAAGGCAACTTTTAAAATTCTATCCATAATCTCTCTATGTCTGAATTACCCATTTCTAAAATGGTAGTAAAACTTTTAGATAATGTTTTCACCTCTTAGCTCAGAGAGCCAACTCACCTTTGTTTGGCTTGTCTATTTAGATTGTTAGCATTCCAGGACAGGAACAGTCCTCTGACTATGGGTTTCTTCAGAGTAAGGGAAAAATTTTCAAAAGTGCCTAGAAACCTAATTCCCATTTTTAAAAGTGCCTAAGTCACTTTTGAAAATGGAGATTTAAGTGTGTTTGAAAATTTTACACTAAATAAATAATATAGTGCCATGCAACTTTACTGGTAGTCAATCACTGGATTTCGGGAGCACTGATTGTACAGACGCCATGAACTGAACCCCAAAGCTTATGAATAAAAGCATATTACTGTGGGCACTCTAACAATATTACAAATAAAGTTGTTAATGTTGCCCAGTTAAAAGTTCAGAAATGGAAAAGTTAAAACTGCTAAAGAAATGTTAATAAACATATTGAATATCCTGTATTTTTTACTTCTATTGACATAATAAACATAGTGACACACTGCTATTTTTATCTATAGTGTATGCTGGTCTACACATGTTTATATTAAATGTGGATTACAGGATTCACAGAGTGGCTAAATTAACATTGCTGAAGACACCTTAACTTTTCCATTTCTGAACTTTGGGGATTTTAATTATTCAATATTAAAATATTGTTGTTTTGTTTTATTTTAAGAAGCTCTGTAGTGGCAGTATACATTTATGGGGATAATATATCCAATTAGTTTGTTCTCACCAGATCAAATGGTCCACTATTAATAGTAATTATACAGATCAGAATAGACACTGCTTCAGTGTCAATGAGAAAAAGAAAACCTCCCAGCTGACTAGCTAATAGGCACCACTCAGCCAACTGTGTCTCTTAATTGTGAAAAACGGCATTTACTTATGTGCACTGCACACGTAGGCCATAACCATGCCAACTGCTCTGTGCCGCATGGACAAAACCTTTCATCCATGTAGAGCTCCATCCAAATCCATGTGGCTCTGTGTGAGCACAGGGATCCAGCCACACAAACCAGCTTGCAGAATCAGGGCTTCAAACGAGAGCTTTATTACATGCATAGATCCTTTATGTTATGTGTGGACTTGTAAGTATGATTCTTCCAGTGGATATACTCCAAATGGTCATAAATTTGTAAACTCAAGCCCAACATTTTCCCACACTAGCTAGAACAGTATACTCTGAATTTCCATGTTAAATCTGAACTTCTATAGTTCAGCTGCTTTCGTACACTCTGCCTTCTAAAATGCGGTTTTAAGAATAGGAAATAAGTATTATCAAGAATAGAAGAATTTCCTTTTTCAGCTGCATATAAAATTCAAATACTGCCAAACAACATTTCCATTTCCTCTCTTTGTTTTTTAAATTATCTTTGGAAATTTTACCTCAAAAAAAGAGAATATTTTCACTAAGTTGTGAGCAAGCAAAAAAATAGCTAACATGAACTGCTGTAGGAAAACATACAAGTGGATACATAGTGAGAGGAAGGGTTTGTAAGAACTGTTAAGTTACAAAGAAAATTATACTTAATATAGATGGATGTAACACGTGCCCATGACGAAGATACCTCATCAACACAATGAAAGACAAGACAGTTAATGTTTTCTTACCATATGGCACACGGGGATGGTTTCCATTTGCTATGCCGCTATCTGACACTCCAGCAGCTTCTGTTATTGGGCCAGTGAGGGGAATCGTGCTCTCATCAGTTGCTTTGACTCCAGGAAGCTCTTTAAAAACAGGTGTCTCCTCCTCTTGAATTTTATCAAGACTTTCATCCGATATCCTTGACAACGCGGCTTCTTGCTTTAACCGGCCTAAGGAAATGTCAGGATTATAATTCTAAACCAATCTTTTATAGGATGGTTAGGGTTATTCAAACTTATCTATACTACTGCTGGTGTTCCTAATAAAATGCCAGTATCATTAAAAATATAAACTTGAATACAGCAACCTGAGTGGTTTGGTTTCTGTTTTGTTAATTAATCTAGACATACATTCTTTCATGGGAATTTATTACTAGCATATTTATCTTCATTAGCCTCTCTGAGAACCATGAAAATGCCTTGTGCCTATCTACAAGTTCACTAGGTGATGTTATTGAAGCCCTGCAATTTGCTAATGCAATCTGAAACTTCCTATTTTTTAAACTCTGCAACCCTGTTCAGCAGACATCACAAGGTAGTTTTAAGTTAAAAATCTATTGTAAAACAAAAAGGCTTGATTAGTTTAACTTTACAGTAAAATAAAAGAAATGGTTTAAATACAGTCATTGTGCAAGTCCTTTTTCTTTCCTTTAACACCTATATTTCAAAACCTAAAATAGAATATATTCAAGTTCACAAGGGATTTTACAGCATAGCATTTCATCTACCAAATACTTACTTTCTATTTTTCTCTTCATCCACGGACACACGAAAATCCACACTAGAACAGCAAATACTATAGCTATACCAAATGATGTTAGGACTATTATCCATATAGGAAGTACCAGTCCTAGCACTGTGAAGAGAAAAAAAGAAAGTTAAAGGTTAATGTGCAAAAATGTCAGTTCCTTAAAATATTACAACTTCAGAATTAAAGATAACACCCTGCCTAACTGAACCCCACAACTTGGTAGCCAAGAAGCTCTTTCAGTAGGGCTGGAGTTGTTATGATGAGGCAAGCCTTTACAAGGGAAGGGATGAAGCTTTTGAAAAGGGTCAGTTTGGCCGATTAAGACCTCAGTTACGGCAAAAATGAAATTTTACTTATTTGGCAAATGCCACACACTGAGGTCAAGAATGAACTATTTCTCTATGGTTAGAAAGTTAACATTTGAAGTGGATTTACAAACTATACTGAAAGCAAATGCATTGGAACAGGAATTTCACTTGAGAATATTCAGTGCAACTCCTTTATTTACGCTGACTAAAAGAATAAAGATGAACCTCTTAAAAATGTATAGGCTTGAGTGTTACAGATTCTTAGCTGTTGTCAGCCTCAACACTTAGAGATTTGGGGGCCATACTTTCACGAGTATTTTCTAGCGCACTATTTAGGCATGTATATACCCTGAGATGCAGAAGAAAGTTGGTGTTAAGGTAATAACACTGGCAAAGTGGGTGTTGTCTCCCCCTCTGGGGATTGTCCCCTAGAGAACAGCAGCTTTTTGTTACTATCAGCAAAGGAAGTAACATATCAGCAGAGACAACATCAGCTCATCTGCACTGCATGCAAAATGTCCTCAGTTCACAGCCTACTGGTAACACATGTGAAAGGGATGGTCAGGTTCACACACACATCCATAGGTAACCCTGACTCGTGTGGTTGCACAATGGGATATTTGAAGTCCTAAAATGGCATGCACAGATTTGAAGACATGGTCCTCAGGATTTCTGCAACAATGCCCCTGCTCCTGCTCCCATAGAAGTCAATGCAAAATTCCAATCAACATCACTGGTGCTGGACCAGCCACACAATGAGTGCGAACATCAGTATTTTAGCATACATCAAGACATATTGTCTACTATGGTAAATCCTTGCTTTGGACAGTAAATCCTGATGCTCACCTCAAAATCTGCTTAATAGGCCACCTGCGTGCCTTGCTCACCAAGGTCTCGTTCCTGCAATCCTCAATCATGTGAGTAGCTCATACTCACATAAGTAGCCTCCCTGAAGTCAATAGAGTGCCTTGTGCAAGTTCAATTTGATTATGTATTTAGGAGTTGCAGGATCAGGTCCTCAGGGAAGAAAGAACTTGAGCCTTGATCTTGCAAACACTTACCTTTGTCTTTATCTTGAAAACCATGGGAATACTTAACCACCTGTGTAAGAGCTTACAGAACAGGGGCCTCAGAGTCTGACCACTTATTTTGCTATGTCTAAAACAGACTTCTCTCTTCATTTATATCTTGTAGAAAGTGTGATGAGAAAGGAAGGATGTTAAGATTACTTTTTAGTTTATGTTGTTTATTAAGCCACTGCAGAATGCCTGGCTAACACACTGTGAACAGAACTAGAAAGGAACATTTCTGGTTATCCTTAAACAGCATGTGCGCCAATCCAATTAAGAGAAGGGAATAGTTACTAGATAATGTTTTCACCTCTCAGTACTATCCATCAACATCCCCCTCAGAATCCCCAGTCCCTTCCATGTACTATATGAGGCTTGGTCTATAATTAAATGTCAGTCAATATAGCTATGTTGGTCAGAACTGTGAAAAACCACAACTCTGACTATGCTGCTCTAACCCCTTATGTACATGCAGCTATGTCGAGGGACGAACGCTTCCATCATACGTAGCTACCATCGTTCAGGGAGGTGCTGTTCCTACACTAATGTGAAAACTCCTTCGGTCGGAGTAAGCTGCCTCTACACTACTGGCTCATGCCGGCATAGCTACGGTGACGCAGAGCTGCTAGTAGTATCTCTGTAATACACACAGCCCCTCAGAGGAGTTGCCTTAATGCTACACTGGCTATGGACAGTTTCTTGTAATGAGGAGAAAACAAAGGAAATTAATTTAGATACACTGGGCCAAGCCCTCAACAATGTAGCCAATTTACACACACTGAGGACCTGGGCTGCTAACTGCAGTTTTAAAAAGCCTGACCACTCTCACAACACCCAAGCAGCACTAAAGGGACTGCAGCACTATGTCCTCTATGGCAAAACATCCAGAAAGAATCTGAGTGGGCTGGTCCTGCGCCTCCTAGGAAGGCACAAGTGACAGAGAAGAGGGCAGCAACGGAGCTCAGGGTAAAAAGATACTCTACTGAACAGACTGCTTGATCTTCAGATTGCCATACGTTTGTATTTTAAAAATCAAGGAAACCATTAAGGTTCTGGGAGACTAATGGAACGAGATCTACTAATCCTTTGCCTATATTATTTGTCAAAGTAAGAATTTAACATGCATTAAATTTTTATTATTATTCAACAGTGCACATCAGGACCTGTTAGCAAATACAAAATGAATGAATATTAATGCGTGGCAGACCAAAGCTTTCCTTCTGGACTTCACATGCAAGAGTTTGCACTCACCTGGTGCCCCTGCGTACATGACGGAAAACACATTAATGGCTACTGTAGCAGCATAGAACGCTGGAAGTGCACGAAGACCATTGGGTACAGGGTCTTCCTGAATAATAATAAGAAAAGAGGAAAAGTCACATGGGTTTGCTGTATACACAAGAACCAGGACTAGCAAAGGTTGAGGAAAAAATCACCCATCTCCATCATCAGGTGGATGGATTTTCTGGCTTTCCCCCCTACTTCCGACCACTGTGTTCCCTACTCTCCAGCCCAGTTACCCTGGGTAGATGCTGAGGAAAAGATTTGGGTTTGTATGATTATTCATAAAAGCTACTTTCATAGCAATGGTGCCTCTGGTCACAAATAGGATAGCAGCTTGGGAAAGGCGGCCACCATAGCAGTTTGATGGCGAGTAATTTAAAGATATGGGCAGCAGCATTGTCTCGTGGATAGGGTGCTGGACTCCAGTCAGGAGACCTAGGTTCTGTCCTTGGCTCTGCCACTGACCTGTTGAATGGCCTTGGGCAGATCATTTCATCTCTTTGTGTCTCTATTTACCCACCCACCCATTTATCTGTCTTGTCCATTTAGACTCTAAGCTTTCTGGGGCAAGGACTCTCTCACTGTGTGTGTGTACAGAACTCAGTTCAATGGGGCCCTGATCTTGCTATGGCTCTAGGTATTACTGCAGTGACCTGTTCAGTGATTTCTAAAACCCTATTTCTAGCCAGTTTAAAACCAAGTGCACACTGAATGTTTCCATCTGCTGACAAAGCTTTCTACATGTGCTAAATAGGTCATTGTATTAAATCGGTGTAGCATATTGACAGTCACACGTATAAATGGAGCAGATGAGTGTAACAGTGTAAATTCATATAAACACTTTTGTGCCTCACAAGTAATGCTGTTCAGTGTTAAGAACTGCTATTACCCAATAGTTACAGTTCTTTAAGATGTTGTAGTCATGAGAGTCTCACTTTAGTTTTGTATGTAGCTCATGTGCACAAGACCTGAGTGTTTTTGAATAGCAGGATCTGTTGGGGCGGTGCATGTACCCCATGCCTCCTCATGCCAGGGCACTAAGGGTAGGTCAGCCAGGACACTCCCTCTCCCTTTAGCAAAGCTTTTGATACTGTTTCCCACAGTATTCTTGCCAGCAAGTTAAAAAAGTATGGGCTGGATGAATGGACTATAAGGGGGATAGAAAGCTGGCTAGATTGTTGGGCTCAACGGGTAGTGATCAACGACTCCATGTATAGCTGGCAGCCGGTATCAAGCAGAGTGCCCCAAGGGTCGGTCCCGGGGTCGGTTTTGTTCAACATCTTTATTAACGATCTGGATGATGGGATGGATTGCACCCTCAGCAAGTTCGCGGATGACATTAAGCTGGGGGGAGAAGTAGATATGCTGGAGGGTACGGATAGGATCCAGAGTGACCTAGACAAATTGGAGGATTGGGCTAAAAGAAATCTAATGAGAGTCAACAAGGACAAGTGCAGAGTCCTGGACTTAGGATGGAAGAATCCCACGCACTGCTACAGGCTGGGGACTGACTGGCTAAGCAGCAGTTCTGCAGAAAAGGACCTGGGGATGACAGTGGATGAGAAGCTGGATACGAGACAGCAGTGTGCTCTTGTTGCCAAGAAGGCTAATGGCATATTGGGCTGTATTAGTAGGAGCATTGCCAGCAGATCAAAGGAAGTGATTATTCCCCTCTATTCGGCACTGGTGAGGCCACAGCTGGAGTATTGCATCCAGTTTTGGGCTTCCCCACTATAGAAAGGATGTGGACAAATTGGAGAGTGTCCAGCAGAGGGCAAGGAAAATGATCAGGGGGCTGGGGCACATGACTTATGATGAGAGGCTGAGGGAACTGGGCTTGTTTAGTCTGCAGACAAGAATGAGCGGGGATTTGATAGCAGCCTTCAACTACCTGAAGGGGGGTTCCAAAGAGGATGGAGCTTGGCTGTTCTCAGGGGTGGCAGATGACAGAACAAGGAGCAATGGTCTCAAGTTGCAGTGGGGAGGTCTAGGTTGGCTATTAGGAAAAACTATTTCACTAGGAGTGTGGTGAAGCACTGGAATGGGTTATCTATAGAGGTGGTGGAATCTCCTTTCTTAGCAGTTTTTAAGGCCTGGCTTGACAAAGCCCTGGCTGGGATGATTTAGTTGGAGTTGGTCCTGCTTTAAGAAGGGGGTTGGACTAGATACCTCCTGAAGTCTCTTCCAATCCTGATATTCTATGATAACCTAGTCCAATGGTTCCTTTGGCAGCTGAAGATGACTCACAGGTTCCACACAGACCACATCTCAAAGATCCATAGTTACTCTAGGCCAAGTAAACATTCTCTCTTCTTCGAGTATGTGTCATAGATCCCACTACAGGTGACTGGCATGCAGCCTCTCTTCTGGATGGTAGGAGTGAGGCGCTTCAGCTGCATTAATCAAACAGTGGTAGCAGTACTGATCTCCTGAGCTTGGCACTTGACCTGGCTGTCCTGTCAAAGGCATAATGTTTAAAGGGAGTCAGTGGCTTGCCTACAGCCTTGCAGATTTCAAAGACTGGAATGTTCCTGTAGCAGGCAGAAGAGACTGCCTGTGCCCTGCTGGAGTACGCATTGATGTTCAGAGGGAGAGACTTGCCAGCCATCTGATAGGAGGTGGAAACACACACTGTGATGCATTTGGAGGTTCTCTATGATTGGATGGCTTGGCCTTCTGATGGGTGCCAGAATTGGCCACACACTAGAAGAGAGACAACCAGTAAGGGTTGGGCCTATTAAGAAAATAGAGCAGAATTCTGGACACATCCAAAGTATGCAGCTTCTTGCCTGCCAGCATCTCGTGCAGCATCACAAGTCTTAATGAGCACAGAGTAATATCTGCTTGCTAAACAGCTCTGTGAGTCCTCGATTACGGCCTGTACCTCTCTTGGGATTCTCAGCACCTGGAGCCACAAGGTTCCACGCATTGTTACTACAGCAGCCACAGACCTGGCCATGGTGTCAAAGACATCCATAACTGTTTGCAAGGCCACTTTGGTCACTAATTGACCATCTCAACACATGGATGGTAGACCACAGTAACCCCAACAGGGCAGTGGCAGCATACCACATGAATAGGGCTGGCTCTTAGGACAGGCATTGGACTGGTCAGTACCCAGACAAGGCTAGTGGCAGTTGAACCTTGTAGGTGAAGCTGGCAGGTCTTTCCATGGCGGTGATCACTGAAGGATAGGCACAAACATCTGCTCAGTGTATGTGACTCTCTTAGGCAGAAGAAATACTTACTGTGTACATCTTTCTGTGGAATTAGACCATTGCAGGATGGACAGGGTTTGAAGCCTGCAGGTTTTGAGTCCACCATGCTAAGTAACCTTGTATGGAAGGAGTGGGGAATGTGATGTGGGGGCAGGAAGGATGGGGCCTAACCAATAATACTCAGTCCAGATGAGTTGATATAGATCATGGCGGTTGTGTGGGGAAGAATCAGAAGAGTTCTAACTGCTTGTACAAGGATTAGCCAATGCTTAGAATTAGTGGGTTGGACACTCACCAGGTTCTATGTCACTGCCAAACGCGAGGGAACTGAGAGGAGGGTCGTGACCATCCCATCCTTTTTACCCTCATATGGGAGCAGGAGGAGGCAGCCTGAGGAGGCATGCACAGCCTGGACATACACTGCTATACAAACACACTCTGGTCTCTCACGTGAGGCACCTCTCACCGAACAGTCGCATCCATGCTGATACATATTCAAAGAACTACTGTGATACATGCACAGTTGTACAAGTTGCTACCCGTGTGTATCTAACATTGTACAAAAAATTGTATATGTTTTTTGTGAAATATGCCATCATGTAATTCATACACACAAGTGGGCTGAGTTTTAAGTTGCATTTTCAGCCTAACCTGTGACTTTTCCTGAGTTTTGAGTGCTTAGATATATGGCTTGATTGTTGTTCTATGTATGTTTTTTGCATTTCATTTCACAGGTTTAAAAAGAGAGGGGGTGAGGGAGACCATCTCACTGAAATGTCCCACATGAAAGGTAGGACATGATGCATTATAATCCCAAAGTTCTCCATATTCCCCCACTTTTATTGTTGACATTTATTTATATTAGAAATAAAGAATGAAGCTGAGGCTACTGAAGAGTTACTTATGCCAAAGGAATTAATACTGCATCTATTTAAATCTCCTGTATGGGTTTTTTTGTTCTTGTTTTGGGTCTCTGTGACACCGCATCCCGTATTTGGGCCACAGCAGATTGAGAGGTCTGAGGGAGGCAGAAAATGATAATAAACGAGCATCTGACTTCAAGCACTGCTGGTTTGCAAACAAATGCAGACAGAGCAGGTAAAATGTGGAACTATTTGGTTTATTGAGTCCTGGATGCTGCTGCCCTCACCTCAACTGAAGCCACTGAAATCCAGCCGCCACCAATTGTGGCTTCCTGAGCACCCAGGATAACATCCACCTCAATCTTTTTTTGACTTCTGGTGTACCAGAAAACCAGAGCTCAGAATTTCACACCTGTTAAACTCAGTTTTGTTACTTGGCACTAGCTAATTCACTCCTATTAAATAAAGGTTACGCTAGCACTGTCCTGGTTAAGCAGCATTCATTATCATTTATCATTGTGCAAAGCCATTTTCAAGGAGATATGCTGATAAAGCAGCTATCCCACTATATCATGTCCCAGTGAAGTAGTGTATATTAAAATAAATGCTTTAGATTGACATAGCACCCTTTTAACTCCTTGGAAATGTCGACAACCAAATGGTGCACAGCCTACAGTACAGCAGTCATGACCTCCACGCACTGCAGTGGAGAGTTGCTAGCCTCTTACCTTCTTTAAAATTAAGAATCTAATCAGCAGAAACAGCATTCCAGACATCAAACCAGATAACAGTGGGGAAATAAACCAGGAGGCAACTGAGGAAAAAAAGATATAACAACCAATAAGTGGTACCATCCCATGTAATTGAGGAAGTTCTGTATTTATCAAATAGGAAAATAACCAGTGGACAAAGTTTATGCTGATTCTTCTTGCACAGCTGTCATTGCGATTATATAGCTTGGGTGCTCTCCTAGGATTTCTAAAAGCATTCAGCATTGGCTTACGTCAACTCCCACTGAAGCTGATGGGAGTTTTACTAATGCTAAGCACTTCTGGAAACCTCTCGCGTGAGATTTTCAAAATAACACTGCAATTACAGCAACTCGACTACTCACAAGAATTTTCCCATGGCTGAATGCTATCGGAATAAGAATCCTGATCTTTGGTTAATCTTTATGGCCCTGAATCCTGAAAGCTGCTTTGGATGAGCAGACCCCTGTTCCCATTTGGAGCCCTACTGCATTCAGTGGGACTCGATGTAGGCACAGGGATCTGCCTGTTAGGGGCAACTCACAGGGTCAGGGCCAAGATTTATTGCAACGAGTTACAGAATATACTGTTGTGATCTGAGTTTTGACAAGGCGAATAACTTTTTACAACTGTCAAAAGTGCTCAGAGCTGACCTCGCTCCTCTCCCACTGCAGTCGGGGGTAAAACTCCCACTGCTTTCCCTGGAAGCAGAGTTAAGCCAGTGTGAACGCTTCTGAAAATCCCACCCAAGAGTGCTTACGGTTCGGGACATGTGGTTTTAAGAACAGATGGATCAGTTTAAAAGTTTCGTGCACACTGATGTTTCACACTTTGCCTTTTGGCTATTTTACCTTCAACAAAAATATAAGAACAGAATTTAAAAAAATTTTTAGTTTCAATTAGTCAAATGCCCCTGTGGTACGCTAGTACCTTCTCCATAAAACAAACACAGGGCTAGAGTGTGACTTGCGGAGTGGTAAGAACCCTCAAACTCCTATAGGGGCTACCCTAGATGTTGGGACCAGGTCCTCAAGCGTAGGTGGGTGCTGCATGAATGCTTAATCCCTCTTCGGAGCAGGGGGGGAGGAGGAGGAGGGGCACTTTGGCTCCACACCTCATTTGCTGACCAGTACAGCTGAGCCTGTGTGTGTATATGAGGAGAGAAGAGAGGGAGATGTCATAATTTGCAGCTGGTATCAGTCACCACCAAAAGTACTCCCCCTTGGGAGTTAACAGGGGAGGAACTGTCAGCCCAGGGAGTGCCCCTGAGGAACAAAGTCTCCTGGAGCTACTCCTGGGGTGATGCAGTTTACACACCACCCCTTGCTCTGGGAGGTGCCTCAAGTCACTATCTAGCCCTTAGTGAACATGACACACACATGCCTTCTGAACAGGATTTGAGGGGGATGGAAGTTAAATACAGCACTTTAGAATCATGAAAGAGTATTTCTGTAAAAATGTTTGCAGTCAGTGCATGATTTTCCACATACCCTCACGCATAAAAGGAAATGTCAATTACCAATCTTGACAAGCTGCATCCACTGAACACCCTGCGTACCGATCGCAACAAGTGAGAATCCGATGGTAGCACCCACTATGCAGTGGGTCCCAGATACTGGGAGTTTCAAGAAAGAGGCAATCAGCTGCCAAACAGCAGAACCTAGAAGTTGAAAGGGGAGGAAAATATCAGATATAAACAATGATAATAGCACCAACAATAACAACAGTGTACTGCATGGCTGTCTCAACCACATGCTCACATTCCTCTCCCAACGCTGCCTACTCCCTGCACCCACAATAGAAACTAGAACAAAACATTCTTTATGCTGTTCCGTCAGCCGCTAGAAGGACACATTGACATAACTGAGCTCTGAATTTCAAATCTCCTTGAGATTCTGTCTTACAAACAGCACTTCCTGATCACTCCAATATTTACGGACCAGGTTTATCTTTAGTTCACTTCTGTCCTGTTGTCTAGTTCAGGCTAACGGGACATTGGGGTGGCACAGAAGTGCTTTACTACAGCTGTGCTGCCTTTGTGTAGCTTTTAACCCTTATGACCCATTTAATCATTTTGTGCGTAGAGTCAGAGCTAATAAGCATAAAAGTGTCTGCTGGGGAAAAAACTCACTTTCAATAAAGACTGCTGTACCCTCATGCATACAGGGCAAACATAAGAACGGCCATACTGGGTCACACCAAAGGTCCATCTAGCCCAGTGTCCTGTCTTCTGACAGGGGCCAATACCAGGTGCCCCAGAGGGGATGAACAGAACAGGTAAATCATCAAGTGATCCATCCCCTGTCACCCATTCCCAGCTTCTGGCAAACAGAGTCTAGGGACACCATCCCTGCCCATCCTGGCTAATAGCCATTGATGGACCTGTCCTCTATGAACTTATATAGTTCTTTTTTGAACCCTTGGCCTTCACAACATCCTCTGGCAAGGAGTTCCACAGGTTGACTGTGCAAAAAAATACTTCCTTTTGTTTGTTTAAAATCTGCTGCCTATTAATTTCATTTGGTGACTGCTAGTTCTTGTGTTATGAGAGGGAGTAAACAACACTTCCTTATTTACTTTCTCCACACCAGTCATGATTTTATAGACTTCTATCGTATCCTCCCTTAGTCATCTCCTTTCCAAGCAAAAAGTCCCAGTCTCATTAATCTCTCCTCATACGGAAGCCATTCCATACCTGATGAGACATGAATATCCCAGGAAAGCCCAAAGAGACATGAAAGATTTGACCAATACGCTGTGGAGGTTCTTAGTCTCAAATGTTGCTGGAGCAAGTCCAGTTACTTGGCAGCAGAACATTGTGGTGTATTTTGGGTGCTTTGCGAAGGTGACTACTGGAGGGTGCAATGCCCTTTCAACAACTCTGACTACCAGGGGTGCATGAAGCAACACAGAGATGCTCCAAAGGGGCTGAATATCCCAGCCTAGGCAGGAACAGCAATGCTTTTGCTGGATGACAAGTGGTAAGGCAAGGAAAAGAAAAATCAGAGAAGGAACTAGATTTACAATTAAGGGACAGACACAATGTGAGCAAATAACTGGAGAAGCGCATCAAGAGAACACTAATGCTAGTTTGTCAATCTCAAGGTCTTAACATTCAGGCAATATTCCAGAGCCAATGCTGTCTGGACTGGGAACTCGGCATGCTCCTTTCAAAGGCAGAGTACATCCCATTCATTTGGACACATTGTTCAATTTGCCAGGAAGCTTTGGTGGCAGAGACGATGTCAGTGGAACTGAAAAAAGGTAGTTGAGGTTGGAAAAGTTATGAACTTTAACAAAGGTAAGCCCACCAGTACACCCTTCTTTGCTATTTTATGTGACGAAAAGGGCATTCAACACTGGCTGCTCCTCTTCTACACTGATGTCGGTTGGCTTTCACATGGCAAAGTTTAGAATCACTGGATATTGCTCAGCGAAGACACAAGATTTTCCTTGCTGAATGTGGCTCTGCCCTTGCTGAATACCTTACTGACCAGCAGTGGTTTTCTCTGAATGCTTCTGTCTACGGACAAAGGGTGACATTGGTTCTCAACCTGGGGGTCAGACAGGTGTCGGACAGAGTGTCTACCATACCCTGTGTGTATTGCTAAGTGGGCAGAGTCTGAGGGAGTTCAGGTATGGGAAAGGTTGAGAACCACTGCAACAGAGAATTAGAGGAGGAAGGCAGTGGGAACAGAATACATATTCCAGAGAAAAGGAAGGAAGTTGAAGAGACAGATGGGGCGGAGGGAGAGGATTTTTAGGTTTTGGAAAACCAGAGCATGCCAAGAGAGATGATAGAGGGTAGGAATGAGAAAAGGAGTAAAAATAGGGTCAATAGGACACATCAAGAGATATACCATGACAGTAGGAGATACTCCACAGTTCAAGACTGGGATTAGAGCAGAAAGAAGACAGGGGCCACTGGATAGTGACCTTGCAGGATGCCTCTCCCCGAATCCCCAGCTGACTGTATTCCTTATGCATCTAGGATGCCACTAGCGGATCAAAATGCAGTCTTCCAGTCCTGTCACAGCATCTTGTCTCTTTCCCAAGGCGATGGTGGCCTAGGCTTCAGCGCTCCAGGAAGCTCTGCTGAGTCAAAATCAGAGCAAGCCACAATCTGTGCAGAAAATAAAGTTCAGATCTTCCTGGAGGTAAATGGTGAGACTGTAAAATAGACCCATCTCACAGGTTTGACACATGGGGTCAGGCAGGTTACTTCTCTCAAAGCCATAATTATTGAAGCTAGAGAGTCAGGTTGATTGGCCTGATGCAGGCAATTGAGGTCACAACCTGGGCATATCTCCAAATGCCGGGCTCCACAGTCTCCTTATGGCTGCAATCCCTCTGGCTCAGTTTCTCACAGGTCCCTGCTAACTTTGGCTTCTCAGGCACTGGACACAGATTTTACACCCAGAACTAAATTTGTGTTTTCTCTGGTGGCTATAGGATTGAATAAATCTTCCCTAAGTGGGTGGCTGCCTCTTGGACTGGGCAGCTCACCTTAGTAAAAGTGGTCAACAGGCCTAATGCTCAATAGCGTAGAGACCAGGGTGCCTTGCTGTGCCCTTTTCTACTTGTCACTTGCAGGAGCTGGGGAATCCCTTAGGCAGGCCATATAGACAAACAGGAAGTTCCCTGACTTCTTCTGGCAGATCAAGGACCTTCTGGTCCCAGGAGGGATACTCTGTCACCTGGGGAAAGCAGAGGTCCTTTGCTTTCCCTTCCCCTTCCTGCTAATAGGCAAGGTCCTTCAGCTCAAAGTCAGGACAAACTGGCCCAGGTAGAGGATTCAAGTGGCTTGAATTGTCTCTGTGATGGGTGAGGTTTGGTGCATTGACAGAAGTTCACAGGGCTCTGACATGGGCTGCACTAGAGGTCGGAACTCTGCATCTGGACCAAATCTTCCTGTGCCAGGGAGCACCAGCAACAGCACCCCTGCTGCCCTGGGAGATCCTACCTCTCCTGACACACTGCAGCCAGTACTGAGTGCTTTGCAGAGACCCTCAATGACTGGGCAAGGTCTCTTAGCATGTATTGTTACCCAGAATCCCAACCCCCCTCCGCTCCTAGAAGCAGGGAGACTCTGGAGGCCTTGGCATGGAGCCTCCTGGGAGTTGAAGGCTGTGACAAAAACATATGGGAAGCTGCTGCCCCCCCTCACTGCCTCCATCCCTCGTTGGAGCTCAGCACCACGGCTGCAACTCTGTAGAGAAGCCAGAGCTTGAAGGAGTCCTCTGCTTCCAGGGCGACAGTGCCAGATGCTCTGGAGGGGAAGCTGCCCTGCTGGGCTTGGCAGAGGGCAAATGGGCATGTACTGATGCATCCCAGTCCTGACACTCTGGGGTCTTGGCTGATTCAAATTTCCTACTCTGAGGATTTAGAGGAGCCTCTCTAGGGTGCCTCACAAGAGAGGTCTCGGGCCTTCAGAGTTCACAGGGTAACATGATGAAAAAATTATGCACCAGACGAGGCCCCTGAAGTGCTGAAACAGAGCACTGTGAGAAGGTTCAGGAGCAACAGGACAATGACTCAATGGACGAGAGTGAGGAGAGAGAGGGAAGATGTCACATGGCAAAGAAAACACTGGAGGATTGAAAGTTACAGGAGCGCTGGGTGGCGCGGCAACGGATAAGGGACAGGTGTGTGATGCTGAGGAGACAAGGTGATGACCAGAATTGGAAGACCAGAGGGAGCAGTGCTTTGTGAAGACTGTTTTGGCAAGTAGACGAGTTGATCTAGGTTCAAGATCAAACAAGGCAGAAAGAGCAAAGAGGTGGGCAGCCAGTGGCAGGCAAAGGCCATCAACATGGAAGTGGAAGGCAATGGGAGACAAGTGGAGGGACTGTGAGGAGAGGGAGAGACAGGAGTCACAGAGGAAGGTGGATGGAGGGGCTGTGTGGGCAGCGGATAATAGTAACAGAGTGGGAGAAGTGAGACAAGTCAGACTGAGCGTTGCTCAAAAAGAGGAAGGCAGGGGCTGGAAGTGACAGGAGCAGGAGAAGAGAAGCCCAATATTCCTAATGTGATTTCTGGGAATGACTCCAAATGGGGGACCTAAACCGTACAAGCCCTTCTGAGGATGGGGACTGAAATTTTACGATATCAATGCCCACTTCTAGGACAACTATCACCTGAGTAAGCACCAGCTCATCAATATTACTTTGATTAGGAAACTCTGGCTGAGACTGTCCAAACTGACACATGTAACTCTGATCAACGAACATGAGGGTAGAACCCAAGGTATACTTAGGAAAATGCTTTAGACAGGTTTGAATAAGGATTTATCATTTTCAATCAGGTATTTCATGATCAAATTTCCCTCTTACAGAGATGGAGCTATTCAATCTTGGTACTGCATATAGCTCAGTATGGAAGTCAACTAGTATAACTAATCTCTCCCAGGACTCTGTCCCAAAACAGCTGGCACTTCTACCCCTATTGGAAGCCGCAGCTGAAACAAGGAGCACCTGCTCTGTAATTTATAGGTTTCTGTTGTCCTACTCTAAAATAAGAATAAATGAACTTTTGAGGCCAGCACATGGGGTGTGCTGTGAATGAGAAGACGTGGTAGAGTCTGTAAAAAGATCAGATAGGTCAACCAGATATAAAATTGCAAATTATATAGCAATTTTTTTTTATAAATAGAATATATTTGGTTCCCTCCCTGATAGGTCACAAAAATATGTGCAACAAAACCAAAGGCATGCTGGAATTGTGGCAAGATTGCTAATGAATACACAAGGTCTGATACCATCCCTTATTTTATCACCCCCAGCCAGCAGAAGGTAGGAGAACTAGAGAGAAAGTAACTGGGGCACTATTAGATGGTAAGACCCAAGGAATAAAGGTGACCTGGAGATACTTAAGGCAGGAGATTGGCGACCAGAGGGAAATACAATTTGGGTGAGGGCAGAATTAGCTTTTGGAGCCTGCAAAGCCTAAAGTCACAGAGGCCCGACTGTCTGGGCCTGTGCAGCTCAAAAGCTCGTCTCTCTCACCAACAGAAATTGGTCCAATAAAAGACATTACCTCACTCACCTTATCTCTTTTAGATCCTGGGATGAACACGGCTATAATGCCACTACAAACATTCTCCATCTTTGTCATTATTTTATAAAGACCACAGGCTTTGCACTGCTCCCACTATGACCACCTAGGGCTGGTCTTTGAGACGTGGGAAGTCTATGATTTTTGATTTTGGGGGGGACCTCAGACAAATCTGCAACTATGGGTAAATGCTATGAGCATGGCTGCTGCATGTTCCCCCTCCTAGTCAGCTGCCTGCTGCTGATCTGGCTCTTGTGCTGTGCACGTGGCCGTAGAGCATCCCACAGTGCAAGAGGCAGCTGGGAAGAGTGGACCAATCACAGGACTAAGAGCAAGGGACTCCAGGCTTTCTAATCCCAGCTGTGACACAATCTCCCTCTGCTGCCTTAGTCAGGTCACCTAAACTGTCTGCCTGAGTTTCCTAGCACTAACACTGGGGTAATAGATATTCACTGCATTGGGATATTGTGACAATTGGTTGATGCTATACAAGTGGTAAAATTCACCAAAATGCCCCCCAAATCCTAATGGTCCCCAAACCTCCAGCTTACTGGGAAACCAATTCAATGAAACATTTTAAACGTTGGGAACTCTGCACAGCCCCAGACTAAGTAGCAAAGCTCCACTGCTGCTTCTGCTCTTTATATAAAGAGTGTTACATTTAGGTGTGCCCTGAAGAATCATTTCACTGACCCTCCTCAAATTACTAAAGCAGACACTGTGCACAATAGTGTGATCATGGTGGCTAAGAGTCCATTCCATGTAGGGAGGAGGAGAAAAATTGTTTCCCAAGCCTGCCCAAAGAAAAGGAGAAAAACAACCGGATTAAAAGGCAGAGAGAAAAACACAAAGGAAAAAAAAAATTGGTATGCATAAGAAAGGAAGGAAATTTGAGAGGGAATCAAGGCAAAGAAAAAGAGCATTTATGGTTAGTGAACTTTATTTCATTAACTCAGAGATTTAAAATGTGGAATTTATTTTTTAAATCCATCAGTGGAGGACAGGAATGCAACAGGTCACAAAGTTCAGACTGGCTTATATAAATGTCTTTGTAAATGAGCTGTGTTCTTTGAGCTTCTGGCCAGTTGCCTTTGCAGGCAGCATTCAATGCTTACAAATTTGGCCACCTTTGCCTGGACTAGAGGTTTCCAGGACTGGGGTGTCAAATAGATACAAATGAGGAAAATGAAGCCTTCCTGCTAAAGGCGATCATGTTTATTAAGAAAGTACATTCAGCAGACATGTGTCACTTCAACTTCAAAGCAGGGTATGCTGCACTGGAGCAAGTGGCCGTTTAAATTTATGCAGCTATGTCTGTGCTAAAAGTCCCCCTCCCCCCCATGTTGGCAAGTCTAAGTATATAGTATAGTGGTACAAGCCAGCCTAGAAAAAGGCACTATCCTAGATCTAGAGAGACCTAGGCTATGTCTACACTACTTGCCAGATCAGGGGGCAGCAGTCGATCCAGCGGGGATTGATTTATCATGTCTAGTCTAGACAATAAATTGACCACGGAGCCCTCTCCTGTGAACTCCTGTACTACAGCTCCATGAGAGGCGCAAGCAGTCAACGGGAGAGGGGCAGCAGTCGATTCACTGCAGTGAAGACACTACGGTAAGTCGACCTAAGTACGTCGACTTCAGTTACGTTATTCCCGTAGCTGAAGTTGCATAACTTAGATCGACCCCTCCCCCCGCCCCCAGTGTGGACCAGGGCTTAGTGTCTGAGGATTTACCAGACAATAAATCAGGCACTGGGCCAGAGATATTTTTATACTCTTCTTCCCGGAATTTGGCATTATCTCCACAAGTAGTGGTCATGGAAAGAGAGAAGGGGGGCAGGGGTGTAACCCATGTGACTGACCCCTATTCCTCTTGGCTAGTGAAAGAAAGCAAAGATCTTCTGGGACCCGTGCTAACAGAATGCCATCTCCCCTTTTGAAGAGGTATTCTGACTCTCCACCCCAGAGCACACAACCTCTTAACAGTATTAGAGAAACCAGCACTCGATGCTCAGACTGAAGCCCCACACAAAGTGTGTTCTGGAGGAAAACACAGAGAAAAACAGCTGTGTGCGTTAGGCTTTGTGCAGCAGATACTTCGCTGACAAGCACTGTATGCAAACTGTAGTGAGATTAGAGGAATTAGACAGAAATGCATGGATGGCTATAGAAGGGAAGGATGCTAGAGGTGGGGGAGATTCTGAGGGGAGGAACACTTGCATGTGCTGGGTGGAGTGGAAACTTTCATTTAAAAATAAGATGATATTTCCACATAATCAGATGACTCCAGCAGCTGGGGCTTTAAGAAACACATTGCAAGACAGTAGCGTGGTTATAGAGATCATATAGGGTGAGATTGGGGTGACCACCCTGACCCCATTTTAATTGTTTTTTACATTGAAAATTGGCCCTTCTGGCTCTCCCTGACCTTTTAAAAATGTGGTTGCATCTGTGCTTATTGCTGTCCCTTCTTATCACACATGTCCAGAGTTCACAGCACTTCTTGCACAGAAATGAAGAACGTGGTCTGGGACTAATTTCATTTCCCTCTGAATGCAGTATTTGATCTAACTAAGGCTTAGATTAAAAGCAAACAAAAGCTATGTCAGTAGACAGGAAAAACAAACATCTTTTAGTTTTATGAGGGACTATGAATCAGAAAGATTAAAATTACATGAAGTCGGTCATGCTCTAATCTATTATTCCTTTTAATGTTGTTATGGCCCTAGAACAAGTATACAGTAATTATAATCAGTCATGTGGTCAGTGAAGAGTCTAAGTGAATATTTTAATCTTCTAGTAAAATTAACCATTTGACTAAATCCTCAGAATGGGTATTCACTATAAACTGCCATTTCTTCAAGATTTTTTGTGTGGCCATAAATGGTGTATTATCCTATTAATACCTTTTCTAAATTAAAAGTCACTTGTTCAGTACCTCTTTAGACCATTTATTCAATCCATTTTACAAAACGAGCGTTCTTTTTTAAAAATGAAAAGTTATGAACATTAAAGAAAAATCAGTGATTAGAATGTAAGTAATAAAAAAGGCGAGACTCATACAAGTAGTCCAGGTCTCCTTTTAAATGAGAAAGAAAAACCAGACATGCAAGTACTGAAAGTTTGAATGTCTAAATGGCATAGAAAAATGCCTGATGAATGGGAGAAGTGAGCTGTAGCCCATGAAAGCTTATGCTGAAATAAATTTGTTAGTCTCTAAGGTGTCACAAGGATTCCTGTTGTTTTTGTGGATACAGACTAACACGGCTGCTACTCTGAAACCTGGGATTATAACTAGATGTCTATTTTTACTCAGAAATGAAAGATGGTTACTTACCAACCATTGCACTAACTTCTCCTGCCATCAGCAGATCCACTGTGCTGTTGTACAGATTAACATCAATGATACCTTTCCGAATCGTTTCTCCTACTTTAGCTCCCAGTAATACTGAGCCAGCGGTTTCAAAAATTGAAGCCAAAATGCAGGCCTGGCGCAAAGTGACCACACCAGAGCCCACAGCAGTCCCAAAAGAATTGGCAACGTCATTTGCACCAACTGAAAATGCCAAAATAAAAGCGACAATAAAACCCACAATGACCATCCACAGGTACTCCTCCATTGCCATTTTTCCCAGTGTGTGCTTGTAGGTAAATACTTCCCCTTTGCAAATATTTAAATAGACAAAGTTGGAGGGTTATTGTAACGGACTTGTAAAGCAGATTTCTTGTAAACAATTAGTTCTCTCTGGAAAGTGTGGGTAGCGAACAAACTGCTAACTGCTGATTTTCAAACTACTGTCAATACTGTTCATTTGGCTGTGATCAGTCAGCAGTGAAACACTTTCCATATTTTGCTTCAAAACTGGTACAACTGCAGTGTCCTGTCCTGGAACAGAAGAAAGATTGAAAAAGTGAAGCAGTCTGCAAAGCTTGTATCAGTGTGTCCTTTCAGAAGTAAAGAAATTATTTAAATCCACTAATGGGATCTATTTTTGGCATGTGACAGTGCTAACCATAAAGCAATTCAGACAAGATTAAAATTAGGTCAACTCAAAAGCAATACAGGTTTTTAGTGTTATCAGTGACTGAAAAATGTACTGGGTCACTTCGAAAAGATGTATTTTTAAAGTTTGTTTTGTTTTAAATTCTAAGCAAACAACGTGACTGGTCCTCTCGGAAAAACGAGATGCTTTTTTTTTTCTTGCAGTAAGTGAATGGCTTAACTAGAAGCAGATCCTCAGCTGATGTAAATTGGCCTTTCCCCATTGACTTCAATGGAACTATATGAATTTACACCAGTTGCAGGTGAGGACCTGGTCCTTAATTTTGAAAACATATTTATTAATACACCTCTACCCTGCTATAATGCGACCCAATATAACACGAATGTGGATATAATGCGGTAAAACAGTGCTCCAGGGGGGCGGGGCTGCGTGCTCCGGCGGATCAAAGCAAGTCCAATATAATGCGGTTTCACCTATAATGTAGTAAGATTTTTTGGCTCCCAAGGACAGTGTTATATTGGGGAAGAGGTGTATGTGGAGATATATCTATCTCATAGAACTAGAAGGGACCCCGTAAGGTCATTGAGTCCAGCCCCCTGCCTTCACTAGCAGGACCAAGTACTGATTTTGCCCCAGATCCCTAGGTGGCCCCCTCAAGGACTGAACTCACAACCCTGGGTTTAGCAGGCCAACGCTCAAACCACTGAGCTATCCCTCCCCCCCATAAACATTAAACATCACAGGAGAAGGCACCCAGACGTCTCCAAATATTTATCTATTGCTGCTTTTGGGTAGTGGGAATATTGGAGCCTTTTATGGCCTTCCAATCACTGGAACATACTGTGATTTTTCACAGTGTACCTACATGCATCTGTGTGTGTCCAGGTCACAGAACAGATATTTAACGAAAAAGTTAAACAACAATAAATGTAAGGTTCTTTTCCCCCTAGGGAAAGCTAGTTAGTTCATTGAACAGTATGATGCACTACTGGATCTATTATACTCAAATATAGATTTTTCAATGGTTCTTGTGTAGCTTTCAGACAGAGTTCTGACATCCTTTGGCTAAAGTTTTCTCTTGTGCTACTTCTTCAGATTTTCCAAACAAAATATTGACAGAAAAGAATGGATTTCAAGAGAGAAAAAGCCTGGTTTATTTCTTCACACATACACAATTATGCAAACCTCATCTCTGTCCTCTCAAGCCCTTAAACTTTCTCAACAGGAGCCAATATACGTATTTTTACACACATTTTTTTAAAAAGCTTCGTCATCATCTATGTAAACCCCCAGCAGATTTTTCCCCTCTTAAATTATCATCGTGAAGGGGAGGTGAAGACAGGGATCCAGGCAAAAAGAAAAATTACTTACCTACCTTCCAATAACTGGAGCTCTCTGAGACGTGTAGTCCCTATGGACATTCCATTGGGAGTGTGCATGCGTTTCATGTACCTGAAACTGGAAGATTTTTACTGTCGTCATCTCTTGATACATGTCTGCACTCTGAGTCTTCTCATGCTCCGAAGCAAGGGCATAAGGGGCAATGTGGACTGATTCCCTCTCCAGTTCCTACTCTATTGCGAATACTTAGTAAAGGATCTGAAGTAGGTTGGGTAGTGGAATATTCATTGGGACCAAATGTCTTCAAGAACTCCAATTATCGTAAGATAAGTCACCGTCCTTCCTTCTTCAAGTTGTGGTCCCTATGGGTATTCGCTCTGGGCGTCTCATTGAGGAACCATGCTACACCGCAGACTACAGGACCACTGTACTGAAGGATGCATCTGCTGAAGACAGTTGTATTAGGGCATCACGTCTAGTAAAGTTACGCACAGAACCCCATGTTGCCACTCTACAGATCTTCAGGAGGAGGAGACCCTAAAGAGAAGCCACCAAGGTAGCCAGGGTTCTGGTTGAGTGTGGCATTACACTTTGGGTGAAAAGTCTCCACCGGCTCATAGCAAAGCAGGATGCAATCTGAGATCCATTTCGAGTCTCTGTGAGATTACTTATAGACTCATAGGTCAGAAGGGACCAATATGATCATCTAGTCGGACCTCCTGCACAAAGCAGGCCACAGAACCCTACCCATCTACTTCTGTAACAACCCCTAACCTATGTCCTAGTTATTGAAGTCTTCAAATTGTGGTTTGAAGACCTCAAGCTGCAGAGAGTCCACCAGCAAGTGACCCATGCCCCACGCTGCAGAGGAAGGCGAAAAACCTCCAGGGCCTCTGCCAATTTGCC
>NC_133773.1:4058936-4107236 GCF_003597395.2 Chelonoidis abingdonii | reverse complement strand
AAAAAACACCAAAAATTAAAATGTCTGTACAACTAATGCGAGGAGCCTAGGTAACAAGATGAGGAACTGAGCTACTGGTCAGGAGTGAAACGATATTATAGGGATATAAGAACCTGGTGGATAGTATCATGCTGGAGTACAGGTATTGAAGGCTATGTGCTGTTTAGGAAAGACAGAAAGAAGGCAAAGTGGTGGAGTAGCATTGTACATGCAATGAGGAAGTCAACTGTAAAGAAATAGGAACGTGTGGAATGGATAAGACAAGTCCCGTCCTGGGCAAAAAATCACACTGGGAAAGAAAGCTACCAGAGCCTCCCCTGATATTAGTTGCTTGGGGTGTGTTACAGACTGTGCCGGGATCTGATTTGGATATAGATAGAGACCTCTTTAATGTTTTAATGAAAGTCAAAACTAGGAAAATGTGTGATCATGAGCCTTCACTCCCAGATATAGACTGGAGGACAGTGCTTGCAAGAATAATAGGGCTCAGATTTGTCTGGAGTGATAGCAGATGGATTCTTCACCAAGTAGTTGAAGAACCAACAAAGAGGGGATGCCATTTTAGAATTTGGTTTTGGTGAGCATGAGGACCTCGTAGAAGAAATGGTTGTAGGGACAACCTTGGTTTGAGTGACATGAAGCTAACTCAGTTCCAAACTAGATGAAGGATACAAAAATAGATCTGGGATTAGGTTTTGAACTTCTCAAGGGCTAACTTTAAAGAGTTAAGGAAATTAGTTAGGGAAGTGGATGGACTGAAGACTTTTGGATCTAAATGCGGAGGAGGCCTGGAATTACTTTCAGTCGAAGTTGCCAGAAACTACAGAAGCCTGCATCCCAAGAAAGGGGAAAAAAACCACTAGGCAGGATTGTAGACCAAAGCTAGATGACACAGCATCTCAGAGAGGTGATTAAGAAAAAGCAGAAAGCCTACAAGGAGTGGACAGAAAGTTTTAGCAAGGGTTTAAGCAAGAGATTAGGCAAGGAAGCTACTTAGTGAGGTCAGAGAAACATGTAGGATATAGTGAGGAAGCTAAACACCAATGTAGATGGACCTTGCAAAGGGAATTAAAAACCAATAGTAAAAGGTTCCTATAGCCACATAAATAAGAAGAAAACAAAGAAAGAAGAATGGGCCCTGCATATCACGAGGAGGAAATGGAGGTAAGGATAACCAGGCAGGGCCCCCAATATCTAAATAAGTTACTTTGCCTCAGTCTTTATAAGGCTAATAAGGAGCTTAGGGAATGATGGAAGGATGATAAACGGGAAGAGGGATATGGAGGTGGAAGCCAAACTTGAACAGTGGATGGGACAAAATCGGAGGCCATAACATCTCCATCCCATACTATTAAAGGAATCTGGCGCATGAAATTTTGCAAGCCGGTTAGCAAAATTTTTTAATGAATCGGTAAACTGCAGGGGTTGTACCATAAAACGACTGGAGAATTGCTAACAGTATTCCTATCTTAAGAAAGGGAAAAAAAGTGATCCGAGTACTATAGGCCTGTTAGTGTTTGACATCTGTAAGTATGAAAGGTCTTGGAAAAATTTTGAAGGAGAAAGTAAGTTAAGGACATTGAGGTTAATGGTAGTTGACGAAGATGACTATGAACCGGCCAATGCGATATGCCATTAAAAAGCAACATGCGGTTTAGGATGCAATCAGGTACCGAGGTATTTCCAGTAAAGATAAGGAGGGTGTTTAGACTGTTGTAATTAAGGCGCTTGGAGACATCACTGGAAATACTGGTGTGCAGTTCTGGTGTCCCATGTTTACGAAGGATGAATTCAAACGGAACAGGTTCAGAAGACGGGCTATAGGCATGATCCGAGGAATGGAAAACCTGCCTTATGAAAGGACCTCAAAGAGCTTGGCTGGTTTTAAGCTAAGCCAAAGAAGGCTCAGGGGGATATGCTTGCTCTATATAAATTATATCAGGGGGATTAACAATTAGGAGGAGAGGAAATTATTTAAGTTTAGTACTAATGTAGAACAAGGACAAAATGGGTACAAACTGGACATTAGGAAAGTTTAGACTTGAAATTAGACGGTTTCTAACCATGTAGAAGGAGTGAAGTTCTGGAACAGCTTTCCAAGGAGATAGTGGGTGGCAACAGACAATATCTGGCTTTAAGACTAACTTGATAAGTTTATGGAAGGGATGGCATATGATAGGATGTTAATTTGGGCATTGATCTTGGATATCACAGATAAGTCTCTGCTCAATGGTCTGTTGGGATGTTTGGATGGAAATGATGAGTTATGCAGAGAGTTCTTTCCTGATGCTGGCTGTGAGTCTTGCCACAGCTGAGGGTTTAGCCTGATTGCCATATTTGGGTTGGGAAGCATTTCTCCCGGGCAAATTGGGGCGTCACTGACATTCTTTACCCTGTTATGCACAGACATTCTACCACCAGCATCACCTGTTAGTCTGGTATCTACACCGCCCTTCCTCCTTATGTCAATTCTTCGGTCCACGATTGCATCCCCTCTTACTTTGTTTACTTCCCTTTCAAGGTTAAATTCCAGCATGGAGATCTCCTGGACATCTCCCAACCATCTCCCCCAAATTCCTAGTTTAAAGCTCTCTCAAATCAGTTCGGTGAACCTCCATCCTAGAAGTCTATTTCCCTCCTTACTCAGGTGAAGTCTTCTGTCCGTAAATGCTTCCCAATGACCGTACATCCCAAAGCCCTCCTTATAGCACCACTGCCTGAGCCATCTGTTGATCGCCATAATCTTGTCACACCTTTGTCGCCCTTCTCTAGGAACCGGCAGAATCCCACTGAAGATCACCTGAGCCTCGATTGCTTCCCCTTTCATTTGTTCAGCAATAGTAACAAAGAGTCTCAGAGATTTCCTGAAGGGTCTGGCCCTTTGCAGGTGCACAGCGAAAGCTTGATGGATATCCAGGGAATGGAGCTTCTGTTTTCTATGGTGGTGTATGGGTTGGAGTAGAAAACAGGTAGGTGCATACCTGATTTATGTGGAATTCAGAGGGGACCTTTGGAATGAACTTGGGGTGTAACAACAACTCTTCATCTTAGTGCTTGTCTACATTTGGAAATTTACCAAAATACCTGTTGGGGAGTAAGAGTGTCTACACAGGGGCTTATACCAAAATAACTATGCTGAAATAGCTATTTTGGTAAATTTTCAACTATAGACAGAAAAACCTTTCGTGAAAAACTAGTGAGAAATTTAGAGCATAAAAGTTGCCAGTTTTTTACCCTTCTAGCCAAACAAACTGCTATCAGAAAGAGAAATCTGAGAGCCAGGAACCATCAGACAACAATGGTGAAAGGTGATAGCGACACTCACAAAGCCAAGTTCAGAGTCCAAGGGGTCAGCTAGAATACATTACCAACAAGTGACAAAAAAACAAATATGCTGCATGGAGGAAACAAGCAACCAGAGAGTGAGAACCCACAGGGTGTCTTTTAATCTTCCCTCTGATGAAAACTAGGATGCAATCTATTCAGGCAATGGCAAAAATTAAACCCCCACAACAGCTGATTTAGGCTAACATGTTTTAATCTCTTCTGCAAGAGAAAAGGTGAATTACAATTCCTCTTTTCAGGGAGATTTAGTTTAAAAAGCACTTTTTGCTGCTTGAATATTAGCAAACATTAAAGAATAAATTTACCATTTTCTAGGTGCAAATGTAACAAATAGTACCCTTTAGAAAAGTTTAGATGATAAAACATACAAGACAACAGGATTTCCCGCCTGCAGTGTTCAAAACAATAGACATTTCTCTTTTAAGGAATCACATTTGATCGTAATGAAAAGCAGGTTCACTTCTAGCTATCAGTAGTTGAAAAGTCTGTCTAAAAATGTAGTACACTGGACCGCTTGGTAGGTTATTACACACCCCTCAAACTCTCATGTAATCGTGTTTTTCATTCAAAAAGAGTGTCCAGTTTTCCCTCCTGATCTATAGCTCTACGGACTTTACAGCATCCCATTGCTCTTGCACGCCATTCTATTACCATCAAATATATCTGGTAACTGAAGATACAAGCAAATTAAAATTCACATTAATAATTCTTATCTCCCTTTGCTCCTCCCCAGTCCACAACACTCACACATTATCTATTTAAGCTGCAGATAGTACATCCGTGACATGAAAGGTGCTGTAATTCAAGCGGTTCTAGACAAAGAACATCCCTATATGGCTCCAAATTACAGGCATAGCATTTGTCACAGGGCCAACTATGATACAAGTTTTATGCTCCAGGACACCAGAGGTGCCCTGACTTCTTTAAAAAAGAAAAACCAACACTGTACACATAGAAGCAGTCAGTATATCAGCCAACTCCTATTTCAGCTCCAGCCCTCATGTTAAAGTTTAAGAAGGCTTTAAGCTATTACTTTGCAGGGCAGCGGTACTGCTATTCATAGTTTTTTAAAGGACTCAGATCAAGTTTAACATGGGTGGGGAAGGGCCTGAGCTTCTGCTACTAAAATTTCCAGAGGATACTTTCATTTATTAGTTCCTACTGTTCCTCCTTCTCCCACTGAAAGGTTAAAAATACTTGCCCCAATCTCAGCTAAAAAATTCCTTTACACATATTTTTCAGATCAAGCTTCTCTGTACTGTTTCTGTTCAACCCATACAAAATACTAAACATAGGCATTTTGTTCTGTTGGTGAAATGAATTCAGAACGTTTGCAGAAAAGAGTCACTGAAAATACAAACAGCAGTTATGTTTAACTAGTTATTTAAAGAGGTTCAATTCATCATATAAAGAAATCAAAGAAATAGGCTGAGGAAACAAATGCAAGCAGCTACAAGTCCTTGTTGCTCGTTCAGTTTTAAATTAAAAACTGTTGTTGGAAGAACTGAGATTTTGTCCTGCAGCAAATGAGAAGAAACTTTCTAATCAATCAGACCCTTTTATTGTTTGACACTACAGACTTTAGTTCCTGGACTAGAAACCAAACAATAAGTATTGAAGGATACCAAAAATAGATTTTGTAAAGACACAAAGATCTTGAAAATTCACCTAATATTTACAGGCGGTTTCAAAGAGAAAGAGGAGCTAAATTAATTCTTCAAGTGACTTCCCTCCTGATTGTATACAGAGTCTGAAATCTAAAATAGATATCGTATCACATTCGACAGAGCCACAACTGAATATACAAACTTACATAGGGTAAACAGTTCTACAACTTACACAGCAGCTCCTGGATAAAATTAACTCCAACACAGGAGACAGCCAAGACAACACCGACAAGCAACAACGTGTGTTCAGGAATTTATTCACTAAGTGAAAATCCGCCTCCTCTTAACAAGTTCTGCTGGGGGCGGGCACTGATCAAACAACATAGCGTCATGATTATATTAACCATACAAACCAATCCAATAAAGCTCATCTTAAACAATGTTCTCTTCCACCCCTCTCCCTTTCAAAGCACTGGCACAGATTGGGGAAAATCTCATTTTCAGACGTCACTACTTGGATCTATAGCACTATCAAGTAGTTTTAAAAAGTTACAAGTCTGCTATTCAAAAGCAGGACCAAATATCTTATCTATTTCACATTATGAAAACTGGATTAACAGTACTAAAGAGATGTTTGCTTGTGTGTAACTTTGCTCATGTGAGTAGTAGTTCCATTGGCTTGTATGGGACAACTCAGAGTGCATAAAGTTAAGCACATGCATGAATTTTTACAGGCCTGAGGCCCAAGCACACAAAACTTTGTTATAAAACTTCACATTAAAATACCCAATCAAAATTCCTTGATCCATTTTCCTACAAATTGAAAACAGTCTTATTAATATACATTAGCAAAGATTTAATCCCCCCTCCCCCCCAAAGAAGAACCTGGGTTAGCTTTGTAAAAGATATTTGCATTACTATTTTAAGTTTAGTATACAATTGAAAAACTGATTTATATGCAAAAATATTTACTGTAAAATTTCAATCATAATGTTTCAGATTTCAGTAAACTTAATTTGACAGTTTTCAGGTTTACCAATAAATTGTGTTCTAAATTGAACATTTTGACCAAAACATGTACAACTTGATGCATAGTTATGATCCCAGTTCTAGTCCAGGGGTAGGCAATCTATTGCACCCGTGCCAAAGGCGGCACACGAGCTGATTTTCAGTGGCACTCACACTGCCCAGGTCCTGGCCACCGGTCCAGGGTGCTCTGCATTTTCATTTAATTTTAAATGAAGCTTCTTAAACATTTTAAAAACCTTATTTAATTTACATACAACAATAGTTTAGTTATATATTATAAACTTATAGAAAGAGACCTTCTAAAAACATTAAAATGTATTACTGGCACACGAAACCTTAAATATAAGAGTGAATAAATGAAGACTCGGCACACCACTTCTGAAAGCCTGCCAACCCCTGTTCTAGTCCATATTTAGGTGTCTAAAAAATGGCTTGTTTTTAAAAAGTACTGAAAGCAATGGAATTTGCTGGGTGGTAAACACTTGGGAAAAATCAGGCCATTGATTTCAGTGCCTACATATGGATTTAGGAGGCCAACTATGCAGCCAGTTCTGAAAATCCAACCCTTAAAATTTTTTAATAAAGTATCTTTCCTAGTAAGGAGTGTTTAGAGATGTCTAAACTAGTTATCTGTTCCCAGATTAAGTTGGTGATCATAGTCATCCATGTGTAACTTCGTGAAACTGAAATATGACTCAGTTCATTACAAGGAGTCTCAGACATTTTAGCAAGTCTACACTGTATTCCACATAAAGAATCAGTAGGGCAAAACTCCAGTTACAAAACAACAACGCATAGTCACCTAAAGTCAAACATAAAATCCAGTCCTCTCTTCCAGTCAACAACCCCCCACAGAAAACATTGCCTTAATTATGTTCAAGATCCAAAATGCTATTAAGCTTGCATTACACTTGATAATTTAGTTAAGAAATCACATTGCTGTGTTTGGTTGTAGAGTGTTTCCTTTTGATTCTAGAATAACTGATGACTACGCTCACAAGTTTCAGGCATGAAAGCCTACAGCACCTGGAACTTTCCTATTGGCCTTTCCATACCTATTGACACTGTTTTAATAATACAGACCAGGGTTCAATCCTGCAGATTCTTACACATCTGATTAAAGGTACTCTCAAGTAATCCTAATGAAGGGACTACTCATGGCTGAATACACTATCACGATCAATGTCTGTAGCACTGGGCCCCAGGTTTGATGGGAGAGGGAATGCAAAATATCCACTTTTTGGAACAGTCTTTAGCATGTAAAGACAGAGATGGATTTAAAGTATATTCCTTCTGTTTGTCACTGCTGGCCTGTTGACATCTGGCTTGATAAAACTCCAGTATATATATCCCTCTTGAAGTCTCATCTATCTCTTCTGTTCCCGCTGTGAAGTGAAAATTTCCAAGAATGAAACCCCAAACCTAAACCCAACCCTAATTCTCACAAACTCCCACTCAGTAAAAATGACTGAGTGCACCCAGATTAAAAGAATTGCTTATGTCTGGTTTAACAGATATATTTACTGCTAATCAAAAAATCAGGACTTCTAACCCCCACTTCCAACTCAGGCCCAAGAGCGCAGTTGTCTGTGGTTGTTTTTCATGCAACTTTCCACAGGCTGGCCCTGTCACAGAGATTATTTTATCCTTCATTTTAAACTGCATAGACAAAAATATCTAAACCTTTAAATCCAAGAAAAGTAAACATAATAAAAGGAAACCTCTTTAAAGTTTTTGTTCTGTTTAATCAACATCATGGACCTCTGTCAGGAGAAAACTCATAATCCCAGAAAGGTTTTCTATCACATTTAAAAAATGAATATGTAATATAGAATACCACTGAAGAAACAGGTAAAGCAAAGAATAAAAACAAAAAATTATGAGGAACAGATTTGAGTATGGAAAAACAACCTAATTCCCATCAAAACTCAAATAACTAGTCCATTGAAATACAAAAGGTTTTGGTACAGTCTTCATCAAATCCATCTATCACAAGTTCCTCTAACAGCTCATTGGTCTAGACAAGATTCAGCCATGGCATCTAATTTACCTTGTAATTTATTCAGAATCAACAAAAATATATTTCTACCATCCAACATAAGCCAGAATTGTGAAAACTGTCTGCTGCAATTCATGCTCAATTCTGGGGCATTGGGCTGTATGGAGGAGAACTTTATCAAACTCAAGCCACACTCTTCTACATAGACTAAGAAAAAAATTAAAATAAGAAAGAAGCTGCTGACTGCATCCCCTCCTAATCTGCTAATCCTGTGATTCTACTAATATTTGGTTTCTAGAGGGATGTTTTCCCCTATATTCATTGGGATTTTCTCTTCTGATACCTGCAGCCGCATCTCAAGATAGGACAGTAGTAAAATCACACAAAGTCCCTCACTTTTACAGTAAAGCTTTAATAGAGATCTTAAAAGAATACCAGTAACAAGAGTGCCTCAAAGGAATGCCTAGTTGAACAAGGTAAGTATTATGAAACAAGCGAAGCTGGGAGAAACATCAGCAATGGGTAGAGCCATATGTAGACACTAATAAATGTTCAGGTTTTCATGTTCCAAACTAATGGATGGTAGCTGATTTTTTGTGCGTCAGCAGCTGAAGAATCCTGAAAAGGTTTTAGTATTGCATCAGGAGTAACTTCTCAGAACGGACGGTCTATCCAGGTGTTTATATGGTCCCATCACTGAAGTACTGGAGTGTCTCACCTTAGCTGGGAGCTACTAATGGATCAGTATGCCATATACAGTTATACAGTGCATTTTTAAAAATGGACGTCACTGATAAAAATCTCTAAAAGCAGACACTTTGAACCCAATTATAGTTTAGTAATTCAGTTATATGGGAATTTTCAGTTACATGGGAATTTTCATTGTTTCTTTACCTAGCAAAATAATACTGGTTTGAATACAGTTGTTGGCTAGGAAGGTGAGTCAGGATATACTGTCCATTATGGTGTCTAAAATATCTGTT
The DNA here is from genome assembly GCF_003597395.2 of Chelonoidis abingdonii. NCBI lineage: Eukaryota > Metazoa > Chordata > Testudines > Testudinidae > Chelonoidis > Chelonoidis abingdonii. The sequence goes on along the minus strand of NC_133773.1, from coordinate 4,098,273 downwards.
CCCTTATCATAAACTCTAAACCATTTCCAACACATTAATAAATTCATCTAATTACATTTATTTACTCCAAAGCGAAATTATACAAATTATTCATTAAAAAACTATACCTATCAACAACTAATCTTATAAATTTTTGATACATAAAAATCCCAACCCCCAAAGCCAAGCATTTAGTCATGATGCAAAAAATAACTAACAATTTATTAAAGGTAGGACACCATTACAGTTACATTGTTTTCTTCAGATTAGAAAGACCAGCAGATTTCTTATCTACCTTCATCAGAAACACTATTAAATACAGAAAACTATATTAAACGTTAAGATTTTAAATGTACATGTCAAGCAAACTTTAAAGGCCCCCTTGCACATACTGATTATAAACAATGAGGTATAATTACATGATCATAACATATTAGGCAATATCACGTGTAGCTTGAAAATCACTCAGGTAGTGCAGAACATGGCTAGCTGTTATTTGGAGATGCTTCATACAGAGGCCAAGATGTTAAAAAATAAGAACCTAAAGTTATGTTTCTGAATAAGTAACCTGACTTTCAGAAGTCCTGAACACCCAGCAGCTCCCCACTAACATCAATGGGAGTTGCTGGCCATTCTGACTTTTGAAAATCACTTTATTTATTCAAGACCCAAAACTTTAGGTGATTTTTGAACAGCTTGGCAAAAGTATTTAGCAGTATTTCACATGATACCTGTGCAGCATGGTCTCCAAGGACTTCCCAATTCATTTTACGGTGCAATTCAAGGTGATGGTTTCAACTTCTAAATCCCTATATGATTTGGGCCCTAGCTACTTTAGATCACCTCTCACTGTGCCTCATATTGTGGCCAGTGGAATCAGTTCAAGTGCCTCAGCAAACAGTCCCTTGGTTTAGACGGAAAGAAGCTGATCACAAGCTCTGCTCAGTGAAGAACACTCAACTCTGGAACATACCTTCAACCTTTGGTCACGCAAAGCCAACATCCATGGGCCTATGCAGCACACGAACAAGCTTATCCTGTTTCCCCAGGAGCTTGAAGAGGAGCAGGGATTTGAGAAGAAGAGAAGTTGGGAAGTAAAAGTTCCTAGTTCTTTTGGGCTGAACATTTTGGGAAGACTGATAACCAGTTCAATTTTTTTAAAGTTTATTTGATATTGACATGCACCTAGAGTACAGCACAGGAACATTTTATAAAGTAAATATACCATGGGGCAAATAGAACAAGAGGGGCCTGGAGTTTTTTCCTTGGATTTAAATGCACATTTATAATATTTTGTATTACAAGTTGCTTTGTTAAATATAAGCAAAGCCCAGCTATGCCATGTTCTGTAACTGATACATGCTGAAAACTTCTCTAGGAACTTCCTATGTTCCTATAAAAAGAAAATCTGTTTCCAAAATACAAAGAAGCAGCTATCCAATCATCAAGAAAAATCTAAGTGCAGTGAACTCATACTTTTTCTGAGAGTGAATTCAAAGGAAAGTCAGGATTGTATTAAAGACACAGATATGAGTTCTATTTTTTTAAAATTTCCAGAACAGAGAAACAAGAAGTGTTATAGTTCATGAATGAAGGAGAACAAAAAAAAAGTTATGTGCGTATGTGGAACGTCCTCTCTCAGATCCTGAAGTCCCTGCTTCCTCCTATAAAGCCTGGATCTACATTTCCCTCTTCTTTGCCCATGCTCTTCTCACAGGGCTTGGTCTCAGAAACATCCAATGCCTGCAATGAAAACTTGAGCCAACTTCTTAAATTTGTGACTCTTCTTCATTCCGACTCATCCAACAGACTTCCATTTCCAAGAAGCTCCTCATCATGAGACCTGTATCTCAAGAAGCAAAACAGGAAACATCACAGGGGTGAAAAAAAGAAGGATGCACAACAACTTTCCTCTGTGTCTTTAATAAAATCCTAACTTTGATTTGAGATCCTTTTAGGAAAAAGGAATTTTATTGCAAGACCAGAGAGTTCCCATACTGCCAGCACTGGGGTCAACAGTACAATCTCTTCATTTGAGCCTCTGTCCATGATAACATGGTGAAAGGAGGAAAGCTTATGCTATCCTTACGTGCCCTGGAGGATGGGATCTATTGCTAAAGCCTCTGGATATAATCTCCAGCAGCCAGTTCAGCTAAAAGAAGTTGCCAACTCATCCACTGCGGAATGAGATTTAAGTTCTTTCTTTCCAGGTTCCTTCTGAGGGACTCCCTAGATCTAGAATTCTATGCCACAATAATGATGGAAAACATATTACACACCCCCAAAATGCAAATCTTTCCTCTAGGTTTCCTCACTGTATTTTCTCTTTCTAAGCCTGTCTTCTAGGGAAGATGACTTCCAGGGCACAGACATTCTGATAATGTATCTTGTAAAACACGAGTGCAAAACAAATACATAACTGCCACCCAGGCATATGCTCCACTGACCTTACAGTAATCTAACCATGAGGTTACAAAGGATTGTATTACTCTGTGAAGTCCACATCCCAAAATAAGTGTTGCAGGCTTCTGGTCTTTTTGCTAGTAGTTCCCCCAATCTACCAACATAACCCTCAGTTTTACCTCAGCTGGTTTATTCTCATCTGAGTCCTGAGACCAACCAGACCGCAGCACTTTCCAAGTCAAATGAGAGGAAAGCATGGCAATGAGAGTCACCCAGAGACTGGAGACACCCTAACTCAAAGTGCCTCATGGTCTCACATAGACACAAAATTGGAGGGGGTGACAGAACAGAACTCTGCAACAGTCACAAACCCCTCTAGGCAGAGGAGCAGTTACCCAAAACTGCTCTCTAATTCTTTCACAGAGAACAGAACAGATACTAAAGCAATTCCATCTGTCCCTACTAGGGGCAAGGCCATCTTTAAACACACACCAGCACCAAAATCCCCAGAGAACCACAACACATTCCACTTTATCAGCTGCCATCCCAAATTCCTTAAATTCCAACTCCCATGAGTCTAACCTCCTGAGATTAAATACAAATCCCTCCTTCCTTCTTTAATCTATTTAATGATAGCATTCTAGCAACACAGGGACACTTTGCCCCACAATAGACTGCACAATTAACACCCCTCAACCTGCTCCAAATGACAGACCAATCACGCTAGTTCCTCTTACATCTCTAGCAAGAAGGGATGAGCATACAGGTGGGTTCTCACTCTCTATTGCCCGAGGGCTTGTGCTTTGAGCCTTGTAGATTACAGTAGATGAGGTGACTCGGGACTAAAGCCTGGATGGATACAGAAAGAAACCTTATGATCTGTCCTCAGTGTCCTTTCCAGGGGACATTTGAGAATCTGCTAGAGGGAAATCACAATAAATCCCAAGTGCTCGGGCATTACAGTGTTGAGGCCCACCTGAAATATATTTGCATCATTTTTGTGAATTTCTCAAGAATCCCAGGCTCTCTCGAGTTGTTTTCTTCAAACAGACCTGTGATACAACCAGCCCGCAAGTTCTGTGCCTTGATCAGCATGCCACCTAACAAGTAACATGCTGACAGAGAAGAGGGCTACCACAGAGTTCAGGAGTTTAACGGAATGCCATGGAGCAGAGACAGACAAAGAGTGGACTAAACTGCAAAAGTCTTCCACCCAGCAGAACATTAGGAATTTTCACCACTGGACTGAGAGGTACCCTTTCCTCAGGTCTAACCTCACCAGCCAGTCTTCCTGCATCAGGATATACCTTAAAACATGGATCTTCCACCACGCTACATAATTTGCATAAAGGGAGAAACTGGTATCTCTAAGTTTTAAATTGCTGTCTTCACCAGTCTCAGTGGACACAGATATGTGTATCTGTATCCAAGAATCTCAGTGGATTCTGTACTCTTTATCATGCATGTATAGAGAGTACAGGATATCTAAGTACATTTTTTGAACATTATGCGTGGAAAGACACCTGTGGGAAGTATCTAAGGATCTTGGAATAGCTGAGCCAAAATATACAAGAAAAATCAAACTCTGTCTACTACCTTGAAGCTCAGACCAGTGGAGACCTTTAATGATTTTTTTCAAGGAAGGGGAAAACATTTACTTACTAGAGGGTTGAGACCAACTTCGACCCTTGTTGTTGTACCAATACTGCCAGGAGGATCCTCTAGCTCACTAAAAACTGCTGGAGCTATTAGCAGTATTAGTGTGCTCTGCCTTACTCTGACCATCAAAAGAGCAACCCCTTTTCTCTTCTGCTCTTGCTGAAATCCCCAGTGTTCGACAGAACACCCTTTAAAGTCAATTTGTACTTCAAACAACAAGGGTGTGTTCTTGTATTTCTTGATATCCTTCAGAAAACTAATCTGCAAAAAGCAGCCTGCTTGTACAAGATCTTATTTCTTTATAATATGTTACATACTGGTACTGCAGTAGTGCATAGAGTGATCCTGGGCTCCATAGTTGTGTAAGACGTTAGTATTACCAAGAAGGTAGTCCTCTGGATCCTTTCTTTTAATACCACTTCAACAAAAGTTGTCATTTTTTCATTAAAAAAAATATAGAAAACTGAGCCCACAGTGTGCAGTAGCTTGCCTTGTAAAACTTCAAAGGACCCACCTCAATCCTTCTCATGGGAACTCTATCCAGATAGGACACCATAGCTGATCACAAGAACTGCCATATCAGATCAAGTCTGTGGTCTGTCTAATCTATAATCCTGGCTCTCACTGTGACCAGTATCAGATGCTTCAGAGGAAGATGCAAGAAATTCTATAGTGGACAATGATGTAATTTTCCCACAGGAGAAATTCATTCCCAACCTCATCAGATAGTATGAAGGTTTATATCTCTAATTTATTTTTAATCCTATTTAATATAACTCTGAGTGTTCTCATTATCTATATAAATGTCTAATCCTCCTTGGAAACTCACTAAGCTTTTGGCTTCAATAACATCATGTGGCATGAGTATGCACCGTGTATCAAGGTTTTTAATGTGCTGCTTTTCAATTTAATTGAATGTCCTCTTGTTCTTGTAGTGGGAAAACAGGTGATGCTATTTACCTTCTCTATTCCAGTCTTCATTCAAAGTCTCTCCATACCTCTGATACTTTTTCATTATCCACCACTGAAGCCCCATATTTCTGCTGTATGTATTTTTGGATGGTCTGACCATGACTGAACACCATCTTCCAGGTGAGCGTGAGCCATTGGTTTATACATAAACAGTCCACTCAAACTTTAACAGAGGGCACTGGACACAGGCCCATTTCCCTTCTTTCCCAACATCTTTAACCAAGTAACAAATCATCCTAAATCGCTAAGCTCTATTAAGGACTACTAACACAAACTGGGGTAAAGTGAAATATAATTCCTCTCACTGTCAGTCCAGAAAAACCTGATGCCCAAATTTATGAGGTTATGAGAAGGTTGGCATTTATTCAACCAATTGCTTTTCCCTCCAGATCCACTCATAAGTTCACCTTCCTGCTTTCCCCATTTTGTGCATCAGTATCAAGAGTTGATTTCTAGAGAAATTACCTTAAAATACCTTCCTCAAAAGCACTTGCCCCTTGTCCTCCTTCCCCTCCTGCGGGGGAGACCAACAGATTCCAAGGAATAATCAATAACGGTCCTGGCCCTTCCCCACTGCCCTTCACAAACCAAGATGAACAAAGGTCCAAATCACATGTTGCAGCACAGTGCTGCTCCCAGACCCCATAACCACATCAACAGTAGCAGAAATTCAAGCAAAGAAGTTTAGTGTTGGGCCCTCACAACATTGCTACTGTCCAAGCAGAATAGCAGTAGTGATGGAGTGCTCTGCTGCCTTCAGCTGTGGCAGAGATACTCTTAGGAGCAGTAAGAGCAACACTGGTTCATCAGTTTTAGGTCATTAATGGACTTAGCATGCTAAAGCTTTGGGATCTGCAGAAACAGAGTCAGGATAAAGAAATCTGTTACAACGCATAGGCGAGAGAGCTTTAGCTGCTACAATTTTCAATAAGTTGTGCTAGAAATAGACAAAAAGTTGTACACCTCTACCCCTTTATAATGCCACCCGTTATAACACGAATTCGGATATAATGCGGCAAAGCAGCGTTCCAGGGCGGCGGGGTTGTGCATTCCAGCGGATCAAATCAAGTTTGATATAACATGGTTTCACCTAGAATGCGGTAAGATTTTTTTGGCTCCTGAGGACAGTGTTATATCAAGGTAAAGGTGTATTTCTTACACTCTACATTTACCTAAAGCCAGAAAAAAAAATCCATCTTCCACATACAGGTCATGTAAATGTATCAATGAGAATAGTTATGGACATAAATTTTTCCAAGTCTTGCCCATGCACCAACTTCTATCAATGCACAGCTCATCACCAAAAAGAAGGAAAATCGCTGCAAGTTTATTTAATGGCTCCACTGCTGTTTAACTTGATAGACATGGGTAAAGAGGACAGGTAAAGACAGTCAAGAACCCTTTCTCTCCACTCCACCTCTTCCCACCTCTGAAAACAATCTCAGCCCTCCTCTTCTTCTAGCCATCCTTTCTTCATCTTAAACACTAAAGAAATGGATGTGGGAGGCTTATATCAGCTACCAATTTGTGATCCTAATCTAAATTTTCCACTAAAGTTGAGCTACAAAAAATATGCCCTTTTTATGCTTAAGTTTTCTATCTGCTGTCAATAAAATGTATCTACTAAGCTACTGCTTGATTTTATGAAACTAGTGTCTCAGACTAATTCTGATATTGCTCAACATGGCCTACAGCAATATCTTAATATAGTAAAAGGGAGTAGGTTAAATGCACTCACAGCTCCATGATGGTTAAAGTTCATAACAGCTGCTCTATTCATGGAAAGACATCTGAGAAACATGCCATAAATAAAATGATCACATGGAATCCCCTTGCACAACCAGTGTACATCTTTCTACCCAGGAATTTAGACTTCACACCCCACCGTGTCAGTCAAAAGAATGTTACAGGCTATTCTTTCCAGATGATACAGGCGATATTTTAGTAAGCAGTACATCCACTTAGTGTTCGGTTCTCTCTAAAGATAACTTTCTATTTTGCATTACAAAAAAAAAAGTCTCTAGGATAACAGATGTTGAGTGCCGTATTTTAAAAACCCTCACTTCTGTGGAAAAGGGGAATCAATCTATATAGTTGCTGACTAGGATTCTGACCTTGCCAACACTTATGCACATGCTTTATTTTACACATGAATGTAGCCCCACATGTACAGTTAGGCACATCTGTGCGTGTAGGACTGGGGCCCTAGTCAGCACCTTAATGAGACTACCCATGTGAATAGTTAAGCATAAGTTTATGCAGAATCTAAGTTTGTATTTATATATACAAAGTTGATTTTGCTTCTACCGCTCCGATTTCACTAAATCCTCCTAGTTTAAATTAGTCCTCTTCAGATTTCACCACTAAACCAAGCCTCCTAAAATATTTCATTCATAGACCTCTGCCAGGGAGGAGGAGGAGGAGTTGTTTTTTTTTAAAGGGATGTGGGGGTGTAATTGACAAGAATGCTGAAAAAGTATTTGAAAAATGGGGAGATTTTTCAGTTATGAAAAGGTTACCAGGTTTTGCCATTGTGTATCTTAAATTAATAAAACGGGCTTGGCTCACAAAGTTAAAATTTGATCTATTGTTTTTCTAATTCAAGTTTGGTTCCTTTGACTATTTGTCAAATCTATTAGTCTTGGAATTTGGAATTATTTTTATTAAACTATAGTAACACCCTCAATTTTAGACATTCCACACAGAGATCAGACGAAGAGCTAAGCTTTCACTCTTTAAAAAATACCTCGCTCCTAGCCCTTTACCTTGCCTAAAACCCTTCATAAAGATTGATAACGCTCCCGACTGGCTGGCTAAATGCTCCCTGCACTTTCCGCCCACTGGCGAAGCAGCATTTTTGATTCCCCCATCTCACAGCAAAGCCCTTCATTCTTTTTTACTCTTGGTATCAGGATCTTTGCATTCCTTACACCTTCTGCTGAAACAGCAGCAAAATCTTCCTCCCTTTACAACCTCCATCAGACAACTGTCATAGGCTTCAGTAACTCTGCTGGCATGCTATTAAGCTTCCAGTGCCTGCCCCTTCACCATCCCTCCCAAATGAGGGTGTCCCCAGGAAGGTAGGAAGGAGTGTTTGTGCTGCATTCAGCATCTGAAGGTGACACCAGGAAACACCCTTCCCTTCCTCCCTCCCACCTCAGCCCTTATAACACTTGTAGAGCAGAACTGGAAAGCAGATGATCTTACCTCCACTCTCATGAGTCTGAAGCACTAAGCCTTCTATTCCTAAGCAGCAGCTGTCTCATGTCCACATCAAAGGCTACATCTTCAAAGAACGATCATGTCAGTGAAACAGGTTACAACATAAGGGCACCTCCTACAATGGTTAAAACACAGTCCAAGCATGTGATGTGGACAGAATAGTCTTTTACTCATTTTCCTCAAACTATAGGCATGACCAAACTGAGACCTGGAGTGGTCAATCTTGTAGCCAGGTCTTCTCACACTACTGTTCTTGCAGTGCATTGGGCCAAAGACAGAAGGGAGCTAATACTGCTGTGTTTCCCTCCAACGAAAGTTACTTCTCCCCCCCTCCCCCCCCGCGGAAGGCATCTAGTGATAGTCTTCTGTCTCTCACATGAGGAAGGTAAGTAGTGGCAAACTCTTCAACTCTCCCCTGCACAGGAGCTGGGCAGCAGAATATTCACCTTAGTGGGGGTATGGAATTGCATCTTGCCCCATGGCTATGGCACTCTTGACCTCAGAGGAATTTTAAAAGAGGGAGTCATGCTTCAGGAAGCAGAGAATCATGAGACCATGACAAGCCTCCCTACTGATCACACAAAATTAGGCTGCTTTAGAAGGGGAGCACACTGGAGCCCAGCACAATCAGCCGGGCTTCTAGTCGATCCTGCCCATTCATATATACATATAAGTAAAATTACTGAGTTATAAAAAGATTCATAGTCATGGTAATTTCTTTTGACATGGTTAATGATTTAAGGTTACAAAAGAGACTTCCGTGCAAGGCATCCTGGGGTGAAGGCATCATTAATATTATTTATTTGTATTTCTTAGTGCCTAGGAGCCTCAGTCATGGACCAGGACCCCACTGTGCTAAGTGCTGTACAAACAGAATAAAAACAATCCCTGTCCCAAAGAGCTTACAATCCAAGTATAAAACAAGAGACAATAGATGGATGCAGACAGGGGAGTACGAGTAAACCATGCAACAGTACTGTTCAGCATGATAGGCTGTGATCTTATCAGGATTGTCTTCCCACTTTCAGAGCCCCTAGTGTTGTTGGGCAGTGTAAGTCCTCCAGAGGTTTCTTCTGTGGTTCTTACAATGTATCACATGGAGGCTTAAAACCAAGTTCTGACAGAGTTTAACATCTTGTAAGCACCATGCCCTGGAGCTCCTGGGCCATACCATGATTTTTGTAAGGCTTTTGATACGGTCCCACATGACATTCTCATAAGCAAACTAGAGAAGCGTAATCTATAAATTATTATACAATGAGTGCGCATCTGCTTGAAAGACTGTACTCAAGGAATAGTTAGCAATGGTTCACTGTCAAACTGGGAGAGCATATCTATGGGGTCCTGTAGGGGTCAGTCATGGGTCTGGTACTATTTAGTGTTTTCATTAATGGTTTGGATAATGGAGTGGAGAGTACACTTACAAAATCTGTGGATGACACCAACCAGGGTGAGACTGCAAGCACCTTGGAGAACAGGATTAGAACTCAAAACAATCCTGACAAATTAGAAAATTGCTCTGAAATCAATGAGATGAAATCCAATATGTGCAAAGTACTACAATTAGGAAGGAAAAATCAAATGCATAACTATGAAATGGGGAATAATCAGCTAAATGGTAGTTCTGCTGAAAAAAATTTAGGGGTTATAGTGGATCACAAATAGAATACGAGTCAATCATGTGAGGTAGTTGAGAAAAAGGCTCTGGGGTGTATTAACACAAATGTCATACATCAGACTTGGAAGGTAATTGCCCCACTCTACTCAGCACTGGTGAGGCCTCAGCTGTCTCCAATTCTGGGCACCACCCTTCAGCAAACATGTGGACAAACTGGAGAGTCCAGAGGAGAGCAACAAGGTTTAGAAAATCTGATCTATGAGGAAAAGTAAACACAACAACTGGGCATGTTTAGTCTTGTGAAAAGATGACTAAGGGGGGAACCTGTCACCTTACCACAAACTTCAAATATGTTAACAGCTGTTAGAAAGAAGCTAGTGATCAATTGTTCTCCACATCCACTGAAGACAGAACAAGAAGTAAAAAGCTTGATCTACAGGAAGGGAGATTTAGGTTAAATATTAGGAAAACTTTCTAACTATAACGGTAATCAAGCTCTTCCAAAGGAGGTTGTGGAATCTCCATCATGGGATGTTTGAAGAACAGGTTGGACAAACTCCTGTCAGTGGTGGTCTAGGTTACTTGACCCTGTCTCAACACAAAGGGTTAGACTCGATGACCTCTCGAAGTCCCACATTTCTCATCAGGTGTAAACTGGCAAAGCTCCATTGATTTCAGTGGAGATATACCAATTTACGCTAGGCTGAGGATGTGACCCTATTAATTTTAGCAAAGCCTGAAATTTGTCTGTGTGTGTCAGTGGGGACATATTTCAATTATCGTAACTGGCAAAGTTCATTAGAAAACTTAAGCGCTCCTATATGATTGTTCTCACAAACAATACAAGTATGTGACTCCTAAGAACCACATTTGCAGCTTCATTAAATTTATAAGCTCTGCCAGCACAATTTAGGTATGCACAATACTAAGCAAAACCATAATTTTAGTTATTACCAAAAGATTATTTTTTACCACTCAAACAGAAGTGCTTAAATTAGGATAGTTAAGATTAGTTAAAATTATAGGACCTCATTTTCAAAAAAGCTCCTATTTAGGCATCTAATTAAGTGGCCATATTTTCAAGAGCCTCAGCACCTAACAACTCCCCTGGAGAGCAGTGAGAGCTGCCAGATGCCGTGCAATTTTAAAAATCTAACCTGTAATTTACAGAAACTAGTTAATGTTTATAAAGTACTTTGAAGACAGAACTTAGCTCTGTTACTTTTAGCATTTAATTCAATATTCTCAGACTCATGGTATCACTTCTTAAAAAACCCTGGAGTTGTGTGCAAAAAGCAAGTTAAAAACATTTGCAGCCATAACCCTGGAACATCAATGTTACAGCTGAACAAAACCAGACTATGAAAGCTCTCCTTTACACACTTTCTGTGATTATACAGCACTACCTTGTATCTAGATTCCATAACATCTTTTTATATAGGGCTGAGCAATCTAACAGGAAATATAATCATCCATCTCTATGTAACATTCTCCAAAACAAATGCAGCTTACGTAAAACCTGGCACACAGTTTTTAAAAAAATCACAAATATGTCTTGTCCAATGAGATCCAATAATCTAGTAAGAATAAAGTCAACAGGAAAATTAGTAATGAGATATCCTGTATGTTCTTATTAGTCAAGTTATTATGAATTGATGCAGGAAATTTGATTTATCATTTCAACACCAGATGCTACAATCTTACATATGTCCCTTCGTTGGTATAGGTCTTTATTACCATGAAAGTAACTAGCTTTTTCACATTGTCAATATTGACTATTAACTGGTAAATGCTAAAGACATCTTACAAATGTATAATCTAAATTGTACATATTTAAAAGTTACCTGCTGGCTGCTTTGTCTGCATTGTTAAATTCAAAACAACAGTACTCTCTCTCACATCTACCCTAAACTATCACGCAACATTAAATATAATACAGGAACCAAATGATGTAGTGAATGACTTGCTGAAATTTAATGTAGTATTACCCAACAGAGGGAAAAAAAATATAACCACATCTCTCATTTATTGTTCAAGCACCATTCTTCACAAGCCACTACAAGTAGTGATCTCTTTACTGTAAAATATATATTCTGGACAACAAGATTTCATTCTTCTTGTTCCATCTTAAAATAACCAAACTATCTCGGCTCTTCAAAGTAAAAGTCATAAGAGCTAAACATAATCTGCTTTAATATCTGTACCCTGATTCCATGAAAACAAACACAGCTTCATACTATTACAGAATTTCTGAATATTTCACAGTTGCTCCCAGCTCGGTTTAGCAGAAACCTGGAAAATTCTTAGCTTCTGTACATAGAAAGATAATTTTGATTAGTAAATTGGAAAGATTTTTTAAAATATTTTATTAAAACAAACAAGGAGTATTAGAAGTAGTTGATAGACATAGCCACACTTCCATTTTACAGATTAGTGAGTACCATGAAAGAGACTCCAGTTTTCCAAACACTATTTTTTATAATTTTAAACAAATCCAAAAAATTAAAGTATTTACTCAAGGATTCAACATCTTATTTCTCAGTCTGTAAGCCAGTTCTTTTCACTGATGACAGTGTGAAACTTCTGAAATCCAGTCATGAATCATCAGGACCTTTTCCAATTTCCATTATTGTGAGATACGTATTGTACAGAAAAGGAATATTCAGAACTCTGCTTGTGTGAAGTTGAGTCATCTTCTGGAGGGGTATTAAAAAGAACCATCCACAGACCCAGTGGATACACTATTTGGATTCATTTACTGTATTGTACACAGTATGTTGGATGCTTAATTATTGCCTACCCATGTAACATTACTACTAACTAAAGGACAGTAATTTTGGTTGTTTCCACTACATTAATTTTGCTAGCCCACATTTCTCAATCCCTTCCCTCACAGAGACCAATACATCTCTTTGTCTCTTTTTTCCCCTTTTCCTCAACTAGGAAAGAAAGCAATTTCTCTACTAGTCAGTCTACACTGATGCTGGAACCAGGGACTTTGCAAGAGCCATCTTTAAAGGGAGAAATTGAAATTAGTCAATTTCACAAAAAGCAAAAATCATTTTGGTTATCTCTGCTCTGCCCATGCTCCCTGGCAACCCTTCTCCTCCCCTTCCTCCTTCCCCTCTCACCCCCCAGTCCTCCCCCCCCCCCCAAAAAAAAACACCAAGGGGGAAAAACCCTCCCAACAACATTTTTGATTATTTAAAACTTGCATCTCCTATTTTGTGGAAAAACTACAAACATGAGAAATTGACAGACTTCACGTGAAATAAGAGTGTACAAAGTGGAAAAAAATATATTTTCCTCTGATTTATTTCATTTAAGGTAATGGACATTTTACTAGTAATATTAATAGGTACAATATTTTAGATGAGATTTAAGTTTCTAGTAAGATTATATTTAAAAGGTTATGTCAAGACTGCCATATTTCCATAAACTGTATTATAAAGCATTGGTAATCAACTAGCAGCTGTTCCCAAACTTTATTGGTTCATATACTACCTTCTTAAAAATTGTTGTGAAGTGAGTTGATAGAACATCGAATTCACATCCTGCCAATGGTTTACACACATCTGTTTGGGAATGCCCGAACTAGTGGATAACCTGTTCTTATTAACACAGATTCAGTGGGAAGGCAGACAAGGTCTATGCACAGTCAATCACACTACATCCCTAGCATTTGTTTTAGATAGGGACAGCATTTCCTGCCTCTCCAGTCTTCTGATACAGGGACTGATTTTAATGAGAGACTGCACATTTTCATTAATAGTTAAGCACTTTATTCTTAAATTCCTTCAGAACTACTGGGTATATATCATCCAGTCCTAGTAACTTGTTATTTTTCCAGTATCTCCTCCTTTGACATATCAGTCTCTGACAGCATCTGAACTTTCATGCCTAAAAATCATAGGTCTGGGGTAGGTCTGTGATGAAGCCTAATAAAAAGAATCATTAGTTTTCCACGATGTCCATTTCCTCTTAATTACTCCCTTTACTCTTTGCTAGTTCATGAACATAACAATTCTCACAGGCTTCTTGCTTCTAGAAGCTCTTATTAAATAATTTCTTATTTGTTTATATCTCTTTGGATCTTTGCCCTTCAAGCTTCCTCTTAGTCCTCCTAATTTCCATTTACTTGCATTTGTTCTTTTCTATTGGTATCACATGGACTAAGGATAAATCTACACTAGAAACGCTGCAGCTGTAGCCAGGGCTGCCGAGAGCAGGTTCTGGCCCCAGTGAAAAACAATTTTCAGGCCCCCCAGCAAAGGTGGACCGGCTAAACAGGGCCGACGAAGCCGGGGAAGCTGGGCCCCCTTCCGGACCGCCGGGCCCCGGTAATTTATACCAGCTTCCTCTATCCCCCTTTGACCCTGGCTGTAGCATAGACATTTACTATAGCAATGGACAGGGTTCTTCCATTGCTGTAGTAAATCCATCTCTCTGAGAAGCGATAGTTTGCCCACCCCAATCTATGGCCCATGGGTCGTTTTAAGACGACCCTCAAGCTCCTGCTGCGGAGTGGGATCTGGGGCTTGCCCCCTTCTGGTGCTGCAGCCAGGGAGCAGGGTTGGGGCCACTCCACGTGGCTCCCAGAAGCAGCTGCATTGCCCCGCTCCAGTACTCCAGCCTGGAAGCAGGGTCAGGGACCGCCTCACGTGGCTCCCAGAATCAGTGACATGGTCCCACTCTGGCTCCTATGCACTCCAATGGCCCCCTCCGGCGCTCCAATGGTAGCTGCAAGGGTGGTGCCTGTGGATGGGGCAGCATGCAGAGCTGCCTGGCCGAGCCTCCGCGTAGGAGCCAGTGAAAGGACATGCTGCTGCTTCCCGGAGCTGTTTGAGATAAGCCCCCTCCGGAGCCTTCACACTTGAGCCTCTCCCTATGCCCCAGCCCTGATCCCCTCTCCCACCCTCTGAACCCCTTGATCCCTGCCCAAAGCACCCTCCTGCACCCCAAACCTCTCATCCCCAGAGCCCACACCCTCAGCACGATCCTGCACCCCAACCCCGATCCCCTCCCACCCTCCAAACTCCTCAGCCCCAGCCTAGAGCACTGTCCTACATCCCAAACTCCTCATCCCCAGCCCCCTTCCTCAACCCATTCTGTGAGCATTCACAGCCCACCATACAACTTCTATTCCCAGATGTGGCCCTTGAGCCAAAAAGTTTGCCCACCCCAGTGATAGATCAAAAGAATTCTTCTATCTACTGGCTTATACCAGACATGAAGTTTTTCACAGCCCTGGGGATGTCGCTGGGCTGATCCCTTTGCTCCGCAGACCTGCCCTAACTTGAATAGTCTCCATCATCAAGGTAACATTTTTAGTTTCCCTAATTCTGCCTGCACAGGGTTTTTAACTACATCCTTCACTTAAAAAAAAAAAAAAAAAAGTCTAAAGGTTAGTGCCGCGGTGTTTGCTCCCTGAGCCTGCTCCACGGCCGCGTGTCTCGGCACCAGGACACGCACTGAACAGCCGCTGCGGAGTGTTGGGTTCGCTGGGGCCCACGCGAGCCCTGGCGTCTGAACTCGGCCGGTCGGAGGGGGAGGGGGAGGGGAGAGGCGGAAGCCCTCGCGCGGGCTCGAAACAGCCGCTCTCGCTCCGGGGCAGCTCGGGGGCAGGTCGTCCTGGCCGGGGCTGGCGGACAACCCACCAGCGCACTGGACCTTGTCCTGGGGACCCCCCTTACGGCGGGTCTCTCTGCGCCCTCCAGCCAGCCTCTCGCCACGGGCCGGGGATTGAGGGGTTGTGGCGCCAGGCGGGCCCCGAGGGCTAGGAGCCGGCTGGGGCAGCCCATCGCCCAGCGGCACCGGCCGCTCCGCCGGCTGAGAGCGGCGGTAACGTCCGCCCGGAGAGCTGACTGGAAACCCGCTCCGGGGACGTTCCCTCGCCCCAGGCCGACACACACCGGGGGAGCTGCGCCGCGCGCGCGGCAGCTCCTACTTACGCCCAGCCGGCGCCTTCCACCTCGCGCTCGCACAGGCACAGGCAGACTCCCCCCGCGCGCGCCGCGGACCCGATACGGAAACGCGGAGGGCGCGACGACACGGCCCGTCGTCACTTCTGGGGCCACAGACTGGGCCCGGTGGCCGAAGAGGTGCGCGCGCCTGCTAGGGCGTGCCGCGGCCCCGGCGCGCCGCACGGGCCTGAGGCGGCCGCTATTCCCCGCCCCGGCTCCTCGGGCTGACCCCTGTCGCCCCCCGGCCGCCCTTCGCCGCAAGGCGTCACAGCAGGACACTCCCGGGTTCCGCGGTGAAGGGCCCGGAGCTCGTTCTTCACTCGCCCACCGCCATCGTGGAGATCTGCTCTGGTCGCCGGGGGGCAAGGAAGCGTCACTCCCTCCAGGGTGTCTCGGGAGCTGCATGTAAACGCCAGGCTCGTGTCCCCCAAAGCCCACTGTAGCCAAGAAAATTTCTCAGAAAAGCTCTTCATTCAACTTCAGTTCAATATGTATTTTACTATTAAATGCCATTAAACAAATTAAAACATAATACAAAAAACAACATTTCACATACCCAGGAGTACTTTAAGGGGAAATTAAGGCTGAAAATCAGGATAAAACTTCCCAATATGAGATCTAATCTTCCAAAGGAAGATCCACCACTTGAAATTTACAAGTAGAAGCTTTAGTATAAATACCATCCTTCACTAGCAGAAGGACAGACATAAATTAATAGGTTTCTTCAATCTCTAATTTCTCTGATATCCAACATGTTTACAAGTTTAACTTCCCTGCCCACTGAATATTATTTTACAGATGTATTCACCTGCATTTTTCCTGTCAGAATCATCATTTCCTCCCTCTATTTCTCTCTATGTATTATTTCTCCATCTGTACAGATTACAGTTTATACAGCTCTACTGGCATATTAAAGGATACAAGTCAGATTTTCTGTCCCAATCTGATCCTAAGAGACTCACCAGTTTGCACAGGCTCATAACTGCCCCTGGGACTGGGGGAGGACATAAGAATGGCCATACTGGATCAGACTAATGGTCCATCTTCCAACAGTGGCCAATCTCAGGTGCTTCAGAGGGAATGAAAAGAACAGGCAATCAAGTGCTCCAGCTAGCCAGGGAGAGACCTCACTTAGCTAGCTGGTTTATTGGAGTCCTATCTAATTTTAATAATCTTTGCTACAGCATTTCAATATACAGTCCTTTAGCAAACAAGACTTATGTACTACCCTTCTGATCTTAGCTTTCATTAAAGCTTTAGCATGGAAAAGGTGCAGTACTATAATTATGCTCTCTGTACAGACGAAAATTTCATTTTTTTCCTTTTTTCCATAAGGCCAATGATATAAATTTCTGGCTCTCAAGAGCTATTCATTTCAGCTGTGAATTTACAGCAGCACAATTATGTGTACTGTACGTGTTCTGTAGTCCCTTACAGCAGAAGACAATGGTGTTCAAATGAGACATACAACTTGGCAATGTTCAGGCACATAGGCACTGCATGACTTTTCCATGTGTTCCCCTAAGAAACCATCAGAGGAGGAGACAGACAGTAGAAACTTACCCAATAACCCCAATGTCCTCTACTGCCATGTTGCAAAAATACCCCTGGTTCAGCAAAGGAGCTGATCACCAAAGTACTGGCAACAGTGGAAAGCACTGGAACATTTTGAACATCTGTTTAGTATGGACTACAGCCATCTTCCCTCAAGTGTTTCTTTGAGCATTTCATTTTTAAAGAATCAGCAGATGTTTGGTAAGTATCTAAACAGGTCCAAAGAAAAGTTTCCAAGAAATATATTTATAGGAGAGGTTTTTTAAAAAAACATATGCCATTGAAGTTCCTTTGAAAATGACTCCATACCAACTCCCCTAGCATTATTAGCACTGTAAAAATTGCTTGAGTTCCCATAATTTGAGACTTCATTCCATTAAGAGCTGTACGCTGTCAGTCTGTTTCTGTGGCGGCTGCTGGTCATACTTCCTTGCTGGAAAAGAGTTAAAACATAATTAAATTATGTTATCCCTTATACTCTATAAAGGCATGGTGATCACTGGGAAGGTGGGTTTAACAGGAAGAGTAGCTCTGGTATGAGACCAGTCTTGGTCTGTAATTTAAATAAATGTTTCAATGAAGGAAAACTACTGATTTCACAAAATTTCCAATTCATTAAATTTGGAGGCAGTAACTACTCAACAAAAATTAGATGTTATGTTCCACTTAAACTGACAGGGTGTAAGAACCCTTAATGCCGCAATTTGTTATTTTTTAATTGAAGACAACAGTAAAGGATGCAAATATATATACACAACACTACTGAGAAAGTTGTGTGGGCATGAATCAATCTATTACAACTTGTAAAAGATTCTAATTAGTAAGAATATAGTCCCACTCTCTGTGACTAAAAAGCTCTAGAGACTACTAAGAAAAAAAGGATTAGCCAAGTTTATTACCCAGTGGAAACTACCTGGGCAATAAACTTGATTTAAGCAACTTCTAATATGCCAATTGTGACCATGAAGCAAAGTATCTCAGCCTGAGATAAACTATTTATAAAGACAGCTCATAACTTCAGAAGGGGTGGGAGAGTTGGACACTCAATCCAGCTCACCTGTTCTGGAAACCCAGAGGGTAGACTTAAGACATCCTAATGAAAGACAAGGGAGATGGAAAGGAGAGTTGTCACCCCAGATGGGAAGGGAAACATCTGGGATACATCCTGAAATCTTTCAGTCACAAACGCGGACAGAAAGGGGAGAGGATCTCCCTAAATTTTTCTAAACAATTACCTCTATATCTTCAAAGACAATTAAAGCACTAGCAAAACTCATAATGGTGAGAAACTATCTATTCCACTCTCTGAGGTATCCAGTTGCCAGTGAGCACAAGTCGCATTATTTGGCAGTGATTTGAAAGCAGAAGCTACCATCAGCATCAGCTGTACACAGCAGAATGCACAATGAAGGCTGCTTTTAAAAGAGAACTGGATAAATTCATGGTGGTTAAGTCCATAAATGGCTATTAGCCAGGATGGGTAAGGAATAGTGTCCCTAGCCTCTGTTTGTCAGAGGATGGAGATGGATGGCAGGAGACAGATCACTTGATCATTGCCTGTTAGGTTCATTCCCTCTGGGGCACCTGGCAATGGCCACTGTTGGTAGAGAGATACTGGGCTAGATGGACCTTTGGTCTGACCCGGTATGGCCGTTCTTATGTTCTGAACTACTCCAATAGGTGAGTGCAGGTACACAATGGTTCAATACCTTTAGTCAAATTTCTCTCCAAAGACTTCTCCCCAAATGGATACGCCTTTCCGGGACTGCCTCCTGTGATGACATTGCTCAGACTTACTGCCATTGACCCACTGAGACAGTCCTGGCAAAACCTATACTGCCAATTTATATATACTCAGAAGTTATAAGGAAACAATGCAAAGTTATGGTTCCCACAGCAACTCTAGCTATACTCTTGCATATATATGGTATATTTTATTACTGTAGATTAAATGAATGCATAAGCGCTATATGGCCATTGTGGGCCTGGTAAGAACCCCAAAAAACGTACTTTCTTCTAACAATCCTTTTCAGAAGGTATACACTGTAACAGATGCACACATTTGGATTTTGTGCTTCCAGTCTAAAACCAGCTGAAAACTCCCATACCTGAAGAGTTCTGAAGGATGCTAGCTCCCAGTGTAATGGGCTCCCTGATGCTTCTAGCTGCCATGGAAGTTTGGAGTATCAACATATCAAACATATCTCCAACTATGCAGGGAAAGCAGCTGGAAGGTGACAAGGATCTATTACAATTTGTACCTTATGAAAATAATTCCATCCACCCCACCTATATCAACAGTTTTAAAATAATCCCCCTCTTGGAGGCTATAAAGTTCAAAGAGGTCTCCACAGAAAGAGAAAACTAGCACCCAAGGGATCAATGAACAAAAAAGTTGAACTGCCAATTGCAGTTTTCCAGCACCAATTTGGAGTAAACAAACCACTCCTAGAACCATCATTATAAATATCCCACATCTACTGTGGAAACATCCCATCATTCTCCAGCTAAGCGGGGGGAGGAAGAGGAGCAGTATCAACCCTGCAGTATGTAAGTAAAGGTATACCACCACCAGAAAGTGCTGAAGAGTTTTCTAGAAACAGAATCCTTTCCCCATAAAACAAGAACTTCTAAAAAGTAAGCACTCAGAGGAGCATAGGAACCTGTTAACCAGAGATCATGACTGATACTGACCCACCCATTCAGTTTAAGAACCATCTATCAATGAGTGAGTTCATCACAAAGATCAGTTCAGCCAGTCTGCAATCATGCTGTTCCTTGCCAAAAACGCAACTCAGAACACATAGGCCCATCAATGGCCATTAGCTAAGATGATCAGGGTTGCAACCACATACTCTGGGTGTCCTAAGCCTCTAACTGCCAGAATCTGGGAGTGAATAACCCGGGATGGATCACTCGATAACTGCCCTGGTCTGTTCATTTCCTCTGAAGCATCTGGTATTGGCCAGTCAGAAGAAGGATACTGGGCTAGATGGGCCATTGGTCTGACCTAGTATGGCCCTTCTTATGTTCTTAGTTTGTGGGACACTAAAAATTCCCACACCAGAAGGGCAGTAGGATATGGGAGATGTGATCCTGTCCTTCCTTGCTCATTCATAGATTAGATGGTGGCCTGATTTTAGAATTGAAACCACCTTTTAGACACCAGGACTCAAAAACACTAGATATTTCTTGGTCATCTACCCTTTCATAACTGTGTATGGTGATTATTCATTGGGGTGGAGGGATGCCATCAGGGAGCTTTTTGAGGGTCACTGATTCTGAGGGTGTGCCTGAGATGGGCCAAGTGTCAGAGCAGCCCCTTGGAGCTCAGCTCTGCCACACTGCCTCCTATGCCAATCTGGGGGTGGCTGGTGCAGCTCTGACAGCTACATACCAATGAAGAGTTGCCCAACACCAGGGAAATTCCCTGATGACCATTTACGGCCAGATCCCACTCCCCTTGTGCCATCTGAACAGATACAGTTGGTATTGTAATAAAGAATTGGGAACTGTTGGTACACATAAAAGATACACATACAATAATAAAACTTTCATGGAAGCAAAGTTAGGCCAATGCTGAGAGCCTATGAAAATCCCACCTTGAGCTCTTTGCAGTTATAAATCTTCTGTTGCACATTAGTATTTGGAGGTCAGACTAGATGATCATAATGGTCCCTTCTGGCCTTAAGAGCTATTTCTAATTGCCACATTAGATTCATTACTCATACAGTAGGGGCCTGATTCTGCAATGTGCTGCACATGGTGAATTTGCATAAAGCCCTATTGAACTTACCATATTTCAGGGTCAGAGCCTTACATGAGAGTTGCACATGTGTGAGGATAGAACTAGGCCCTTAGATATTCCATAATTGTTAGTTTCCGACAATGTAGAACCTTTCACAAAACAGCTCAGGGCGCCCTCAGTGTAAGATTCTGAGTTTTGTTCTACTCGTAATACAAAGAGCTACAGCGTCCAAACATTTACTCCATTTTAAAACATGCATCTTTCTTTGATTGTTCAGGAATCTGAACATCGCAGAGGTGAGAGCATGATCTTACCGAGAGAATACATCTCTAATTGTTGTCGTAAGCGAATTTTTTTCATACTGTCATAAAAGTTTGGCTCTGGCGGTGCCTCTGCTGTAGGAGGCACTGTGAATATTCGCATGATCTTCCTTTTATTCCTAAAATACAGAAAGGAATATTAAATAACTTGTAACACAAAATTTCCAAGTATTTAAAAAAGAGTATCTTCCAGGGTCTTTATTTACAAGCTAAGTATTAAAAGACTACCTTGAGCACAACAAATTTCATGTGGTGGGAATGGGGCTGAGGGGTTTGTAGTGTGGAATGGGGCTCAGGACTGGGGCAGAGGGTTGGGGTGCAAGCTATAGGGTGGGGCCACAGATGAGCAGTTTGGGGTGCAAACTGCCCCAGGGCTGCAGAGGGGAGAGAGTATTCCTTCCCAACCCTCTCTTGCCACGGCAGCTGTGGACTGGGTGCGGGGCTCCTCTCCCCTGCAGCTCCGGTGGAGCAGGGCTGGGGAAGAGGCACCTCTCCCCACCTGCCTGTGTGGCCTTTGAGAGCTTGCTGCACAGCCACACAGTTTACAGCGAACGTAGGTTCAGAACGGCTAGTGGAGGGGAGACAGACTGGGGAGCTAGAGAGGTGACAGCATTGAGCTGAGGGCTAAAAGGACACATGGAGAAAGGGGCAGATATGCATGACTGAATGGGACAGGCTGCGGTCAGCCAGGGTCTACACGGTGGATGGTCCCCAACAGTCCTTCCCCCTCTTCAAAAAACTGTTCCATACTTCTCCCACCCACATCAAACAACCCTACAGGTTTACTCCCAGGCTCCTTTCCTCCCCCTGAGCTCCTCCATTACCACGGCTCCCCAAAGACTTTGGACTGCTTCTGAGGGGTGCAGGAAATAGATTTCCGTATCGTAGCCTAAATAAATTATTACTGAGAGTTCCGAATTAATATGCCTAGTCAGGAATCTATTTGTCAAGCCGCCGTTTCCTGAATCGTTTGTTGTTGTTCTCTGTCTTGTCGATAACATACTTGCAGGCGGGTGTTTTCAAACACGTCACCCCACTAACTCAAGCTGGCCCGATTCCAGGGGGCCTGTTTGACGAACAAATCATGCACCATTTCAAGTTGTGTTTTGGCACAGAAATCCCCGCGGTGCCGGCGTGCAGCCCCCCGGGGGCCAGGCCCAGCTCAGCCGGGCTGGAAGGAAAGGCCCCCGGCCGTGCGCTGGGCGGGCTGCGGCGGGGCTCCCCTCACCGGCGGGCGTAGACCAGCAGCGCCAGGCTGGCCAGCACCACCAGCAGGTAGACGTTGGTAGCCTCGTTCCAGGCCTCGTGCACCGAGTAGTCGATGGCGTCGCTGTCGCTCATGACACCGGGCCCCACGGCGCCCCCGCCCGCGCCTGCCGCCCCCGCTGCCATAACCGGCGCCCGCTCCCCCGGGTACACCACACTGGGGCGCACCGGACGTGAGGTCACGGGTCCCGAAGTCACTTCCGGGGGCGGGGCTAGCCGGCGGCGGGCTGAGGCGCCGGGCTGCCGAAAAGGCGGGATACGCGCGGCCCCGTGCGGGGCTGCGCCGCTCACTGGCGGACACGCCCCCTCCGTCGGCGTGGGAGGCAGCGGCCGCCCAGGGGTCGCGGCTGGCTCTGGGGAGCAGCACGAGGGGTGCCCAGCGCAGACGAGCCCTAAGGCTAGTTCAGCCCTGGAGCGGGTTACCGCGGCCTCGCTGCCCCAGGAATCGCGCCGAGGCTCAAGGCCCGGGGCGGGGGGTGTCCCTGTTAGACGTTTTGCAGAACAGGTGGTGTCAGACAAACAGCTAGGGATGGTCTAGGTATAACTCGCCCTGCCTCTGCATGCGGGGAGGCGGGCTGCAGTAGATCATTTCTTGAGGTCCCTCCTGCCTCACATTTTTATGATTATCACAGGAACTGGGGTCTTAAACTCCCAAAATCGTGACCCAGCAAGAATGTCAGTCCTGAAGAGTATCAGACAAAGCAGATTGTGTTATATCAGAATAAAAATTACAAACCCAATCCCTGTAAAAACCAACCATTTTGGCCTTTTGCTGCATGGGACTGAATAGCTCCACCACACAGCATTGGGCAACAAGAGTTAAAGAACACCAGGCTGTTAGGCATAATTATATTTCGTTGACACATAATAGCATACAGTTAAGGTGTAGTGTAACCACTGAGAGGAATTTACCACTTAGCAAACATTTAATTAACATTGGTTCACATGGAATTTAAACCTTCTTAACTTCAGTGCTCTAGTGTAAGATAAATGTTGTGTAATGCTGTTAGTTTTTGTCATTGATCACTGAAATTTTTTTGTCCTTTTTACAGCATTTTGAAACCACCTGATAAATTTTATTAGGTGTCTTTTAAATAGTATTTTAAATACTATCTGAACAGCAAATTATAGCCTCAAAAGGAAAAAAATAGAAGATAGGTCTGGTCAGGTCAAACAAACCTGATTTCATCCTTTCATGAGATTACAATTTTGGTTGTCATAGCTAAAGATAAATGCATAGATGAAACTACTTAAACTTCTGTAAGGCATTTGACTTAGTACTGCATGGCATTCCATTAAAAATTAGGACTATACAATAACAATTAAGCACATGTTCAATGAGTTAAGAACTAACTGACAGATCTCAAAAAGTAGTCAATAGAGAATCCCCATTGAATGGGTGTGTTTCTAGAGCGGTGCCATCAGCATTGGTTCTAGGACTGACTATGCAACAGTTGTATCAATTATTTGGAAATAAATAAAAAATCACTGCTAATAATATTTGCAGATGACACAGATTGGTGGAATGGTAAAATATGATGAGGATAGGGCAATTATACAGAAATATATTTTAATACAACCAAATACAAGGTCGTACTTACAAAATGGAAAAATAAACTCTGGAAAACAGTAATTCTACAAAAATTAGGGGTTATACTGGACAAGCAACAACATAAGCTCCCAGTGCAATGCTGTGGCAAAACCAGCTAATGTGATACATGGACATATAAATGGGGAGTAGGGAGGAGCTTTTACTTATGTATACAGCATTGGTGAGCCTGATATTGAAATATGTCCAGTTCTGGTGTGCACATTTTAAAAAGGTTGTTGAAATATTGGAGAGAGCACAGAAAAGAGCCCCACAAATGATTTGAGAAATGGAGAACATGCCTTATAGTAAGAGACTTAAAGAACCAAATCTGTTTAGCTCATTAAAAAGATTGACAGGTGATTTAATTACAGCGTATAAGTATCTTCATAGGAAGAAAATTCCAAGTATAAAGGGGCTCTTTAATCTAGTAGAGAAAGGGAAAACAAGAAACAATGGCTGGAAGCTGAAGGAAGACAAATTCACATTAGAAATAAAGCAGAAATTGTTAATGGTGAGATGTGACTAACTATTGGAAGTAGTAGCTTCTTCATATCTTCAAGTTAAAACTTGATGCCTTTCTGAAATATATACTTTAGCTAAATACAAGCTCTTGGGCTCAATACAGGGGTAACTACGTGAAATGCAGCCTAGACTCATGGCAGAGCAAGGCAGCCAGAGAGCTCTCAGCCCATCCATTTGGAAGAAGCCTGACTGACCAGAAAGGCTCTAGCATTCCTGGAAAGTCAGCCAACCTGTGCTGTATCAGACCAAGCAGGTTCTGGAGCCATATGGCCTCCACCAAGAACAGGCAAGCGTACATAGCTCAGATTTACCAGTACGAGTATCCCAGCTGATCTCAGTTGCCTGAGTAAAGCACTAAGAGAGAAAGCTACCCACATTCCTGGAAGTGAATTAGAAAACAGGGAGCACTGGGGTAATATGGTCCTGGCATAAAGCACAACTAAGCCACTGTCTGACCCTGCTCGATTAAGCTCAGAGGAAGCCTTGCTGTTGACTTCAGTGGGCACAAGATCAGACTATCAGTGGGCAGTTGCATTTTGCACCAAGTAGGATACGTGGCAGTAATCCAGCCTGGAGCTGACAAAGACATGAATGATTATGGCATGGTCTCTATCCAGGACCACATTGTGGAAAACATTTAAGCGTGCACTTAAATTCATCTTAAGTAAGAACATGCTTACTTTTCAGTGAAAAGTTAAGATGCCCACTGCCTATTTCAAAAGGTTTCTACTGAATCAGTAGGCTATGAACCTGAGACAAGTTAAAACTACCACATCTCAGAATAAAAATCACAACGCTTGCTATTATACAAAAGAAAAAGAGACTGGTACCTGCTTCTTGGGAAGAGTGATATTCCCCACACAGCATGGGGAACAAGAGCTGAAGAACACGTTAGACATAATTACATTTCATTAAAGCATAATAGCATCCAGTTAGACTGCTGTGTAAGTCCTACGGGGAGTTTATCATCTAGCCAACTTTATTTAGAACAGTTAATTAAATGCTGATTCACAGGAAATTTAAGCTGTTTCCCACTGAATTGCAGTGTTCTAGGGGGTCTTGTTTTCTTTTTATCAACTTGTTGAAATCTCCTGTTAACTGCCTTAAGATAGCCTGCCAAGACAAGATCCTTGTGATGTGTACAGGGAGATAGAAGGAATCAAAAGAACAATTTTTGCTCTCTTGATTTTGTTGTTGTCATTTGTATTTCACTAATTCCTATAGGCTCTCAATCGGGGCTCCATTTTGCTAGGTATTGACAAACACATGGTAAGAGACAGTCCCTGCCACAAAGGTGCCTGTCCCATTGATTTCCTCTGAGGATCTGGGCTTTACAGGCTAAATAGAGAAGACGGGGAGTGGGGGGAGGTGAAACAAGCACAGAGAGTTGAAGTGACTGACCGAATGTTAGACAGGTTAGTGGCGGAGCTGGAAATATTACTCAGGTCTCAACTCCCAGTCCTGTATCCTAGCCACTGATCTACACTGCTTCTCAGTGTACTGTTTTTTGTTTGAATTAATTAAATGTAACACTGATTATCTTTAAGGGCCTGTTTCTACACCCCTCCTGCAGCCAAAAAAGCGGGATTCTATCTCCCACTTCTCTCTCACACACATACACACAGTTTTGTGACTAGTAGCATTATATGTTGCTTTTGGTGGCGGGAAAGGGGCATCTAAAATCTGTTGTTTGCTTAACTCTTGTCTACACAGCAAAGAAAAATCCACTGCTGGCCTGTCTTAGCCAACTTGAGTTTGCATGGCTTGGGCTGAAGAGCTGTTTTATTGCTGTGTAAACTTCTGGGCTCAGGCTGGAGCCTGAGCTCTGGGACCTTAGACCTGTGGGTTTTTCTTTATGGTGTAGACCTAGCCTCAGAAAGCCATCTTCCCAGACCTGCAGCATGTGGCACAACTCTCCTTCAGTGAGACAACATGGAACCTGCCAAATGGGAGCTGTTGTTTCCCCCCACAGGGTTTTGGAGGGGTAAGCCCTAACTGGGGCCTGCTGCAGCCTCTTTATAGCAGCTCGACTGCTGTGAAGAGACTACAAAACCAGCTTAGCTGGCCCAGGGAATTCCCTCACTATAGATTCAAGAGAAGGAACCATTGTGATTACAATGGACGAGAAGCTGGATATGAGTCAACACCGTGCCCCTGTTCCCAAGAAGGCTAATGGCATATTAGGCTACAGTAGTAGGAGCATTGCCAGCACATGGAGAGAAGTGATCATTCCCCTCTATTCGGCATTAGTGAGGCCACATCTAAAGCACTGTGTCCAGTTTTGGGCCCCTCACTACAGAAAGGATGTGGACAAATTGGATGGAAATGATCAGGGAACTGGGCTTATTTAGTCTGCAGAAGAGTGAGGGGGGATTTGATAGCAGCCTTCAGCTACTTGAAGGGGGGTTCCAAAGAGGATGGAGCTTGGCTTCTTCTCAGTGGTGGCGGATGACACAACAAGGAGTAATGGTCTCAAGTTGCAGTGGAGAGATCTAGATTGGATATTAGGAAACACTATTTCACTAGGAGGGTGGTGAAGCACTGGAGTGGGTTACCTAGGAAGGTGATGGAATCTCCCTCCTTAGAGGTTTTTAAGGCCCAGTTTGACAAAGCCTGGCTGGGATGTTTTAGTTGGGGATTGGTCCTGCTTTGAGCAGGGGGTTAGATTAGATGACCTCCTGAGGTCTCTTCCAACCCTAATCATCTATGATAACCTAGTCCAGGGGGTCTCAAACTTTTTTTCCCCATGGACTGCTTGAAAATTGCTGAATGTCTCAGTGGACCACTTAATGATCTTTCCAAATGTTGTTTGTACAGCTAGCTAACTATTGTAAAGTGCTTTGGGTAAAGTGCTATCTATAAAAAAAGTAATTAACTTTTTTTGTTCTACAAATAAAAGCATGCTCATATTTTAATATCAGGAGTCTTACCTTTCTAATGTGATGTGCAATGAGCTCAGCCTACACAAGCTACTCAGTATGTGCCCCTCTCATACTGTGAATTTTTGAGCCTGATGAATAGTTATTGTGTCATTAAATGCAGAGGAACATGGACTTTAAAGTTACTTCAGCTAACGAAATGCCTCCAGTGAATTAAATGAGGCCATATCCTATCTTGGTTTCTCAGTTTTTATTCAACTCTGTGTGAAAGGTGATGGGACATGGAAAAGGATGTTCAAGCTTCTGTCATAAACAGATAGCTAAGGGTTAATGTCTCTTACACCTGTAAAGGGTTAACAAACAGTGACCTGCAACACCTGACCAGAGGACCAATCAGGAGACAAGGTACTTTCAAATCTCAGTGGAGGGAAGCCTTTGTTTGTTTTTTGGGGGTTTTGCGTTGTTCTCTCTGGGTCCTGAAAGGGACCAGACATGCAACCAAGTTTCTTGCCAATCTCTCTGCTACCGTCTCTTATATATTCAGAATAGTGAGTATTAGGTAGAAAAGGTGGTTATAGTCTTTTGGTTGTTTTCTGTATTTGCAAATGTGTATTTTGCTGGACGGATTTTGATTGGTATTTGTTGTGGTGGGGGGGGGAACTTCTCTCTAGTGTCTATAAGCTGAAAGACCCTGTAATATTACATCTTGTATTTACAGAGATTTCTTATTTTTTCTTTCTTTTATTAAACATTTTTCTCTTTAAGACCTGATTTCTCTGTGTTGTGATTCAAGGAGTTTGAATCACGGTGATCTCCTAGTGTACCCAGGGCGGGAAAGATCTGGGAGGAAGAAAGGAGGGGGAAGGGAAATGGTTTATTCCCCTTTGTTGTGAGACTCAAGGAATTTGGATCTTGGGGTCCCCAGGGAAGGTTTTTGGGGGGACCAGAGTGCCCCAAAACACTATATTTTTGGGTGGTGGCAGCTTATCAGATCTAAGCTGGTAATTAAGCTTAGAGGAATTCATGCTGGTACCCCATCTTTTGGACTCTAAGGTTCAGATTGGGGAATTATATCATCACAGCTTCTATAAAAAATAAAAATGTGCTGGTTGCTATTGAGATTGTCCATCTACAGTCTGCTCCAAAGCCCTCTTCAGCCAATGGAACTACCTCATATCAGACCTTGGGCACAGATGAACCTGCAGACAGCCAGAACCTGGCTCCACATACTTTGCCAGTCAGACAGACTGCATAAGCTTGTTGGAGCCTGTTCCTTGGGTGCTTCTCTGGAGACAGAAAGGGGCAGTAGTTCATTCAGAATCCCTCCCTCTACCCTGCCAGTCATTCTCACTGTGGTATAAATTGTACCCCAAACACAACAGATGGTCCTGGCAGAGAAGGTCTCATCCAAGATGGCCTGCAGTTCTGGGGCACAAGCTGGGGTTGTCTGGGTGACTCTCACCTATGTCCTGGGTATTTTTTATAGCAGCTCGGCCCATGGTGGGAGTGGAGGGACTATTCAACACAAACCTGGGTCAAATGATCAAAGGTGGCAGAGTGCATCGGCTCCCTGGCCCAGGAGAAGACTGGGACTTTCTTGTCTACCCAAGTGCCCAAGAGCTCTCCACCAAAGGGACATTCTCCATATCTGGCATATTGGGGAAGGCACACCCTAGGCCAGAGGTGGGCAAACTACCGTGGACCACAGCCGGACCACAGGAGCGTCCTGCCCAGCCCTTGAGCTCCCGACCGGGAAGGCTAGCCAGCCCCCCTCCCCTGCAGCCTCAGCTCGTCGTGCCGCCAGTGCTCTGGGCAGTGGAGCTGTGAGCTCCTGCTGGGCAGCACGGCTGCCAGTCCTGCTACTCTGAGCAGCATGCTAAGGGGTGGGGAGCAGGGGGGTTGGATAAGGGGCAGGCGGTCCCCGGGGGCGATTAGATAGGAGTGGGAGTCTCAGGGTGGGGGGTGTGGACAGGGGTCAGGGCAGTCAGGGCACAGGGAGCAAGGGGGGGGTGGATAGGGGATGGGGTCCCGGGAGGGGGAAGTCAGAGGACAAGGAACCGGGGGGGAGGGTTTGGATGGGTTTGAGGTTCTGAGGGGAGCAGTCAAGGGCAGGAAGTTGGAGGGGGCAGGGCCCAGGCTGTTTGGGGAGGCACAGCTTCCCTACCCAGCCCTCCATACAGTTTCAGAACCTCAATGTGGCCCTAGGGCCAAAAAGTTTGCCCATCCCTGCCCAAGCCTCTAGCAGCTACTGCTGACAGCCTCTAACCTTATTTGAAGATTTGCATGTGAAAGGATGAAAAGCAAAGCCTGCCGCTGAAGTGTTAACAGCACAGCACAAGGGCTCTTCCTTACAGAAAGCAAAATCCTGCATATGTACAACTTTCCCCAGCTTCTCCATCCAGCTGTACGTTCACCAGGTACCCACATATGTCCTTGCTGGCTGTTGGACTGCACCATGCCATGGGCTGTGTGTTGTCCCAGAGGTACACAGCAAAGGGGTTACTGTGACACAGCAAAGACTATTCTGTACTAAGTGCACGGCTCCCAAGGGGAACCGCTTCATTTACACTCATCCTACAGGTTTTCCCAATGAAGTAATGTATACATTGAAACCTGCCCCATGTGATTTACTCACTCACTGTAATTAAAGATTCCACTAACCCAATCATTATAAGTCCAGCCAAGGAATTAAGAGGCAGTTTATGCACAAACTACTGGATGCAGGGCTAGGAGTCTCCAGGGTCTAATGTGCCAGTTACTCAGTCATTGTGCAACTGCACACAATTGAAGTTAAATGGTATTTCATGCTACCACCTAGTGTTTCCACATAGAATAGCAGACAACATTCAACACCGGGATTTTTTTTTTTAAACCCACAATATCACATTCAAACCAGGTTTAAACAGGGCTGCCCGGAAGGGGGGGGAGGAGGCAAGTGGGGCAATTTGCATGGGGCCCCACAGGGGCCCCCACAAGAGTTTTTCGGGGGCCCTGGAGCGGGGTCCTTCACTTGCTCCGGGGGCCCTGGAAAACTCTCGCAGGCCCCGGGTCCCCGGAGCTTCCACTCTGGGTCTTCGGTGGCAATTCAGCGGCGGAGGGTCCTGGAATGGAAGGACCCCCTGCTGAAGTCCCCCGAAGACCCGTGGCGGGGGGTCCTTCCACCCTGGGACCCGCTGCCAAAGTGCTGGGTTTTTGGCGGCAATTGAAGACTCCAGGCCCCTTGAATCCTCTGGGCGGCCCTGGGTTTAATTCATTGCTGGTGCTCGACTTCAAATGAAAAACACTGGCAGAAAAGTTTAAGGCGCAGTGGGAGGCAGTGGAGAGGATGGCTCTGGGTCCTGGAGTCAGTGTGTACAAATATCTCATATTTAAGTTGTAACCAAAAATAGAGAGACTTTGATGGCCTCATCCACTAATGAATTTTGAAGTCTCCAAGGCAAAATGGTATTTTAGGGCCAGAATCTGTCCTCCTTCACTCTGTGAAATCAATATGGCTGCTTGCAGAGTAAGATACTGTGCAACATGAATGAGGAGGACAGACTCTGGGCCTTACAGAGAGCTCGGTATAACAAACCTGACAGTTTTTTGTCAGTGATGGCTCTTTTTACAGCAAATGTATAACATGTCTATTTTATAGCCATCATACATTGATATTTCTTTGCAAGCCCATTTAACTGTACAATAAACTTATTGGCTAGCTGTTTAAACTCTGTGTCCGGCTTTCACTCAACACATCCAACTTTCCTTCATACCTGACTAAAATGAAAGCTATTTTAACTCAGATCAATATTGCGAATACAGGAGCAGCAGATCCTGATACCTTTACTCACACTGAGTATCCCCTTACTCTGTGAGCAGTCCCATAGGAATCAATGGGATGAGACCACTGCCGTTTCACATTCTTTTAAATCAGGCTCCCTTAAGGTGTTTTAAGTCAAGAATGCCGAAAAGAGTGAGAAATCCAAAAATCCCAAGTTCCTTTTGAAAATCTTGGTTATGATCTTGGCCCCCGCCTCCTACATGGCAGAGCAATGAGGAGGCTTGTGAGGGGTGCCGATGAGTAGGTTGAGGGAGTAGGGACACATGACAAAATCCATATAATGTAACAAGCCAAACTTGAAAACAACAAGGCAGACTTCCTTAAAAGAAACACTAGCACAAGATGAGAGCAACTATAACATAACCATTTGCAGAAAAACTTCCCCATTTCTAAGCAAGATTTTTACATCTGGAGTCAACATAGCAATATAATACTAGTAGGCCTCCACAGAAGAGAATTTCTCTTGCATCTTAGCTGGCAAAGCTTGAAGCAGACTGTGTCTTACTAAACAGTCATGCTAATCTGTCCGCACGTGATCACAAATAATTAACCAGGAGAATGGCCACCAATGTCACCAATACAAGATCTCTGCTCCCACTTTTTAAAATTTACATATTTGGAAGCTGTATTTTCAGCTGGTGAGCAAACGATTTGCTACCAGTCTGACTCACAGATGCTCCCCCACAGTGTGTAGGGTATGTTATTCCATACCAAAAATCAGCCATACATTTTCAGGCTTGTTTTAGATTAAAGGAAATGAGCAAAACAAGAAGGAACAAAAGTAAACTCTCCAAGAGGGAGTACAGTGTGTGTCTCCTCTGCCACAGGTTGCATCTCAACCCAATATGGCAGTTACTCCACACTGCTCCTAGGTATCTGAAAGTATAATCCACAGAAAACTAAGTCATGAGGTACATAACTGTAAAGTCCTTGTGACATCATTAATACTCTACACATGTTCAACATGCCCATTGAGACAGTGTGGGCAAAACCAAATTGCTGAAAACAAACTCTGTTGCTGTACTAAGGCATTTCTGTTCCCTGATAATGTTCTATCCAGGTATTTATATCAAGCCCATAACCATGGAATCTAGCCAATAAAAATCTGATCCAAAGCTCTGTGAAGCCAAATAAGTCTTTCTATTGACTTCAGTGGGCTTTGTATCAGGCCCTCAGAGAATTCTGTATGCAAAATACAGAAGGATTTGTATTCTCCAGCCCTTTCTTTAATTATACTACTTGAGTGTCTAAGGAAAAAATTGTTTTCCATTGTTAACACCATCTTCCAGTTGGGTCATTACGACACTGTCACGGAAAGGTGAATGCAAAGAGATAGTACTTCATTTTCACTCTGAAGGTGGGGGGATTTTTCTGAGATCCAGGGGGAAGGGAGGGAGCTTCTAATTTGCAGAAGCCAAACTAGCAAAATCTCTGTGGAATGAAGTTATGTGAGAAAAATGATTATTGTGTATGCAGTGTGCTAGTCACTTCACACAGCAATGGGAAAACAAGGCTCTTGCTCCAAAGAGCCTTTATGAGAATACAATGGGTAAGTGGACAAGGGTTTGGAAATCAAGGCAGTGTGTTTCCCGCTCCTTTGTCCGTATGTTCACTTCTTGGATTGCGACCTCTTTTGATCAGACACCTGTAATGTTTGTATGTCTGAAGTGCCTAGCATGCTTGTGGGAGCTGGAACAATAGCAATTGGGCCCACAGACAGAAAAGTGACAGTAGAGCTGACACGATGGGCTTCCTCTGTCCCCACTCCAGCTGGAGCCAGAAATCACCCACGCCCCCTCCCAGGCAGAAAGAGGCAGAGCCAGCAAGTAGCTGCTCTGAACAAGGGGGGCCTTGAAGACAGGCTCTTGCTACTACCTCCAGCTAGGCCTAGAGAGACTGACATATCATATCTTCAGGAGACTGGAGCTGCTCAGGCAGCAGATATCTGACCAGCCATGACAGACTCCTGCTTCAATAAACAGCTGGAGACACCAGCTCACTGTGCCTTCCCTAGGGAGAGCTGTTCAGTATCACAGAGTGCTGGCTGGCCATTAGAACAGCCCCCAATGACCGGCGAGAGGAAGGTGCAAAGGAGAGGAGGAGGACACTGTTTAGACAAGGCAGTGGTATGGAACTGGCATGGAGCTAATAAGGAATATGTCTCTCTCTCATCTGGATCACTTTGCTTATTTGTTGCTCTCCTTTCTCCAATCCTCCAGGTGTAACTCCGAGCTACCATTTTTTACAAAAACTGGCCTTAAAAAAAAAAAAAAAGCCAGAATTTTTTTGTGGAATTTTTGAAAAAGAATTTTTCAAATGTTTTGATTAAAAAGAAACAAAGCAAACAAACAAAAAAACCACCATATTCTTTTTTCAAAACCAAAAATACCACCCCCGCTTTATCTTCCTCTCCTGCCCCTCCTCTTCCAGTGGCAAAAAGGGAAAAGGGAGATATAAAAAAAAACCTAAAACCCCTCAAAATTGGGGGGGTTTTGGTCAAAACATTTCCATTTTTTCATGAAACAGATTTACCTTTTCCCAAACCATCACAAGTGTCAATTTTGTCTCCTTTGTTCTTTGGTAGAGACCTTGTCCTGTTACTGGTTTGTAAAGGACCTAGCACCCAATGGGTGCTAAATAAATAAAAGGACATCAACCAGAGTACATGTATGTCTCATAGTCATTTATAACATTTCCCTGGTACCAGGCATGGCAGCCTCTCTGAGCAGCAATGTTAAAATTTTCCTGTATGTGTCCATGACCATCTGGGCGGAAGGCCTTTCAGCTGGGTTCTTCTTCTTACATGCTGCATGGATGTCAAACAAATGGAACCTGACAATATCACTCCCTTCAACATGGCCCAAGAAAAAATTGGAGACATCAGGGATTTTCCATATGTCCGTCTTCTCATCATACGGAGGCATGAGGTCATCTTCAAATGGCACCTCCTCCCCATAGGGCCAAAGCTGTTCAGGAGCTACAAACTCGCCTTGGAGCTCCCGATGGCCACACTTCACCAGCCTGCCAGCACTCTTGTTCACAAGAGGCAAGGCATCCAAGTCATTCACCAGAACATGAAAGTCACTTGTCAGCAGATATTGCGATAACACCTTGTCCAAGTTATTGGAATCACACATTACCAAGGTGCCCAAAGGACTGTTGTGCAAATAATGGATGATGCTCACATAGTCTATTGCGAGCATGAATCTGCGATGCCAAGTATTCAAGCCCTTATATCTGGGAAGGTCCAGCATTTCATTCAGGCTCTTCAGGGAGCCTAACGGATGATACTGGGTAAGGATTGTGAACTGCTTCTCGCAATAGCCAAGCAGTTTGACAACATACTTGCTCTGGAGAGACTTCATCATCTTCAGTCCATGAAGAAAATCATCCTTCAGCTCTGAGTTGGCGAGCTGGGAAAGGGATACTTTGTTTTCCTTCCATTCAGAAAGAAAGACCTAAAAACAAAGCAAGAGACAAGCAAAACATTTGGAACCTTTTCCTACTGATCAGCAGAAGCTATTATGGACCTGCAGGTAACGGAACATTGCGAGCTATACATTCACGAGACACAATGCTGTTAAAGGAACAAGTTACACAATTATAAACAAGACTTCAACTGCTACTGAAGTTATTAGGTGAGTCTTTGTATACACCTACATGTTACAGCGGAGTTACTGCTAGCTACACAGCACTGACATGATAATTTCTGCATATAGTATTTACTGATCTCTCGTGCTTCCCTCATGAACATATGACATGGATTAAATGCAAATCAGCCACTAAATCAAACTGTCTACAAGAGAGAACTTATACAGACCACTCTCTCTCCTGCCACCCTTACTCGATCTGAGAGCTTGCCTACACTACTGCTGCCAGTCGATTTAAGCTATGCAATTTGAGTTACGCTAGTAATAGGGCTGTTGATTAATCGCAGTTAACTCACGTGATTAACTCAACAAAATTAATGGTGATTAATCGCACTGTTAAACAATAGAAAACCAATTGAAATTTATTAAATATTTTTGGATGTTTTTCTACATTTTCAAATATATTGATTTCTATTACCACACAGAATGCAAAGTGTATTGTGCTCACTTTATATTATTATTTTTATTACAAAAATTTGCACTGTAAAAATGATAAAAAAGTGTTTTTAAATTCACCTCATACAAGTACTGTAGTGCAATCTCTTTATGGTGAAAGTGTAACTTACAAATGTAGATTTTTTTGTTGTTACATAACTGCATTCAAAACCAAAAGGATGTAAAACTTTAGAGCCTACAAGTCTACTCAGTCCTACTTCTTGTTCAGCCAATCACTAAGACAAGCAAGTTTGTTTACACTTACGGGAGATAATGCTGCCTGCTTCTTATTTATAATGTCACTGAAAGTGAGAACAGGCATTCACATGGTACTTCTGTAGCTGGCGTTGCAAGATATTTACAAGCCAGATATGCTACACATTCGTATGCCCCTTCATGCTTCGGCCACCATTCCAGAGGACATGCTTCCATACTGATGATGCTCGTTAAAAAATGTGTTAATTAAATTTGTGACTGAACTCCTTGGGGGAGAGTTGTATGTCTCCTGTTCTGTTTTACCCTCATTCTCCCATATATTTCACGTTATAGCAGTCTCGGATGATGACCCAGCATATGTTGTTCATTTTAAGAACACTTTCACTGCAGATCTGACAAAACGCAAAGAAGGTACCAATGTGAGACTTCTAAAAATAATTACAGCACTTGACCCAAGGTTTAAGAATCTGAAGTGCCTTCCAAAATCTGAGAGGGACAAGATGTGGAGCATGCTTTCAGAAGTCTTAAAAGAGCAATGCTCCGATGTGGAAATTACCTGAACTACCAAAAAAGAAAATCAACCTTCTGCTCGTGGCATCTGACTCAGATGATGAAAACGAACATGAGTCAGTCTGCTCTACTTTGGATCGTTATCAAGCATAACCCCTCATCAGCATGGAGACATGTCCTCAGGAATGATGGTTGAAGCATGAAGGGACACCTTTTAGCGCATCTGGCATGTGAATATCTTGCGACGCTGTCTACAACAGTGACACGTGAATGCCTTTTCTCACTTTCAGGTGAATTGTAAACAAGAAGCGGGCAGCATTATCTCCTGCAAATTGTAACCAAACTTGTTTGGCTAAAGGACTGAGTGGACTTGTAGGCTCTAAAGTTTTACATGGTTTTATTTTTGAATGCAGTTTTTTTTTTTGTACATAATTCTACATTTGTAAGTTCGATTTTCATGATAAAAAAGATTGCACTACAGTACTTCTATGAGGTGAATTGAAAAATACTATTTCTTTTGCTTTTTACAGTGCAAATATTTGTAATAAAAAATATAAAGTGAGCACTGTGCACTTTGTATTCTGTGTTTTAATTGAAATCAATATATTTGAAAATGTAAAAACATCAAAAATATTTAAATAAATGGAATTCTGTTGCTGTTCAACAGCGCAATTAATCACAATTAATTATTTTAATCACTTGACAGCCCTAGTTAGTAACATAACTCATGTCGATGTAGCTTAGATCTACTTACTGCAGGGTCCACACTACACTATGTCAACGGAAGACGCTCTCCCGCCAACATTGCTTCCGCCTCTTGTTGAGGTGGAGTACAGAAATTGATGGGAGAGCATTCAGGTTTGAGCATGCCTTCACTAGTGAAGGCCAGCCCTGAGAAGCATCATACTCCGCAAGCAGTGCTGTTGATTTCAGTGGCACTTCTTGCAGAGAGAGTAAGTTATCATTCAGTGTAAGTGAGGCAAAGCCTGACTCTATGAGATCATCTCATTCATATTCTCTTTATGCTATCTATAGTCATCATAACTCTCTGTGTTTCTGTAATAATTAGCTACTATGGAGACAATTATCCCAGAAGCAGCATAAGCACTGATAATCAGCCAACACACCATGTGAACTTTTCCTCTTAGACATCCACCTACCCAACATGATACTAACCTTTTTCACAGCCCCTTCACCAACACACTTCAGTTTCCTGACTTCTGTATTTATGGCTTCACAAGACAGCCACGGCGAGCAATTTTTCAATGGTCCTAATCTGAAGTACCCAAATGGGCAGAGACTGGAGTCCACGTCAGGCTGCCTGGTGGTGACAGAGAAATTGTTGAGATGCATGTACAGAAGGAAATTCAGGAGCAGCACAGCAAGAAGCAGCAGCACCAACAAGACTGGAGGAATTTCCCTTCGGAGCAGCTCTTTTTTAACGTAATGGAGTTTTTTGTCCATGTTGCTATCTTCTACATTCTCTGTAATACACAAACACCCAGTAAACACAACACTCTTTTGCGACAAGGAAAGACTGGAGACAAATATTTGGGGGACTTTTTGCAAAACCCTCCCCCTCTAGCCACCCAAATACTCCATAAGATCTTTAAAGAGACACCGTCAGTGTGAAATAGAGTCAGCTGATTTTAAAAAAGCATTAAAAGGCACTTCAAGCTCTACTCCTGCCTCCACCTCCCCTTGTCCTTTTTTGTGATTTTTACAAACATAGGGCCCACTCCACAAATCTGCTTTGTCCAAGAAATGAAGGCGCTCTCCATGGACCCAGGGAAAGGAAAGCAGAGGCAGGGACAAGGAAGGACTGATGCTGTCATATTGGTGGGGTGCATTCGTCAGTGCTCAGACCACTCTTGGTGCTGGTGCACTGTGGGGTATTCCACCACATCCAGTCTGCTACTTCACACAGAGAACTGCTGACAGGCTTATGTCTGTGAAATTAAAAGAGATAGGGACACAGACCACTTGAGCGGAGGACAGGCAGTAAAATTAAAATCCTAAGCATCCAGAGCCAGTATGTTCCTGAGAAGAGCAGAATCTGACTATTAACGAATAAAGAGACTTCAGATGATTAATTCAGCGAACTTTACAATCAAAGTGTATCTGAAATGCACTCTCCTGTGCCTACCAGTCACAGAGCAGAGCATGTTAGGTCCTGCTGCAAGGCCCCTGTAGTCCCTGAACCTAGGCTGAGCCCCATTCCACTGAGGTCAAGGGGGCCTTGGACAGGGGCCTGTCGGAACAGCTCAGTGCCTGAGACTGCTGTTACCTCTGCAATATGACAATAGGAAGCATCGAGGGAACGACAAGGGAGGAAAGGCGGATTGCAAACATTCAAAATACCAAATCAAGTCTATTTAACTACCCCAGTGCAGGAATCTAAACCTGAAACTCCCCTGACAACATTTATTAACAAGTCACCTCAAGAGTGCAACGGCAAATCACTTCCCCCAAACTGAGGGCCACTACACAGGTCAACCAGGCCCCTTTCCCTGCCCCATGCACTTGGGAACAACTCACGGCGCCCCACTGGGTCTGGGTTTCTTTGGGATCCATTAGACCCATGCACCTACCGTACAGGCTCCGGCTCCTCTGGTCCTGTCACCAGGTGAGCTGGTGTCCGTGCCGCGCCTGGCAGGGTGCTCCTGCCCCGGCCCTGCATTCAGTGACGGCCGGACATTAGGGGACCCTAGAGCGAGGCTGTTACTGCCAACCGAGGCGTGTCGGCCCGATCGGCGTGTGTCACCCCCGCGAGCCGGAGTGACTCCGGCGTGACTCCGGTGCAGGCGCCTCACGCTGCGGGTCGGAGCGGGCACCGCACAGAGCTCGCGGAGCAGGAGCCGCCGGTCCCCGGGCCGGGAGTTACCTCAGCTGCCTCCCGGGGCCTGCCCTAGCATGCACCGCCCCCAGCCCGGCTCCGGCCTTCTCCGGTACCGGGGGAGCTGGGTCCGCCCGGCCGCCCCGGGGCCCGATTCCGCTGCCAGCGCCCTCC
>NC_133773.1:4031846-4055923 GCF_003597395.2 Chelonoidis abingdonii | reverse complement strand
TCCTTCCCCGCCCCCCGTTTCCCCCTGGCCCGACCTCCTGCCCCCAGGGTGGCGCGGGCCCCATCCCCCCCCCCCACCTGGTTTTCATTCCGTTTCCCCCGCACGTGTGGCCTGAACCACCCTCTGGCATGCCCCCCCACCGGGCCTGCTCCCCATTCTCCCCTGCTAGCTGGCTTGCTCCTGCACAGTCTACCCCCTATTTCCTTCTGCCCCATACCTGCAGTTGCCATATGTCCCAGTTTTATAGGGACAGTCCTGCTGTTCGGGGCTTTGTCTGATATAGGCACCTATTACCCCTCCACCCTGTCCCAGTTTTTCACACTTGCTATCTGGTCAGCCTGTCCACACCATCCTGTCTGCTCCTTGCCTTCCCCCATCACTTCATCTGCCCTCCCATTCCCTTTACCCCGCCTCCTACACTTTGCCCCTCTCAGTCCCTGCCTCCTTCTCCCTATCTCTGTCTGTCACTCCCTCCCCATTGCCCTTTCACACTCCTCTCTCTCACACGCACACACACACCCACCTACCCACCCTCTTTCCTTCAACTCACTGTCTCTCTATCATAGGGTGACCAGACAGCAAATGTGAAAAACTGGGGTGAGGGTGGAGAGTAATAGAAGCCTATATAAGAAAAAGACCCAAAAATCGGGACATCTGTCACCCTGCTCCATCACTCTCACTCTCCTACCATCTTGCTGTGTCCCTCCCCCAGTTTCTGGGGTATTCTCTGTTCTCTGCAGTAGCACTCCCACCCTTGCCTGGATTGGGCTTCGCCTCTCCTCCCAAACATGTTTTACAGCTAGAAATACCTGCCTGGCTTAGAGCAAAGCTCTTTGCTTGGCCACACCACAGACTGGAGCTCCATTGGGATCATCCCCACCTAGGCGTGAACCTGCAGGTTACTGCATGTGGGTGGGCCTCTGCTTCTACGTATAGCCCCATGGGATTTTGTAGTAGAAAGAGAGAACCTGGAGCACAGGGCATGGTGTAAAGCCTGAGGGCTGAACCAAAGTCAGCAAAAGCCAGGCCCTGCCATAAGCAAAGGCTTGCTTAAAAGTTCACTGTCTGGTACACGAACTTGGCAAAGACATGGTGAGCCATTGCTATAACACAGGCACTCCTAAGAACAGGGTGGATTTGGGTTAAACTGATTTAAATCACTAGTCAGGAAGACTCCATTTAATCATGGATTTCTACATAAAAGTGCATTCTTGTTGGTTGTTATAATCTTAATACATATTCTTTACAACTCAGATAGATGTAGGTTTCATTTTTAGATGGTACACATTATATATTTTTAAAGTAATTTATTTTGTAAACTTTTCCGATTAGTTTTACAGCTATATCAGAAAATAAATGAATGATTGGTTATTTCATTAATCAAAGGTAATTGAAGCAGATAT
Source organism: Chelonoidis abingdonii (assembly GCF_003597395.2). Classification (NCBI taxonomy): domain Eukaryota; kingdom Metazoa; phylum Chordata; order Testudines; family Testudinidae; genus Chelonoidis; species Chelonoidis abingdonii. The sequence goes on along the minus strand of NC_133773.1, from coordinate 4,054,520 downwards.
TTATGAAGTCACTGGGAGATGAACTTATCTCCAGTTCAACAGGTTAATCAATACTATTTGGAGGATTTTCTAGCCATGCTGTATTAGGAGGAGAACATCACCAGATAGACATTTAAATTGTTTTATTTAATTAAAAACATTACGTATTCTGGATTATTTTCTTCAACAGCAAATTTACAGTATTTTACCAAAACAAGCATTTGAATTTAGTTAAACATTCAAGTTTTTTTAAATGAGATTTGTTTTTCTTTAAATTGTTTTTAACTAAAATAGTTAAATGAAATATTTAAAAAAAATTGATTATGTCAGCCAGGTCAACATGAGAAACTTACAATATTGGCTTCTGTAGCTAAATCAGTTGTCTTCACCTTCATTTTCCTGTTTGTTCATAATCTGAAAAAGAAAAACAAGCTTTCCTGCTTTTTCAAGACCAAATGATTTCTCAATTTGGAATGAATTAGTCCAAGGGAAGAAAATATTCTTTCTACAGTGGCAGAAGAAGCTATTGCTGTTAAAAGTGAGATTATCACTTCAACAGTCCCTGAATCCAAGTGTTTAAGTGATTTCCATGAGTTCACTCATTTAACTTTCTTTAAAACATCATTAGCAAATATATATATTTAATGGTTCACTCTTAGCTCTGAAGTTTATTATAGTTGGCATTATGAAGAGATGATTGCTGGATGTCCATGTCGTAGCCAGCTCCTCTTCTTCAGCAGTTAATGTTTGATCCTGGTACAGAATACTGAGAATATTTGCAAAAAAATGAGCTGGTGATAGTATGTATCCCATTCGTTTTTTTAATGCTTGTGATTTAACTCTGTCATTGCATATTTCTCTTTTTAAGATCTCAGTTCCTTCCAAATTTCAACAGTGTGAGCAATAAAACAGCTATTTCTCTGCATTCTATTCAAGGCTACAGAAATAGGCTTCAGGCAGCATGTGTTCAACATCTCTCTTAAACCCAATGTTGAGAACTTTGGCTGTGACAGTGCCATCTATTTTTTCACGATTTTGTTCACAAACGTTCATCAGATTAGGCCAGTTCTTCATATAGTGCTCAAAACAGTCTACTACTGAGTTCCATCACATGTCTTGTGGGCAAGTTAGTTCCTCCCACTTTTTTCAGAGCAACTTCTGCAAAGTGGTTGTTACAGAAGTATTTTGCAATTTCAACAACACTAGCCTTTATTTCTGGAACACTGAAGTCTTTGGCTAGCAGATTCATCGAATGAGCACTGCAACCATACGTTATCAGCTTAGGACTCTCTTCTAAATTTCTTCTCATTTTGGATACATTTGCAGCATTGTCTGTGACCAAGCTGCATACTAGACATTTGATTTTTTTTTCACAGTTTGTTTGTAAGTATTCTGTTCTTCTTGTAAGTATTCTGCTGTGTGTGCATCTCCTGATGTGTCAATTGTTTCTGTAAGGAAGACATTCCCTTTTTCTGTTGTAACACAAGTAGATACAACAGGATCATTGTGGACATTACTCCACCGGTGAAGACTCAGGTTAACAATTTCACCCTCTAGACCTTTTGCACAGTGTTCAATTTCTCTTTCATACACTTTATCCAGCAGTTTCCTGCGACATCTGCTCTGTTGGGTGAATTGTATCCTGGTCTTAATGATTGAACCATGTTAATGAAGTGTTGGTTTTCAATCATAGGGAAAGGACAGTTTGTTGCATAAACTGGGCAATTTTTTCATCAGTTACCTCTTTTGTAATCTGCTGGTTCTTATCTCAAACTTATCTATGGTTGCTTCTGGATGATGGAGATTTTTTTTTCTCTTTTTGCTACAGGTGATATACTGTGGCTATGTGACATACATGATGTGACTGAAACACTATCATTGGCAGATAACTCTGAAACTATATAAAATGATGGTGATCTTGAAGGTGGATAGTCTTCAAAATCCTGTATGTTGAGGATGGAGTCTCCTAAACAAAATAAGTCAATGCAGTTATTTAATTATTATTACCATACTGCTCATTTAGTATTACTCACTGCAGTCACTGACACTCAGAACGACTTTAAAGTGAAATTGTAAAATGAAGATCTGCCTATTTCAGCTATTTATTTTTTTATCACAACTGCATCTAAAATAATAGTACCATAGAGTAACAACTATATTTTTTGCTCAAACATGAGAATTCTAGACTAGTCCAGAAGGAAGACAGGCAGTCCTTAAGAAAGAAGTATGAAATAAAAAAGTTTACCAACCTGAAGATCCTGCATGTTCAGACATGTTCCTTTCATCATCTTCAACACAGCTTCCTCTTGAGAAGGAACACTTCTTATGATGTTGTTTCATTCGGGCAACCTGGCCTTGCATTTGTTTGTTACACTGTTTGCATTTTGCGTGCATGCCTGTCTTACCCACAGATAGAGGAACTTCATTAAAATATTCCCAAACTTGGTCTCTTTTATGGCCTGCCGCCATTATAGTTTTCCCTTCTAGTGAGAGAATGGTTTGGTAGATCTCAAATCAATGAAGGCTACACTCAGAAAGACCTCAAGACTTCTGGAATATGCTGCTCAAACAGTTTCACTTTTGTTTCTACTGCCTGTCCCTCTCTTTTCACATTTATCTCCAGACTTCTTCTCCTTGTCCAGATCTATTCCGCCTGCAACTATCTTCTATTCATCGAACTTCTTGAAACTTTGCACTTTTAGAGAGAGGTAAGGGATTGACTCTGTGTACTCAAATTTGCTGAGGGACAATAGGTTTGAGGTCTGTTATTTCTTACCTCTATATATTATTTAAAAACATGTTTTCTCTTAATGAGCATGTTATCTCTAGAGACACAAATCTACTAAGCACCTCTGATGGTATCTTCTAGACTGAGCACTGAGTCCCATTGGGTAGATAGAAAGATTAACCTAAATAATCTATACAAAAGCCCCTGCAACCCCATAAAATTGGGTCCCTATTCCATGAACTATTGGAACTAATTTACAAAACTTCCTAAACATTACATGAATATATTCTCATAGTATAGAATTAGAATTTATAATCCCTATTCCATGATGACATCTTTGAGCTATAATGTATCTTAATTAAAACTATCTTTAGACAGGTTTTTCCTCAAAAAGCATTTTATCAAAAAAATCAGATTTAAATTTAAAAAATCAGATTTTTTTTTTTAAATCACTGATTTTTATCCACCCTGCCTAAGAAGTACTGGGCACTGGGTATTCATATAGACGCATTCCAGAAGGCTAGTACAGGTACACCCCGGCATAGAGTTATGACATAAATACAGTCCTGGGAGATAGTACAGGAACACATCAACCCCAAGTAAGACAGGGACGCCAAGGCAGGGTGTTGGATGAAGATGTTTTGTTTAATCCAGGTGGTACAAGGTGTAGGGTCAGGAGAGTTATACGTAACTTGTTTGTATCAATGTTTGAAAGAGAAGTCATAGGAGGGGCACTTTTGTTCTGCCTAGGGGACAGCAGAAAGGCCTACTGCTGACTGAGCTGGTCCATTGTCACAGGCATACAGGTGTTACTGTACATGTAGAATCTATGAGGCACTAGAACCGTGCTTCTTCGGCAATAAACCTGGCCAAGCGCCTTTGCCACTGCCCCAAGTCTGTGGTTTTTCTGGATAGTACTATCAAGGTCTACTGAGCCGGCTGTCTGCAGAGCTGGAGCGGGACACAGCGAGAACACACGCGTATGCCAGCTGATAACAGATTCTAAGCAGTGACAGGATGTGAAGTAACTCGCCAGATCAGAGCCCCAGAGTTCATCACTCAGAAGAGATTCCCATCCCCACGCAAAACAAAATGGGACTTTGTATGTATGTTGGGTCTGTCTTCTGATGATTAGATTACTGGATGAGAGCACCCAGTTCGCGGGGAGCAAGTACTACGCATGCACTATCCCTCTCTCCTGCCCCCTTGCTACATCTGTGGGTATGTCTATACTGAAACTAAAAGACATGTTCTTAACTCGGCATTGCCTGCTTGGGTTTTAACAGCAGGGAGGACGTGGCAATGTGGTTTTTAACTTGGGCCTAACTGCATTGCATAGAGCACAAAAATACTCACATCCCTGAGCAACATAATTACGCCAACATGACCCACATTGACAGCACTAGATTGATGAAAGAATTTTGCCGTTGACCTAGCTACTGCCTAATGGGAAGATGAATTAAGTACAGTGATAGGAGAAGCCCTCCTGTTGCTGCAGTGATTGTCAACACTGAAGCACTACAGTGGCTGCTGTAGCATTTGAAGTGCAGACATAGTCCTGACCTAGCTATCTCCCTTAGGGCTGTGAAAAAGGTGTGACCTGTGTGACATAGTTAGGCCAACCTAGCCGTCACTGTAGACACAGCCAAGTTGACAGAATAATTCTACCACGTCTTGGAGAGATGGGTTCTGTATATTGATAGATAAATCCCTTCTTTCGATGTAGAAAGTGGAACAGCTTCAGCACTGTATCTGTGCCACTGTAGCCACATACCTTCAGTCTATACGCCTATGGTGAGCAGTCTTGTTACCTGCCCAGTCTGATTCCCCATTGGAATAATAGTACTCTGAAGCCACACTGAGGTGAAGCAGGGCTGGAGAGATGGGGTCTTTCCCATATAATTTCTGTGGTGCGTAGATTCTCAAGTATGAGCTACCATAAATAGGTGAGGATTGGTAAGGCTGCAATATAGTGTCTACTGAGCTGTCATCTGTTAACAAAGTTGCTTTATGTCCTGAAGCGTGTTATGCAGACTTTCCCCTTTCAAAATGTTAACATATGTCTTTCTCCACTTCTGCAACAGATTTGTCCAGAAGGAGACCCTTAGGGCTGAAAATTGATCAGGCTTTACTGCTGGTACACAATGAGTTGATGCATGAGAACTTGACAGTCTCTTGGCTTTCTGATTATTGTTATCAGGTAAACAGCCCTCTCCCTTTGTATGCTATGTCAGGTTTTGTTCTAGGGGAAGGCAAGAATGTGGCACTGGACCCAGGGTCAGATTGCAGCTCATGTAGACAATCCTGAGCTTGTGGGCACAATCTAGCTAGCTCAGATAGCAGAGCAGTGAAGCCACAGGAGTGTGAGCTTCATTGTGGGCTGTACAATCCTGCCCAGAACCCTGGATAATTACTCATGGGGCTAGCCCATGCTGCAGTGTGTGCTGCCACACGCCTTCACTGCTCCAGCATCCGCGCTAGCTAGATTAAAGCTAGCAGGGTGGTGTCTGCAGTCAGAGGGTTTGACTGTAGCTCATGCAGTGTAGACAGACCCAAAGACTTGTTCCCCTAAGGGATTGTGGAAATACTTGTGTTTTGAAAGTCCTGATTTTCTGTTGTTCAGTTTTTTCAGCTAGTTCTTGGGTGGGCAAAGGATCCATGTCATAGATGGTGGGGAAAGGTGGACATCTTCCATGCTCCCCACAGCCTCCAAAATTTCCCCCAACTCCTTTATCCCTCGTGAACCCTGACCCCATTCTGGACCCTCAGCCAGTGAATCACAGATACCTATGCATCCAACAAAGTGGGTATTCACCCTCGAAAGCTCATGCTCCAATACATCTGTTAGTCTATAAGGTGCCACAGGACTGTTTGCTGCTTTTACAGATATCTATGGGACTCATACCCTCAACTATGTCTTGAGGGAAAGAGCAGCAGGATGCAAAAAAAGGATAGGTCTTTCCTTTGGATAATGAGGTTGTCCGTAGTTACACTACAATTATAAGGATTTCTTTTTAAGTTTGAAAGGTGTATAAACCTTCATGCTTTAGGGCATAAGCTAACCACGGGTGACTGGTGAGGGGTTAAGAAGAAAGCTCTCTTATGGTCAGGTTATTCCATAATTACCTCCTTCAGGCTTTCTTATATCTTCCGAGTGCTAGCCCTGTCAGAGACAGGATATTGGGCTAGCTGCTCTGATCTGATATGGCATTTCCTGAGTTCTTAGTGGAGTGTGTCTGGTGTTTTTACATGATTAACTTTCCAGTATTTTAATTTATTCCTGTTTTGTAATTTGTATTTAATCTGTTGGGTTTTAGCCCTTTTGAAAATCCCACCCTGAGTGCCTAACTTTAGGCTCCTATTTTTGAAAATCTCGGCCAATAATTCTTCCTCCAGCCGCAGCTCACAGAAGTGTTACCTGCTTTCTGTTGGACAAGCCAGGCTTCCTTTGTACTTCTCTTTGAATTAAAAAAATAATAATAATTTTGCTCTTCCTAGTAAAATCGAGTGGGTTTTTTGTTTTTGTAATCCTTCATCTGTCCTTATTTTCTAGTGCTTGTATCAAGATCTGGTGTCTGTCCCAATGAGCAACACACTGGGAAAGTCCAGCATTGTAGCAGTTGCAGTTGATTCTCAGCATCCAATCACCCTACATCTCAATAGCACTGGGGCAGGCAGAGTGTTTCCCAGGTTTGTAACTGATCTGAAGATAACGTGTTGAAATAACCCACTAATGCTTATATTTTCTGTCACTTGCCAGCCACTGTCCCTAAAGTCTGTGGCCTCCTGGCCACAGTTATTACTGAGCATTTGAGAAGCTAGATTTGCAATTTAATCTTCATAATACCAACAGTATAAAAATACAATTTGTTACGATAGTGCCTAGCTTGTCCAATCACAAGTTGCACCCCATAGAGCTGTGTGCTGTGCACACACATAGAGACAGAGTTTAAGGCCAGAAAGGACAATCGGATCACGTAGCCTGGCCTCCTGGATATCACAGGCCACTAGGCACCCTCACACTAAACCCAACAACAAAATCAGACCAAAAGTCTATGAAGTCATGGTTCCTGCTACACAATCAATAGTGGAAGAAGTCATGTGACATATGAAGGGTGGAGTGGGTCAAGGGTGGGCTGGAGCGATCAAATGATACAGTAGAGGAAGCCAAACCAATGCTGACAAGAGAAGGGGCTTTGAGAGCTGCTCGGTGGCCAATCAAGGAAATGGCTGAATGAAAAGTGCAGTGAAAGCACCAAATCAGGGAGCAGGAGCCAAGCTGCAGTAACTATGGCAACACAGCTAGAAGATCTCACCAAGTAGGAAAAAAGAAAAATCTGGGCACAGGGTGGGGCTTTTTCAGCCCCGTCTCCTTTTGTATGTGCAGGGAGAGGTGGTCACTGCAGCCCCACTGCAAGGGGGGGGATGGGCCATGTGCTTCCCAACATGCCCCTACGCTTCTTCCCATAGCCTTGTTTTCATAGCCCTTCCTTTCAGCCCACCTCCCAGCTGGCCTACTCTGTAGCCCAGCAGTGCCTTCTTCAGTACCTGCAGGCAGTAGCGATGGCACAGCAAGTCCCAGCACAGGTTCCTTTTCCATCTCCCTTAATTCTTTGCAGGATCCATTATCACTTCGGAGAATTTGGAAACTATTCGCTTGTGGTAAACTTCGGTAGCGGCACCAAGATGATTTCCTGTAACATAATCATCAACGAAAGTCCTGTCAACAGCCATCTCCGTACGTAATGCCTTATGTTCCCCCTTTCCTTGTGTAAATCAAGTTGTGGGGTTTTTTTCTTTCAAGAAATCATCTCATTGAAATTCGCTGTAGCCCCCTTCCTAGCAAATCCTTGAGCCTAATGAACTCCCTGCATCCACTCCCTGTGCTCCTGCTCCCATGCCACAGAGCATCTGTTATCCATTTGGCCTGAGCAGTTAGCCGATATTCAGGAGTCTTGCAGATTGTTCCTGTTAGGAGGAGAAATTGATGATGGAGTCAGGTATTTCTTTGATGTGATCCTGTTTATTTACAAGAATGTGCAAAGTCTTATTTTTCTGAACACAGTAGGAATCAAACAGCATGAAGCAGTTTCTTGGCTTAGAGTCCCAAGCCTCTTTCAGCCAGCACTCTACCCAAACATTCTCTCTCTTAGCTTTTTTTCAGGGTCATGCTACAGGTGCATCTCTGCCTGCATATACACTTCCTTGCTACCTTCTCCAGGACATTTTGTGTTTTTTTCTGCTTCTTCTAGCACACAGACATGCAGCTGCAATCAGATCAATCCCCTGCCTTTGTCATGAGACCTCTGGGAAACCCCTTGGACTACATGGCCCAGGGTTGCATGCGGCCCAGTCTTTGGGAGCTAGTTTTCCATTGTTTTAGCTATTACTGAACAAAGGGCCATTTTATTTTTCCCTCATTTAGCCTGAATAGAAGGCAGCTATCAGACCCAACAGCTTCAAAGTGGTATGATTTTCCAACTCCCATCATAACATATCTCTGGATTAAATACAGTGCCTCCAGTAATTGTCTCCACTACAGTTTTGTCCTTTCTTCTTTCAACTCTGCCTTTCCCTTACTGCACAGCTTGATTTCTCTTCCCTGATGGACTCCCTCACTTACATCCTTCATAGCCCCTTCTCTGGCTTCGATTCGCTCTTCAAATCCACTCCTCTTCATGTCCCTGCCTCCCTTTTGGCCAGAGATTCTGCTACTTACTTCTGGGAAAATATTGACTCTGTGTAATGCAGGCTCTTCTCCTTCCCTTTCCTCTGCCAGCCTTGCTATGCCACCACCTTCCCACACTCTGCTACCTGCTCCTTTCTCAGACATTGTATGGTCTCGCATACCTTCTTCCTCCAAACCCTTGATCCTATCACTTCCTTCCCTCCCTAACAGCTGCCTTTCTTCTTCCACTCTTACTTATCCGTGATCTCTTCCTCTCATCCATCTCCTCCTCTTAATATCGTCTGTTCCCATGAATGTCACCAACGAACCCATCTGCATCCTTCATTGCGTGTTAGCTATGCCCTCCTTGCCAGCTTTCTATGAGGTTTCCTGACTCCATGCTTGACTGCTTTTCTGCCTGCAGTATCTACCCTTTCCAGTGTCCTAGCAGTTTCTGCTCTCCCTTGGTGCCAGGGTCAGGCCACACTATATCAAAATGCTCCAGTTGGTTGTGTAAGACTGTCAAATGTGTGCAAGGTTGTTTCAAAGCACATCAGACCTTTTTCAGTGATGTCTAACTCAGAAGCATCTCAAACAAACAGTAAAAGCTGGATTCAGGAGATACCCAATGGCACAGCCAGCTGCCTTCCAGGTCTCTCCTCATATGGGGAGGGGGCAGGATATATATATATACACGCCTTCATCTCCTAGGATGCCTTACCTCAGCCCAGGACCACAATCTGGCTGCCAGGAAAGACGTTTGCCAGGGCTGGAAACTGCCCTGAGCTTTTCCTCACCATGGAGGTGAGAGGAGCTTTCCACCCTGCCCTGCTCCTGGAGCACCACTTGTGGGCCCTAAAAGCAGAGCTTGCAGTGATTTCTCTCAGAATGCCACTCTGATACCCCTTTCTCTTGCTCTTTGACCTTGATCTGTCACACAGCTATGTCTCCCAGCAAAATGTGCAGTGGCATAATGCTGGCCCAGCTGGTCTCCCTCACACCTTAAGGGGCGCGTACACCCCATTAAAGTGTCCCGTGGGCTTCTGTCCTTGGCCTGCTGCTCTTCTCCTTCTGTATCTTACTATTTATTTATATACATTGCATCAGCACGCAGAGGCCTTGACCAGGATTGGGCCCCATTATGTGCGGTACTGTACGAACACATAGCACAAGCCAGTCCCCGCTCCGAAGAGCTTACAGTCTAAATGGACAAGACAGACACACAAAAGCAAAACAGTCACAAGGTATGTGTCTGCGTTCTGTTTTTAAGATTTAGATCCCACTTCCTCTTCCTCCCAAAACACACCCACCCAGCAGGTTCCTCTGCACTCAGTGCGCTTTGCTTCTGCCACAAAGCATTGGACTTGTTTGTTTAATCTTGTCTAGTCGCCTGTTCTGTTTTATGTTAATGCCTGTTGTCTCTCTTCTCTGTGTGTCCCTCCCAGAGCTGTTTCAGTCTCTAATCAGCATCCTTTGCAGTAGATAATTCTTTAATGTTTCCTATTCCTTTAACTCTAAAGAAACTACACCTGTGTGAAGAAGTGATTTTTTTTTTTTTTTTAATTTCCTGACCATACCAAAAATTGGGGTGGGGTGGGGGTTAATTTCAGGTTGAACATAACATTTTGTTTTATTTTTGAGCCTTATTAAATGTTTTTTATTTTTAATAAAATTGAGGTAAGTTTTGACATGAAAAGTCATTTCAGATCAAAAAATTGAAATGCTCCAAAAAGGTCAAAGTGAAATGTTTTGTTGTTTTGGAATATTTTTAGATTTGCGGAGGGGAAGGGGCGGCAAACAAATTGGCAAATTTGTCTTAAATTTATGAACTATTTCAGTGCCCCCGAATCTGCATTTTTTTATTTTTTTTTTGGTGAAATAGTTTTGACCAAACTGTTTCCCTCAGCTCTGACAGAGATATTCCCCATGCTTGCAAATCCATACATCTTTGACTCGTCTACCTCTTTTACTCCTTGCGTTCAGGCTGTTTCTAAATCCAGCCAGTTCTTCTTTTACAACATATGCCACTACCACTACAACTATGATATGTTTTGCCTTGGTTATTTTTATACTGGAATATACAGTCACTGGGTTGCAGTCACCTTTGGTTTGTTTTTTTTGCTGGGGCTTGTGTTCTCACATAACAATACCTAGCATTTTCATCACTAGAACTCAAAGTGCTTCACAGTCTTCAATGTGTACAACTGCCATAGGGCTGAGGGAGGGAAGTATTATGTCCGTTTTACAGATGGGGAACTGAGGCACAGAAGCTAAGTGACTTACCCAGTGTCACACAGGAAGTCTGTGGCAGAGCAGGTAATTGAACCTTGGTCTCCCAAGTCCCATGCTAGTGCCCTAGCCCTTGGCCAATCCTTCCTTCAGGTTACGGTACCACTCTGAGGTTCCTGTAGCAAGCTGTTAGCCTGACTTCTCGCTGGATTACTCCAATTTTACAGAGGTGTAGCACATTGATGTATCAGGCCCAGAATGCCCATTGTTTTTGTTACCTCAGCTATGAAGATGTCTTCTTTTCCTGCAGCTATCCTGTATGCATTCCTCATTTATATGGGGGTTCTCAGTATCCTGACAGTGGGACACGTCTTCGTGATGTAAGTGGATGTTGTTTGTGAAACATTCCTGTACACGTTAGAGACTCTCTTGGGGGTTTTGTTGTAGATGAAAGCACACTCACTGTTCTTATTTATTTATATTGCCATAGGACCCAGGAGCCCCAGTTATGAACCAGGGCCCTTTGTGCTAGGTGATGTACAAACACAAAATAAAAAGATCCTGCTGTCTCATGAGTACAGACCGGGAGCTAGGCTGTCTTACAGCTGGAGTCTCCTGTTCATTGGAGCTAGGCTGATTTGCACCAGCTGATTATCTGGCCTTCAGTTTGCTAAGGTCCAAGCTCTTGATTTAAGGATAAGAAATTTATTCCATAGATTGAGCAGAGAATCTTGTGGCACCTTATAGACTAACAGACGTTTTGGATCATGAGCTTTCATGGGTGAATACTCACTTCGTCAGATGAATGTAGTGGAAATTTCCAGGGGCAGGTATATATATGCTAGCAAGCAAGCTAGAGATAACGAGGTTAGTTCAATCAGGGAGGATAGGCCCTGTCGAGCAGTTGAGGTGTGAACCAGAGGAGAAACTGTTCTGTAGTTGGGCAACCATTCACAGTTTTTTCAACCCTGAGCTGATGTTGTCAAATCTGCAAATGAATTGAAGCTCAGCAGTTTTCTCTTTGAAGTGCTGGTCTCGAAGTTTTTTGCTGCAGGATGGCCACCTTAAAGTCTGCTATAGTGTGGCCAAGGTAGGTTAAGTGCTTCCCTACAGGTTTTTGTATATTGCCGATCCTACATATCTGGATTTGTGTCCATTTATAACGTTTTTTTTTTTTTTTTTTTTTTTTTTTTTTTTTTTTTTTTTTTTTTTTTTTATTTTTTTTTTTTTTTTTTTTTTTTTTTTTTTTTCCGTAGAGACTTCAGTTTGGCCGATTATACATACCGAGGGATGCTGGCATATATGCGTATATTACATTGTGATCGGTGTGATGAACGGTGTGATGTGTGGCTGATCTGGGTTAGGCGTTCGATTGGTGTCCGCCGGTATTGTAGATATGTGGGCAAAGTTGGCATCGAGTTTGTTCCCATGGATTGGTCCTGAGGTAGCTACTATGCATGTGTTGTGTGGCGTTGCTGGTGAAGAATACGTTTCAGGTTTGGCAGGTTTCTGGGCAAGGATTGGCCTGCCACCCAGTAAGTGGAGATCTTTCCAGATGGGTTTAATCCCTGAGATGCGTTGATGGGTTTTTAGCTGGGGCTGTAGTGATGCAGTGGATCCGTTGTTTCTTTTGGGCTCTGTTGATCTGTTTCCTTATTTCCTTGTGCGGGTATTGTAGTTTTGAGAATGCTTGGTGGAGATTTTGTAGGTGTTGGTCTCTGTCTGAGGGGTTAGAGCAGATGCGGTTGTACCTCAGTGCTGGCTGTAGACAATGGATCGTGTGATGTGCCTGGGATGGAAGCTGGAGGCATGAAAGGTAGGCATAGCGGTCGGTAGGTTTTCGATATAGGGTGGTGTTAATGTGACCATCACTTATTTGCACTGTGGTGTCTAGAAAGTGGACTCCCGTGTAGATTGGTCCAGGCTGAGGTTGGTGGTGGGGTGGAAAGCAGTGTGAAATCGTGGTGGAATTTTTCCAGAGTCTCATTACCATGGTCCAGATGATGAGATGTCATCAATGTAGCGTAGGCAGAGAAGGGGCGTGAGTGGATGAGAGCTGAGGAAGCGTTGTTCCAGGTCAGCCATAAAAATATTTGGGCATATTGTGGGGCATGCGGGTGCCCATAGCAGTGCCACTGATCTGGAGATATATCTTGTCATCAAACTGAAATAGTTGTGTGTGAGTATAAAGGCACAGAGCTCAGCACCCAGTTGTTGCTGTGGCATCATCAGGATACTGTTCCTGACAGCTTGTATTCCATCTGTTTGTGTAGAGAGCCTCTACATCCATGGTGGCTAGGATGGTGTTTTCTGGGAGGTGACCAATGCCCAAGAAAGAAACAACAGGACCACTGCATCACTACAGCCCCGCTAAAAAACCCACTCCAACGCATCTCAGGGAATGAACAACCCATCTCGGACAATGATCCTCCACTCACTGGTGGCAGGCCAATCCTGGCCCCAGAGCAACCTGCCAACCCTGAAACGTATTCTTCACCAGCAACGCAACACCACATGCCAATAGCTACGTACCTCAGGACCAATCCATGGGAACAACCTCGTGCCAACTTTGCCCACATATCTCCGCGGCGACATAATCCAGAACGCCTAACCAGATCAGCCACACATCACCGTTCATTCACTACCCGTCCACCAATGTTAATGATACGCCATATATGCCAGCATCCCTCGGTATGTATAATCGGCCAAACTGAAGTCTCTACGGAAAAAAAAAAAAAAAAAAAAAAAAAAAAAAAAATAAAAAAAAAAAAAAAAAAAAAAAAAAAAAAAAAAAAAAAAAAAAAAAAAAACGTTATAAATGGACACAAATCCAGATATGTAGGATCGGCAATATACAAAAACCTGTAGGGAAGCACTTAACCTACCTTGGCCACACTATAGCAGACTTTAAGGTGGCCATCCTGCAGCAAAAAACTTCGAGACCAGCACTTCAAAGAGAAAACTGCTGAGCTTCAATTCATTTGCAGATTTGACAACATCAGCTCAGGGTTGAAAAAACTGTGAATGGTTGCCCAACTACAGAACAGTTTCTCCTCTGGTTCACACCTCAACTGCTCGACAGGGCCTATAGTTGGATAGATTGACAATATTGCTGGGTGGGTTAGGGGTACCACGGTTGTGGCCCCATACGTCAGGTAGGAGTTTAGACAGCTTACAGTCCTTTTTCCTTTGTAGAGAGGTGAAGTGAGTAATGTAGATCTCCTGTCTTATTTTAGTGAAGTCCGAACTGCTGACTGAATTTAGTAGAGCTACTGTGAAACAAAGGAGTTAATGGGGGACTGGGTGGCTCACAATATTGGCAATGGAACATGGAACCTTTCACCACTTCTGGTCACGTTAGGTAGTGTCTGAAAGTCTGACAGCTGTTGGTGCTAGAGAGCCAAGGTGGGGGAGGTATTATCTTTTATTGGGCCAACGTGTGTTGATGAGAGACAGACACTTTTGAGCTTACACAAAGCTCTTCTTCAGAGCTCACTCACCTTGTCTCTAATATGCTGGGACCAGCGCAGCTACAAAAATGCTGCATACAGCTGTTGGTCCTCTCAGTCCAGGCCTGGAGTGCTAGGTTTTGGCATTTCAGTTGGTGGCTGGTTGATACTGCTCTTACTGAAGAGCCAGCGGTAACATATTAACCAACTCCTCACTGTAGAATTCTCTGCAGCTTAGTGCTGGGCCCTGTGCATGGGATGGGGTGAAGAGACATGCATTACTGCTGCCTGTGCTGTTTTTTTTTTTCTAGGGATACTTTCTGCCAGGCTGTCATTCTGTAGGCTTTCACCAGCCCTAAAATCTCTTCCATGCCCTTATCATGTTTGTGATGCCTGAATTGTAAATGGAGTTTTATTGCCTCTCATGTAATCCTCCTTGTTTACTGTATTTTTAGCTGTTCTATCAGACTGTGGCACAGGAGCTGGGATGAGAAATGAATGTGAGAATGTAGGCCTGAGTTCAGGAACGTACTGAAGCATGTGATTAAATCCTTGTTGTCATCCCAGGGGACCCCGTTCTGTATTTTGCTTCAGGCACCCCAACAGTTCAGGCCAGCGTCATTTAATCATCACACAGTTATCGATGCTGATATCCTCCAACCAAATCACAGTGTTGCAAAGTTTAATGCAGGGAATGTTTCCATGTGCTTCCAGTACTACGGAGTATCTAGGGCCCTGAATCAGGAAAGCATCTCCTGTTCAAAACAGCAGTTCAGCCCCTGGTTAAGACCTATTCCAGTCAATAGGATTTACGTATGTGTTCAACTATAAGGGTTGGAAAATCTGTTTACATAGCCATCCGTCCTGTGCACTGAATGAGGTGGTCCTGCATGTAAACGAAAAGGGGGGTGGAAAATCTGAGCATGTGGTGATTGTACCATAGTGTGTATACACAACAGGGCTGAATTAAGATTGCACGAACCACCTTAATTCTGGCACTTTAACTTTTGTGTGTTTAACTTTGCAAGCTTAATAATGTTGTACTAATCCAGGGAGGGGCCTGGGGATGGGGGTAGATATTCTGTGTCTGGTTTATGTTGCTCCAACATGATTTGATAGCATGTGTTTGTTCTGAATAAGCAATAGAGTATGATTTTATTTTTTTACTGTTCTTGGTTCACAGCATCGATCCAATCAGGAATTGGTTTTACAAGAAACTGCACCCAGAAGACACTGATCATCTCATTAATTCTGTGAGTTGTTAGAATGCGTTAAATTGCCGTCCATGTTTTTACACTGAAGCGTTCACACGAACTAGGCCTTTTTGAGATTCAGTAAATTATCAGCCACATCCCCCTGATGAACAGGTTCCTGGGCAATCCTTGAAGTGTGGGCAGAGAGCTGTCTTCCAGGGCTGCCCAGAGGATTCAGGGGGCCTGAGACAAAGCGGGGAGCGGACATAAAAAAGGCACCACCTGCTGCGGCACTTGTACGCACCAGGCGGCGCTCCGAGTCTTCAGCAGTGGTGGCAGCAGGGGGTCCTTCACTCGCTCCGCATCTTTGGCAGCACTGAAGGACCCACCGCTGAAGTGCCGCTGAAGACCCAGAGCGAGTGAAGGGCCCGCCACCGAAGTGCTGTCGAAGACCCGGTCCACTGCCGGGTGAGTAAAAATTAAAAAAGCGCCTCTAGCCAGGGAAGGGATTTTCAACCAGGGCTCATGGGGCCCCTGCAGGGCCCGGGGCCTGGTGCAAATTGCCCCACTTGCGCCCCCCCCGCCTTTCTCCAGGCAGCCCTGCTGTGTCAATCTGGGGGGAGCGCTGGAGAGGGCTCACCACCTATGGTTAATGTATGTGCAGTGGATATATATAACTCTCAGGATACATCTACGCCAGAGCTGTGCGTGTAACGTCCAGCTCAGGTAGACATATATGATTGCGCTAGCATGCTAAATGTAGAAGTGCAGCTTTGATGGGCTAGCCTCACCAGGTACAATCCTGTCCGAGACCCTGGTTGCATACTCACGGCAGCTAGCTGCTAGCCTGTGCTGCTGCCCTGGCCACACTCCTATTTGTAACAAGCCAATTTCATCAGAGCTAATGTGTGTACACCTATCTGAGCTGAAAATTACACCTCTAGCTCCAGTGTACGTGTACCCTGTCAGTAACTGCACATCAGGTGTTTTGCCTCTCTCGCTAGTTTCAGTGCAGGAAATATTCCACTGAGAGAATTACCCTGTTGTGACCTGGACAGTGTCAAGAGAGGAAAACTCTGCTGGCTGCTTCCAGCACTAGAGGCAGTTCTAGGCACTCTGAACTCAGGCCTAAAGTTCTGTGATCAGACCAGGGCCTGCAAGTGCTGCAGAGGCTGTGGGCCACATTCTGCACTGTTAAACACTTGCAGATGTGGAGTACAGCTGTTGGAATCACTCTGGATTTACACTGATATAAATGACATCAGCATCTGGCCTAGTGTACTTTGCCCACACAGGATGAGCACGCTTCAGTGTTATGCTCCCCAGTTATTCTCTCGGGAGTCTGTTGTACATGATCCTCATCACTGGTGTCGTGCTGAGTGCATCAGTTTTATCCACACAGCACCGTGTGAGGCAGAGAAGTGTTATCCCCACTCTATTCATGCGGAACCGAGGCACAGGGTAGATTCAATGACTTGCCTAAGGTCACATGGAGTATATGGTCAACACTGGGATTAAACCCAGCTGTCCTGAGTCACAGTTCAGTGCCCTGCCCACTGGTGATTAAAGAAGTGTGAAATGTGAAATACAAGGAATCCCTCAGTGGGGAATAAAGAGAGAAATGGGAAGAACAGAATTAGTTATGGTGTGTGAAAATGTCCAGTATCTCTAGGCCTCAGCTGGCAAAGTCACATTCCTCATATGGTCAGGATAGCAAAGGTGTTGAGGCAGTTGCTAGCTTTTCTTCTTGTGTGGTGTTTCTATTCCAAGGAGCTCGGATCTCCAACCAGAGCAGATTCCACAAGCAGTAATGTCCCAGCTACCACGTGGACCGTCTCCCAGCAGCGACTGCGCTCCCTTGACACATTCCGAGGGTAAATTGCAGCCTCAGAGGCTTCTGTACCACTCGCTATAAAGTTCCTCTAGGTTTGAACAAATGTAATTATGGCCAGAGTATGAAACCTTCACCTCCAGGGATGGTAGAATGTCATGGTATTGGATGTGGATTTATATGTATGGAGAAGAAAACTACCTATTAATAGAGATGGCTGGAAATTATTTTTTCCCATGAAAACTTGAGTTTTCAGCAAATAATCAAAAAACAGAATATTTTGGCTGTAAACCAAAATATTTTTGATTGGTAATGGTGTCCTAGTGCCTCATGGGAGTTGTAGTTCTGGTGCCTCATCCTCTTCTATAGGGTGGCTCTTTGGTCAGACTACATCTTCCATCATGCACCATGGTCTTCCCTCTTGGATAGTGTAGGGCATGCATCATGGCAGTCTTGTGACCCAGGTGCTTCATGGGAAATGTAATCTGGATGGAAAGTTTGCCATAGAGGGGATGGGGGAGCATGAGGCAACTGAGCTATGACTCCCATGTGGCACTGTCGGGGCATTTCAGAATCAAAATATTTCACTTTTAGGTTGAAAACTCTATTTATTTTTTTTTAAGGCATCCAGGATTTCAACAAAACATTGACATTTTCCATGGAAAGCAGACACTTTTCATGAAAAACAGTGTGTCAAAAACTCAGTTTTCCATCAAAAAACAGTTTTGATGGAAAACTTTTGACCAGCCCTACATATTATGATAACTTCTTCCTCTCCCTCCCTATGAGAATTGTTCCTTGTAGTGCATTTAGTAGTATCTGTCCTGTCTGGTTCTGATGAGCCTTTCACCAGTTCCCTTGACAGACAATTCCACAGGCTGCTAGATTTCCATGGCAGGAAGTTTTTCCTGGTGTCCAGCCTCCATTTCCTTTTTCCTGCATGACTTTTAGTTAGATTTTCCTTTATTGTACTCAGTCATTCTCTTCCCTCCAGGAGGCTTACAAGTAAAAAGACAGCCTCGCTGTTCCCTGCCCTGCTCCTAAATTTCCTGTGTGGCCTTGGTCAAGTCTCTTAACTCCATGTTCTGATTTATCTGCTGTCTACAATTCCTACAATGGGAGGAATGATGATTTTCTCTCTTTCAAGGGATGGGGTGAGGGCTGAGGACTTGCTAAATGAAGTTGGTGGAGTACATGGAATTACTAGGACCAATCTGTGCAATCTCTGGTTTAGAGATCTGACAGCCCCAGGGAGTCCATTTAACGGGGAAGAACTGCAGGATCCTACTTCCTGGGTTTCCTGAAATGTTTAGAATTGGGCTGGAGCAATGTGGGGAGCCAGCTTTGTGAACTTATATGGGAATATGAACAAAAATCACACTCAGCGTGCTTTGTAATGTGACTTTCAAGTGCTCTCTCCTTCTCTCAGTCAACATCAGTTTCCTCTGAATGAAGGTCATTCACTGATCCCTCAACAGCATATTTGGCTGTTGTGTTTACAGGCTTGCTTGACTGAAAAATGCTTTAACGGGGTAAAATATTAAGTGCGTGTCTGTTTCTGACACACACTATTGTACCTGCGTTCTCATTATTTTTTTGTGTCGTTTTAGGCTCTCTCTCATAATTATGGTATTTGTTAATTACGGAGGAGGAAAATACTGGTTCTTCAAACATCAGAGTTGGAATGGTAAAGTATGGTTCATACATGTAATACAGACCTTAGTCACAGAAACGAACATTCAGGGCGAGCCTCAGCTAGCGCACATAGGTGTGGCGCCATTGAAGTCAGTGGAGCTATGTCGGTTTACACCAGCAAAGGATTTAGCCCCCAGTATCTAGCAGGAGAGTAGTTCAAAGCACAGTGTGACTGTTCCTGGTATCAGACAATCTTGGGAAGGCTCCATATTGTCACACAACCTTTTTGCTTACAGCTTTAACAGAGCCACACATTTTGAGTGGCTGTGTTCTTATTCAACGTTTATGGTGGTAGGACCTAGAGGTGACAGCCAGGTCATGGTCCCATTGTGCTAGGTGCTGCATAGATAACATTAATGGCAGCCTTGCCCCAGTGATCATGCTTGATGGTCTTGTGTTCAAACATATTGTGCTGTGCTTATATCATGGTAAATTGTGAAGGTCCCATGGCAGAAGTCTTCCCTGTGACACAGCCATTAATTCAGACAGTGTTTGGGCAAACAAACTGAAGGGAAAGTGAAGCAGATACAGTCAAAGGAGTAGTTATTTGTCAGTATCTTTTAGGACACTGCTTAAGAATTTGGTTTACTGAATCACTACAGGCATTCTGCAGTTCCTCCGCAGACTTAGAAAGGAGGGTCGTCATGAGTGCAGTCTTTCAAAGCAATTAAAACTTGTCTATTTATTCCTTTGTAGGCTTAACACTGGCAGATCTTGTGTTTCCATGGTAAGTCTTTGTGGTGAATACTATTATTTTGTATTATCGTAGCGCCTGGGAGCCCCAGTCATGGACCAGGGCCCTGTTGTTCTAGGTGCTGTACAAACATGGAACAAAAAAACAGTCCCTGCCCCAAAGAGCTTTCAGCAAAGACAACAGACAGATACTGACGGACAGACAGGGAAGTATAAGGAAACAATGAGACAGTATTGGTCAGCATGATGAGCTGTGATCTGAGCACACCAAGAGCTGAACCATTGTCAAGGGTTTTGTGGGCTTCACAGCAAAAGAGAGTTTGAAGGAGGATACTCCCTGAAAGGAATAAATCATAGAATCTCAGGATTGGAAGGGACCTCAGGAGGTATCTAGTCCAAACCCCTGCTCAAAGCAGGACCAATCCTCACACAGATTTTTCCCCCAGTTCCCTAAATGGCCCCCTCAAGGATTGAGCTCACAACCCTGCATTTAGCAGGCCAATGCTCAAACCACTGAGCTATCCCTCCCCTAGACTACAAGGGTCACACAGTGGAATGCTGCTAAATTGCACTTCAGTACACCTAATCCATTTGGAAAATTGATTTTGAGGTGTATTGTGTTTGGGGTTTTTTTTGTTTGTTTGTTTTTTTAAGCACAGATCAATGAGAGTCTCCTGCTATGCCAGGAACAGGGCTAGTCTAGGTGATGTGATATATGCCCTGTGGGCTAGTACAGGGGTGGACAAACTTTTTGGCCTGAGGGCCACATCTGGGTATGGAAATTGTGTGGCAGGCCATGAATGATCACAAAACTGGGGGTTGGGGTATGGAAGAGGATGAGGGCTCTGGCTAGGGGTGGGGGCTCTGGGGTGGGGCCAGAAATGAGGAGTTCAGGGTGCGGGAGGGGGCTCCGGGCCGGGGCAGGGGGTTGGGATGCGGGAGGGGGTACAGGCTCCAGCTGGGGGTTCGGGCTCTGGGGTGGGGCTGGGGATGAGGGGTTTGAGGTGCAGGAAGGCGCTCCAGGCTACAACCGAGGGGTTCAGAGAGGGGAGGGGGATCAGGCTGGGGCAGAGGACTGGGGCGTGGGAGAAGATCAGGGGGTTCA
This sequence comes from Chelonoidis abingdonii, assembly GCF_003597395.2. Taxonomy (NCBI): domain Eukaryota; kingdom Metazoa; phylum Chordata; order Testudines; family Testudinidae; genus Chelonoidis; species Chelonoidis abingdonii. The sequence goes on along the minus strand of NC_133773.1, from coordinate 4,033,950 downwards.
GGCTCTGGGTGGCACTTACCTCAAGCAGTCCCCAGAAGCAGCAGCATGTCCTCCTTCCAGCTCCTGTGTGGAGGCGTGGCCAGGTGGTTCTGCACGCTGCCCCGTCTGCAGGCACCACCCACGCACCTCCCTTTGGCTGCAGCTCTTGGCCAATGGGAGCTGCAGAGCTGGTGCTTGGGGCAGGGGCAGTATGTAGAGCCCCCTGGTTACCCCTATGCATAGGAGCTGCACAGAGTCACAGCAGTGGAGTATGTGTGATTAGTCATGTTTCCCCTGAATAGACCCATTTCACAGCTGCTTGCTTTTCTAGGTTTGTGTTTATCATGGGCACCTCAATTTCGCTGTCACTGAACTCCATGCTGAGGCGGGGATGTTCGAAGTGGAAAGTGCTGGGGAAAGCTCTCTGGAGGAGTTTCTTGCTGTTTCTAATAGGCATTGTAATCATCAATCCCAATTATTGCCTTGGACCGTGTAAGTGGAGAGAATTCATTTTTGTTTGCTTGTCCTTTTTGGAATTTGTAGCTTTCATTTTAATGTCCCTGTTATAGAATGAATATATGATCAGTCCCACCCCATGGACCAACTGCAGGTAGAGGGCAGTTCTGTGCTGTCATAAACCAAGAATGGTGAGCTGTTCAGCTATGCTGCATAACTCTGGCAGCCGTCTGGCTTAGGGCTGTCTCCTTACTGATATTCATACATTATAAAGCCAGAAGGCACCATTAGATCATCTAGTCTGACCTGTGTAACACGGGCTGGAGCGTTTCATCCGAGCCATTTATTTGAGCCCAGTAACTTACTGAAGCGTATCTTCCAGAGAGACATCCAGTCCATAGAAGACTGGGACCTCCCAATTTTTGCCTCTAGACCATCACACCCTCCTCTTTGTATCCTGAGAATAACAGCTGTGCTCAGACTGTGAAGTTGCAGGGGAGCGGGAAAGGAAAGCCTGGGGTAGGAAAAATTGTGCTTAAAGGAAGGGGCGCAGTGCAAGTGTGTTGCTTGCATTTCATGGGACGGTCCCGCCCTGTGCCCTTCTCCCTCCCTGTGCAGTGAGACGGGGTGGGGAAGAAATATCCCCCAAGCTGTGGAAGTGGGACACAAAGTGAGTGCATCACACACCTCCTCTGGGACCCTCCCACCCCACAGCGTCCTAGAGCCCAGCCCGAGCCCGGAAGTGTACACAGCAATGAAACAGCCCTGCAGCCTGAGTCGGCTTGCACGGGTCAGCTGTGGTTTTTTCTTCGCTGTGTAGACATTCCCTGCGGCAGCATGAGTACATAGGCCCTAACCCAGGGGTGGCCAACCTGAGCCTGATAAGAAGCGAGAATTTACCAACGTATGTTGCCAAAGAGCTGCAGTAATACGTCAGCAGCACCTCTCTTACATTGTGTGTATGTTTCCTGTAGTGTCCTGGGATAATCTGCGGATTCCAGGTGTACTCCAGAGACTGGGATTTACCTACCTTGTGGTTGCAGTCTTAGAACTCCTGTTTGCTAAAGCTGTGGCTGAGAACGATACCTTGGTGAGTGATCCTTGGATATAGTTGGCTTCGATGATGCTGTAGGGGCAGGCTGTAAACATTCGTAGGATACACAGCACCGTCACGTTTGCCTCTTCACATGCAGTCTGTTGTAGGATGGTAGCCTCTCCTGTGCCTGCCACTGTAGTCCTGTCTCTGGCAGCTCTTGTGTGGTTTTAGGAGCCATGCTGCACAAGACTAATACCCGTTTAACTGTACAGAACAGCGCAAGGGGGTTGCTCAGGAACTGAGCAGAGAGGGGTGCATTTCAACAGCTCTGCTTGGCTAGCACCAGCTTGGTTGTCGTGTAGAGGATTATAAAGGTCCTTACGAATTGACTCCTTCCTGATCTGCAATCAATGGCTCTTGGGCCTGGTCTACACTACGCGTTTAAACCGAATTTAGCAGTGTTAAACCGATTTAACCCTGCACCCGTCCACACAACAAAGCCCTTTATATCGATATAAAGGTCGAAATTGGTATTGCCATGTCGGATTAGGGTTAGCGTAGCCACAAATCGACGGTATTGGCTTCCAGGCGGTATCCCACAGTGCATCATTGTGACCGCTCTGGAAAGCAATC
>NC_133773.1:3965956-4030404 GCF_003597395.2 Chelonoidis abingdonii | reverse complement strand
AAAAGGGCGCGAAATGATTGTCTGCCATTGCTTTCACGGAGGAAGGATTGAGTGACGACATTTACCCAGAATCACCCATGACACTGTTTTTGCATTGGGATCTCAACCCAGAATTCCAATGGGCAGGGGAGACTGCAGGAACTATGGGATAGCTACCCACAGTGCAACACTCCGGAAATTGACGCTAGCCTTGGTACATGGATGCACACCGCCGAATTAATGTGCTAAGTGTGGCCGTGTGCACTCAACTTTATACGATCTGTTTTACAAAACCGGTTTATGTAAAATCGGAATAATCCCGTAGTGTAGACATAACCCTTGGATTCCAAGGGTGCTGAAAAACACAGGTGTAATTTTCAACTCTTAATTCAGTCCACTGTCCACTTCAGGGCTCCAAATGCCTCCCTCTTCTAGAATTGTCGCATGTCAGTCTGAGCACCACCCTCTGGGCCAGAAAGCAAGGCACAGACTGGGCAGCAATGCCCTAAGAGTGTAGGGCTTTCTTATACTCTGCTAAGATTTTAGCAGAAGCACACTAAGCATGCTGGGACGTGACCCTTTCCAGTCACTCACAGTGCTTTTATTTTAACCTTTCTGTTCCCCACCTGAGCCAAGCAAGGGTTTAGTCCATGCTGAATCCAGAGTTTCAAATGTCATCCTCTTTAGCATAGCTGGGATTTGTACAACAAGGAAAAATGCCTTGTTTTCCTGTCTGTGGCTCACAATCTGCTGAATGGATTTTGTTCAGACTTTCAAAACAAAATCACTTTTGAAAGCAAACCTGGTGAATGTCAGTTTCAGACATTGTGGGTGTGTGAAAACAATGTTACAATGGAAAGCCTTGCAAACTCTGCTGTTATCACTCCCAAGGGTCTGCAGAGCCAGGGGCTGTTCGAAAGTGAAAGGTGTCTTTTCCCCAAAGACTCAGTGATCATTTGCCAGTTAATATTCCTTTTCCTCCCTACCTCTCAAGCTAGAGACCCCGTATTTTGCCCTGCGGGATATCCTGCTCTATTGGCCGCAGTGGGTTTTCATTCTGACACTGGAAGCGACTTGGCTGGGTTTGACCTTCCTGTTAACTGTACCTGGCTGTCCAAAGTAAGTTGAATGCTTGGAGTCCTTCTTCTTTGGGTGCTTTCTGTGTGGGGTTGGGTTATTCTGCTCTGTAGGGACCATGTTTCAGTCTGACTAGCTCTGAGTCAGTAGGAAAAGGGGGTTTCTCAGTGAAACATCCCCTTCCTCACTTCGCAGTGAAGCAGTTGGCTTTATGTAGAGGACATGTTTATTACTCATCTAGGTAATAAACAGGTTTAAAATCTCTCTCTGAGGTTCTCCTATGGTCCCCATCACTGTAGTGTCTAAGCAGCTCACATCTCTCTTGCATGTCTCCTCCCTGCACCCATGGGAGGTAAGGAAAATGAGGTGCTCTCTTCCTGAAAGGCCATCTCAATAAGCCAGTCTTTTCATATGTGCTGAACTTTTGGGCTGCTGCTGTTGATGCTTGCTGTGTGCTGCAGCTACATCCCTTCCACAGCTTGTGTGCTCAGGCAGATGAGGACCTCCCCATCACACACACATGGGTCCTAGTAATGACTCTTGGTGCTTCTAGCCATGACAGCCTGGAACTCTCCTTGCTCCTAGAAGTGCCTGGGCTTGTGGGATGCTGGATAGGGGCTGTGCTAGGCCTGTTCAAAGTACCTTGTTCAACCTCTATGCCCTTTCTTGATGAGCTGCTTTCTTAGTGCAGTCAGCATTGGAGATGTCCTCCCCTGCCAGTGCTTGCTTCCCCAGCCACCAGCCTCAGGCGCTGACTAGCCATGTGTGGCCTCTTCCTGCCATTCCCAAGTATGGTCTCTGTTTGACACTGGCTGTGGGTCTCGTAGTGTCAAGGTGCTGGGTTCTGGGGGATTTCTTGTTAACAGCACCTGGCTGCCCACCACGGAGGTTTCTCATCCACTTATTTCCAAGTGGCTGCAGCCTGAGGGGTCTCTTGGAGCTCCCCTGCGTTGTGCTTACTGCTGTGGGATTCTGTGAGCATTTCCTTGCCTGGCAGCACTGATACTGCATTGGCTTGTTCTGTATTCAGCATGTTGTATTCACCCTCGTCCATCAGGCCAGAGGAAGACTCTGCAGCATAAAAAGCTGGGCTGAGTTCCACAGCACATATTACCTTCCCAGGGGCCTAAGAGCTGGGTCTGCATTAAGGGAAAGGTTGGGCGGTGCTGGGCTTTGGCTGCCCTGGCGCTACGGCTTGTTGGCGGTTGATCAGCCTGACTGTGGCGCTTGTCTAGTTTGGCTGTGGGGATTGGCAGTTACAGAGTGCACTGGTGGTACCTAGTTGCCTGGAAAGCAGAGCACCTGACATTGGCTAGCATCTCTTCTGGGCTGCCCTTCCCCTTGCGACTTGTACTGGGAAGAGATGTAGTTTGGTGGGTGACCTGATTGCCTGTGGGGGTGAGTTTGTGCTTGAGCAGATCCCTAAAGAGCAGCAAAGCATAGCTTTGTTCATTCTCAAGCCTTTCACCAGTACAGCGCTGCAAAGACCCGTGGCCTTTTGCTTCCTTTCCAGGGGTTACCTTGGCCCCGGTGGCATTGGGGATTTTGGAAAATATCCCAATTGCACTGGAGGAGCAGCCGGTTACATTGATCACTTGCTCTTGGGAGAAAAGCATATTTACCAACACCCATCATCCAACGTGAGTGGTTCTTACTTGCACATAAACCATTGACTCGCTGCAGAGTGAGGTTCTGTGTTAAACATGTCAACAGCTTTAATATAAAATTAGCTAAAGTTTTCAAGGAGAAAAAACTACTTCCTTCTTTAAATGCCAACTCTCCCACCCCAATCTGGGATGTAATAGCTAAGACGGGCTCTTCCTTGCTTAGATCTCTCTGAAACTTAGTTGACAACTCTGGTGGTGCCACTGTGAGAGGTGGAGAGGCTAGACCGAGAACTGCTGTGGATGGGTGGGGCTGGCCTATCTGCAACTAGACAAGTTCAGTGGTAGCTCCTTTACATCAGCAGCACACTGGCCTGGGGGCTGTGGGGAGAGAGTTCTGCTCCAAAGCCCGTTTCCTTCGGCTGTGTTCTGAGGGGGGATTGTAGCACAGCGTAAATGGAGCAAGTTCAATGTGAAGTCTAAATCTGGCATTGATAACAGTCAAGTGTTGGGAGGGCTGGGGAAATGGCCCCGAGGTGAGAAGGAAGTTCAGGGCTGGGTGCGTACCTTTTTAATCCTAAATCTCTCTTTGCATAAGGTGCTCTACCAAACAACAGTAGCCTATGATCCCGAAGGCATCTTGGGAACAATAAATTCAGTCTGCATGGCATTTTTTGGACTTCAGGTACCGTCTTTGCTTTTTGGACCTACACTGTTAGCAAGCCTTCATCCCCCAGAAACAACTGAAGGCATTTTGTCAAAAGTGGGGGTAGGGAGAAAAGAGCTTTTAGAGCTGGAGCGGCAGCATCTTCTCTAGAGTTAAGGTTGCAGTCACAGGTCCATTATAAACTAGCCAAATCCTCTGAAAACTTCTTGAGTCCAAGTTGGCAGGGCAGGAGCGGGCATCTGGCAGAGGCTTTATATCAAAATTTGAGGTACATTGACCAGCGTTTAAAAAAATTGAGGTTTAAAAAAAATCAGGTGTTTTGCTCAATTCTTGAAACCCTGGTTTGTCATATCTGGGGAGGCCTGGAACCATTGCCCCAGTGGTTTGTGGTGAGGCCTGACAATCATTGGTAGCACCTGACTGCTCAGGGGTTCTGAAAATAAGCCTAAAAATGGACTTGGGCTGTTAAATTTAAGCTCATACTTGGCTGTGGTGTTTCCATCACCCTCCTCAAATGCACTTAGCATGGAGAGTGATCTTGTAGTGGCTGACTCTAGATCTGTATATCTGGACTTAGGTGTGATATCCAACCGCCGTAGTCTGTCAGGTAGAATGGCACACTGCATATCCCTTGGAGGAAAGGAGTTCTGCATTATGCACAGGGTGGCATTAGTTGTGTATCTGAGTATGAGTTTGAGGAAGTGGCTACATGGATTGTAGGTGGCTGGATGTTGGAACTCAAAGGGAGTGTGTGCCATGAAGGATCTAGGAGTGCTTTTGGGTATAATGGTATATAGATGGCATGGCATGGCCATTTAGGTTGGTGAAAACATTATATTTTGGTTGCCTTAATAGGAACTGCACTTGAGCAGCCTTAAAAGTTGTTTGTGTGGTTACTCATATGGGGTAGAAATCAGAACATTTTTGTTGCTAAACAAACATCACCTGAATGCATTCTCCTAGAAGAGTTCCTAATCTTGGTCTTCCAGCAGCTTAGCAGAAAGAGCGGTTTAAGCTTCTCAATTCTACAGCAAGTGCTGGTGGAAAATACCTGGTGTAGTCTGGTAATTTACTGATTTTTATGCTTTGTTTTTTATAGGCAGGAAAAATATTCTTGTTTTATAAAGACCAGCACAAGCAGATAATAAGTAGGTTTTTTATATGGAGTGTAGTCATGGTAAGTAACATCTTTTCTTACTGTAGTTTAAATTACTCATTGATACCACATCTTATCATGCAGTGCAAGCTTTCTAAGATGTGCTGCAGTGAAAAGTCAGATAAACTCTAAACACTTATTATTTCAGGGCATTATTTCTGCTATCTTGACAAAAGGCTCTAAAGATGAAGGGTATATTCCTGCAAATAAGAATCTGTGGTAAGTAGAGACATGTAAGTCTTTACTATTCAATGTGTTTGTGTCCATGTAGCTGGAGAGAATGTATTTAACTGTAGCAGCATCAATCCATATTGAATGTTCTCTAAATATCCTTTTAAATTCCCACTGAAAATATGTAGGTCAATCTCGTATGTGACAACCTTGAGCTGCTTTGCCTTTCTGCTTTTATTGCTGATATACTACCTTGTGGATGTCAAGAGATGGTGGTCAGGTGCTCCATTTTTCTATCCAGGTCAGTAAACTCAAGCATATTTAGTTATCTGTGATGTAATAAGTGGTCCAGTCCTGTCCTCATCAGTAAAATTAATATTCTGTTGCCATGTCAAGCAGCAAGAGCTGTTGCTAAACTGTTTCCCTTCAAGAATATTTTTGCAATGAAAAAATCTTTGATTAAAAGATCCTTCAACTTTGGTTTAATTACAAAACTACACTCTCCACATGTTCCTAGTGCTGTAGAGACATTAGCTAATGAAACTGCTGTTGGGAGGCAGGTAAGAATTATTAATCACTCTCTAGCTGTGAAGTCAGAGGGGTAAAGTGACTTATTCAAGGCCACATGGCAAGTTACAAGACAGAAACAACATTAATGCTTAGGATTCCCTTTCCCATAAATGCGCTGCCAGCCCCTGCTGCTGCAGCTTGCTCTTAACAATTCTATACTCGAGTGCATTGTCTCTTTCTGTGTTTATTTTAAGGAATGAACTCGATCCTGGTCTATGTTGGGCATGAAGTATTTGAGAACTATTTCCCTTTTAAGTGGAAGATGAAGGACAGTCAGTCCCATGGGGAGCACTTGGCTCAGAACCTGGTTGCAACATCAATCTGGGTCATCATATCGTATTTACTGTACCGGAAAAGGATATTCTGGAAAATCTGACTGGGTTTGTGACGGGCTCTTCTGGGGCCTAAGAAATTGAAGCTAGACTCCCCAGAGATGATGCCATTTCTGGTGGGATTCATTAAAAAGGGCTCATGTTCAGTTTACATTTCCAGGGAAACTGGAATGAAGACATTCTGGTGACTAAGGGACAGTATCTTACTGGTTAGCCAAAACACAGTAACCTGCCTGAGCTGTGTTGTCTGCCTATCTCTGTATACAGTATTTGGTTTCCTTGCGCAGAGTGCTGCTGATCTACCCTCAATAAATAGACCAACATACTGGATAGCCCTTAACACCTGGACAGTTTTAAGATAGTTCTGATAATTTGGAGCATCTTTCATAAAGGGAACCGATATAGATACTCTGGGTTATGGTTGTGTGTCTGACACATTTCAAGCCATTACAAACTAACTTTATATGGACCATGTAGATGACACCAGAGCAATGGCATCGTTCTATCCACAGTAATTAGATTTACTTCAAGGCCTTTAACCTTCTTTCAAAGCAACACTGCATTGTAGTCAATGGGAACCGGATTCAGCCCCAGCAGGAAGATGGACAGATTACATAATTTAGATTGAACATCAATTGCATAAAATGTGATAAGGTGACCGTCACTTCCATCCCTGCCCATCCTACTTCCCTTAAGAAAAAAAAAAAGTGCTTCTTTCCACATGAACTTACTGCAATTCTCACACCATGACTCTAGAATAGCTATGGAAGCTACACAAACATTACTTCAGAAAAGAAGAATTTTCAAGTTTGTTTATTTATAAAAATCTTTGTTTGATCTAACAAACAGAGAAAATGAGTTTAAGTATGAACTTCAGTTTACATGTACTCTAGGACATGCAACTAGGAGTGAGTCCCATAACATTATGAATGTGATTAGCTTAGAACAGTCCCATTGCAACAGCAATGTTGTGTTTGGAGTATAATACAGCCCTCTTCGCTTTCTCAGCAAGACACCCTGATGCACTGTCCACTCCACTCAGACCAGTGTCTGAAGTAACAGTATCTTCTCATTAATGCAGAATCTGTGTAACACCACCATCAGATTCTCCCCGCAGCGTGAGACTTGGCGCTCCATAGCCAAGCGGAAATCCTCTTTCACCCCTTTAGTTATTCCCCGGGTTACTGTGTGATGCCTGAAGTCATCAAGGAAACAAGAGATGACAGAGGAGAATTACTCTGAGCAGTAGATGAGGCCTTTGTACACAGAGCACTTCTTGAAATAGAGTGCCACATCTACCTTCCAGACCTGAATTCATCTGGGAAGAATTAATTGTTCTCTATACTTTCAAATGTTTATTTGCTTACTTGAATTTTAAACAGTTTTGCAATTTTTAAATGCCTTTAGTCTAATGCTTAATCATCAGATGTCACTTGTTTTAGTTAGCAGGCATGTCCACACACTGTTCCATGCTGCCCCACCACCACCCATGCCTGTCCTGCATAGGGAAGGAAATCTCTACCAACAACACTTCCCCATTCTGATCACTGTCTCTGCAGCGGGGGGGGGAGGGCTGCAAAGATGCAAGAGAGACTAACAAAAGTTTGAGTTCCCTCCCCAGCAGCAGGGAATTGGACCTGCCCTGGGCTTCTCAAGAACAGCAGCATGAAGCTTACTGGGCTCCTGTCTGTTTTACTTCACTACTGTTAGTGGGGAAGCTCTATGGATGGATAGGTGCAGAACTGCACGTACAAGCCTGGGGGAGCTGATCAGACACTTATACTAACCCTAGAGGCAGCGAATGCCTTATGTCTCGTATTAGACTGAAGTCAGAGCCGCCAGCTTCCTCTGGAGTTGTCTGTCAGCTTCCAGGCAAGGATCAAAGGTTTCTTTTGATCACAAGTCCAAGACTTGTACTTGGAAAAAGCACAATGCTTCTGGTATGGCTGCAACCAAAGTGGTTCTAGCCGGAGCAGGTCATATGATATCAGATGCCATTCTAAGCTCTGTTTTTGCTCCAGCCCCTCAACACCCACTTCCATTCCACAACTTCAGAGCCCCAGCGTCCTGAACTGCTGTTGGCAGAGCACTGTTCTGTAACACTTGAACGCTGGGATTCCAAGCTTTACTCTCACTGGGCTTTTAGCCTGGCAGGGGTCCAGGACTGGATACAGAGTCCCTGATCTTGTAGCATTAGTCCCTGCTCAGGGAAGAGGAGGAGGGAGTTGCTGTTTAGCAAATACCTCAGCACAAATGGGCTCTGGGGGAAGAGTCCTGGTGGGAGAATCAGTGAATTGCTGGAGTTCAGGGAGTGGGGAGGAACTAGGAGCAGCTCCAATTAAAGCGAGGGTGGAAACAGGCAGCAAACCATAGATACTCGGAGCTGGGGGTGGGATCAGCCAAAAGGAATGATCCAGAAATTAAACCCCCAATGAAACACTGTCTTAAACCAAAACCAGCTATTTAAGTATTTTATCTCCTGCACTGAATATTTGTATCAACAAATTGCTCCCTCTCAAAGCGAAGAGAAAACTTTCCTGGCCCTTACAGAAATTAAAAATCAAGTCTATTTTAATACTTTACACAGAACTAGCACATGCCACATGATTCTGCTAGAGCACAACTTAAAGGGAACGAATATCCAGACATCAACTCTTAACATAGTAGGAAATGACTTTGAGATGGGTATCTTGTTACGACTTTTAATGCTAATGGGAGCCAGGCACTAACATGCTAACAAGCAGTGCTGAAAATAGAGCTCTGTACATTCAGCTTATGGGACAGTCCTGCTTTCCAGTTTCTCACAAGCATTGCTAACAGCTGTGGGTTGCACACTCTGCTCTCATCTAAGGCCAGGGCTACACTACAGACCTGTATCGGTATAAGTACGTCGCTCAGCGGTGTGAAGAATCCATACTCCTGGGCAATACAGTTATACTGACCTAATGCCGCACGTAGACAGGGCTATGTCAATAGGACCTAGGCGGTAGCGAGGTTGACAGAAGAATGCTTCCATTGACCTAGTGCTGTCTACACCAGGCATTAGGTTGGCTTCACTACATCTCTTAGCCTGGATTTTTCATATCCTGAGAGATGTAGCTAAGTCAGTGTAAGTTTTCAGTGTCCATCAGCCATCAGGAACACAATATCAATACAAAGCTTGTAATACTGAGTATTACTAGCAGCATGTGGCAGAAGCCAGTGTTTGACTTAACAGGAAGGTATGCATTTAAGAAAATTCTGCAACCAAACTGGTTGCAGTTGAGAAAAGTTATTACAAGTGGATCCAATGGAGTAGTAATAAGTCTTGAGAAGCATTTTAATAAGTTGACTGGACTTCCGTATCATCTGATCAGAATCCCTGTATTTTTGTTTGAACTCGACAGTGATTATTAAATTGAAGAACACACATACATTTGGCAACTTATGAAAAAAAAATCAATGTTACAGTTGTACAAGATGGTTTCCCAAAGAATGTAGGCACAAATGAAAACAGAAAAAAAGACATGAATAAAAGTGCTGAATAACAAAGAGCTGAAAACCATGGGCAGTAAAAACACGTTGACAAAACACAGCACACCATGAGCAGGGCTTTTCCGCTTGGTACCTGTCAGCAGTCTGTATGCTGGGCTGTAGTACAGGTATGAACTCCTGCTGCAGTAACCCCATGGGAGGGCTAGAAGTCCTTTAAAAAACAGCAAACAGCAGCATTCAAACAACCATACTGGCTCCCCCTTGCTGCAAAACAACTCTCCAGAAAGATACAGAAGAGAACTGGAGGGAGATCACAGTGCAACCGACTGTCCAGCTAAAGTAATAGGTGGTGACAAGGCCTTAGCTGCCTCTACCCCTCACTCTAACACACCCGCAATAGACCATTCCAGGGCTTGTCATGCCACAAGTGGGTGGAAATACAATCCACTGTATAGCAGTGCTTTCCCGGATGTTTTCCTCAGCACCCATAACACAGTGATTTTAGGGAAGAGCAGCAGGAGGAGACTGTTTTGAAAAGCTGAACGGGAAGAGAGAGGATGCTGTAGCAAGAAGAGTGACAAGGTGTTGATCCAGATTTCCGCTCTGTTTTTAAGTAGTACAATGGGGAGTATCAGACAATTTACCTTTATGCAATGGAGAACTGAGCACACGTCATTACTTACCTGCAGTCTCTCTTCTCTGCAGATACACATCTCAGCAAATTACCACTCATAGGCATTTGCTTGTTCACATGGCAATGACAGGAGCTCCCTTAGCTCAGTGTTCTATGTGGTAGGTCATCCAAGAGACAGCTTTGCACCCTCCTCCCTCCCAGTGAGGAATTCAGGCTGTGCCAGTAATCTATTCCTTTTGGGCAGGAGGCAAGATTACTCCATAATAGACAGATATTCTTTAAATGTATACATTAGCAATGCCTAGCAAGAGAATGTTGAGCCATTAGGGAGCAGTAATCTGCTGAGGCAGATCTGCAGAGACCAACAGTTACAGATTTACCAGAGAGATACCCAACAAAGCAAAGCCCCATTCTTAGAGACTAAAAAAAAGCTGCAAAGATGACTCAGAAGAAAAAACAGTGCAACCAAAATGGCAATACGCTGTGTGCTGAACATACCTTTAATAGCAAGAACAACGCAAACCTCATCCTGGTATATGGAGAGATAAGAAACTGCCTCAAACAGAAGGAAGCAGTCAAAGAGAAGAGGGTTTTGGGGCCTGTGATATCAGGCAGTGTTTGTATAAACTTGAGAAGCAAAATCCCCTTTGGCCGGAGGCTGAATGGAAGCAACGTTCAGAAAACGTGCCAAAAGCACCATGGGGCTGCTTTGCACATTTCTTGAACGGACACAGAGCAGAGCTTGTGGCCTGCAGTAGAACACCAGCAGACCTACCAGGTTGTAGCAATGAGATGCAGTCAGAGACAGTTCTTTCCCAGTACATACTGAATTGGTGCAAACTAAAAATAGCTGGTTTTAACATTCTCCAGGTAAAAGTCTATGGAGCTTTGGCAGAGTTTGTGGAGAAGGGCTTTACTGGGGTAGTCTGATGGATTGGCTACGACAGAACACTGTCACCAGCGCTGCAAGGAATTCAGAATGCTGGCATCAGCTGCTCTGAAGAACTGCATTGGGCACAATGGCCTCAAAGTTCCCTCACTCTATGGGCTAAAGTCACCACCACTGGGGAAGGTGCCCTACCTACATGTAACGAACTCACAGGTATCAAGTGTCTCACCAGGAGCTTTCAGCAGCTTAGTTAATGAACATTCCATTACACACTGGACTTCAGTGGGAGGGGATGCAAGAGAAGAAATGCACAGAGTCCCTCCTGAACGGAACAAAAGGTGACTACTCTGGTGTGATACATTTTCTCTGTAAGGCCATGCTTTTAAGATGCAAGCACCTTTGCTGTGCTATAAGCTTGGAACCATCAAGAAGAGTACTGCTCACTAAGGCTGCACATATGCCCTTCCTCATGCAACTGAAATGTCATAGCAAGATTATCGAGGGATCTAAAGTCCTATGGACCGATACATTACTTCTAGCAGAGGGACTCCTACAAGCTGGTCAAACCTGTTGGCAACAGTATATTTCCCTTCCGGCAGGGCAGCTAGCAATGACTTGTGGGCACTGTCGAACTCCCCACTTACAGAGCTTCTGAACAAAGAAACATCTTGTTCATCCCTGCTTGCTTATGTAAAAACACAGTGAGTCACAAAATCATGTCTGTCACAGATGGTAGAGACTTTCTAGACTGCAATCAACTTCAGATGAATTCCTGTGATGCCTCCTTTGCTATTAGCCACTTTTCAGCCAAATGTATTGGCATCTTCAGTCTAGGGCATGAGCAAGGCTGGCTCCAGAGTTGGAATACTGATGACAGAGTTAGCTATTCTTCTGTCTAACGCTCTTAAGTTCTTGAGGAGAAACTTAGCTAGACCACCAAAGAGCATTCACTCCCCAAAGTGTGTGCCCTTTCCCAATGCCCAAGCCCTTCATCCTCTCCAGGAGTCAGGCTTTAGGCAATCTGACTACATGGGAATCCCACACATCCTCTCTCCCTAGCTTGTGTGGATTTGTCTCAGCAAGGAGAGGATGATGATAATCGGGCACAGCAACCCAACTCCTTGTGCCATTTGGATGCCAGAAGGCCAACATTACGGAAACCTGCACTCAGAAAGAAGAGCTTCAGGTTCTTGTTAAACTACATGACTTGCTGAAGGGAGCACGTAGGTGGTGATATGTCTATATGCACTAGTTTGACAAAGTAACAATCCTGCAAGTAAACTTTGGTAACTGTTAGCCAAACAAAGTGAAACTTTATAAGAGAAGCTTTCTGTGGAATCAACTTGAAGGCTGCAAGCTCAGGACAGCAGGGCTGGGGAACCAGAACCTAACTTGACAATCAAAGAGTCAGAGAAGTGGCCAGATCAAACTGCATAGCTACAGAGAACAAAGCCCCTTTTTTAAAAAAAAAAAAAAAAAAAAAAAAAAAAAGACTAAGCTCAACACTTTTGTTGAACCAACGGCTTGCGTAATGAGGATTCTGTCATGCACCACTTGTTGGGTGCATGGAGGCAATGAGGATGCCGAAGTCTTGGTGCAGAATAGCATCAGACACAGTTTTAACTTGCAGACTTTGGTGCAGTGGAATGGGAGCTACACAACCTCTCCTGTCAGATCTGTGCCCTCCAGAGAGACGCTGACAGTCTCAGTGCCTGCAATGGCATCTTGACGTGGACTCTTTGGAGACTTTTTGTGCTAGCTTTGTAGCTGAGTTAGAAGAATGATCAGAATAAAGCTCTGAAGAGCTCCTCTCAGGAAAAGACGGTTACTCACCTTTGTAACTGTTGTTCTTCGAGATGTGTTGCTCATATCCATTCCAGTTAGGTGTGTGCGCGCCGCGTGCACGTTCGTCGGAAGATTTTTACCCTAGCAACACTCGGTGGGTCGGCAGGGCGCCCCCTGGAGTGGCGCCGCTATGGTGCCGGATATATACCCCTGGTCGACCAGGCCCTCTCAAGTTCCTTCTGCAGGCAACTCCGACAGTGGGGAAGCGAGGGCTGGGTGTGGAATGGATATGAGCAACACATCTCAAAGAACAACAGTTACAAAGGTGAGTAACGTCTTTTCCTTCTTCGAGTGCTTGCTCATATCCAATTCCAGTTAGGTGATTCCCAAGCCTTATGTAGCGGTGGGGTCGGAGTGAAATACTGCAAATGCAAAGCGCCGAGTAGCCAGAGGCTGCAGCATCCCTTGACTGTTAAACCAGAGCATAATGCGAAGCAAAGGTATGGACGGCAAGGACACGGAGCCGCGCGAGAGATTGCGTGGGTAGGGACACGAGTCAGCAGGCAAGCAGACCAAGTCGGAGCCCTGGTAGAAGGCATAGTGATGTGGCTTGGGAAGTGAGCCAAATCATAACAAGTGCGGGATGCACATTATCACGCCAAATGATGACAATCTCTGAGAGAGAAAACGGTAGTCTTTCCTCCGGTCTGCTACCGCGACAAGAGATTGGGCGTCTTAGGAAATGGTTTTGTCATTCACATAACTGCGAGCACTGTACAAGACGTCCAGAGAGTCGCAACTGGTGTCCCCATCGCATTGTAGTGTGGAAAGCAGAAAGGCAGACACACTAGGGAGGAAAGCGTGTGAGGACGTAACTGACCTCTCTTGGAAAAATATGCATGGTGGAACCACGACGTAAGAGCTGAGCTCGGGACTCGTCTGGCTGAATGTAATGGCGATTGAGGAAAGCTGTCTCCTAAGACAGGTATGGCAACGGCAGAGATGCTAACAGCTCGAATGGGGAAGACATAAGTCAGGTTACAAACCATGTTGAGGTCCAGGTTGGGGCTGGCGGTGTACTAAGGGTGTAAGCGATCAAGCTTGAGGAACCTCGAAACATAGAGAGTGAGAACAGAACGATCACGCAGCCTAGGAGGAAGGTAAAGATGGCTGCAAGTCTACTTCAGCGATGACACCGCTAGGCCCTGCTCGCTGTAGGCCAGAGGGGTAGTCCAAATAGAGGAATCGAGAACCTCAGCCAGGAGTAAGATTAAACGTTTAACACCTGTAGCAGAAACGCTTCACCAGTGCAAGTACGTTGACCAGGTGAAGGCTTCCATGCTACCCTGCTAGTCACGCAGCAGCACACTACGTGAGGTGAAGAGACTGGCAGGTCCGGCGTGGCAAAGTCTGCTGTGTCCGAGTATGAGGCATGGGTGGAGTGGGCATTGGGTAATTGGGTTGGCTATGGACAGGCGCAACGTGGCATTCAGTGCTGTCTGGACCGCTGGATGCCCATGATGACGCGCATCTGCCCCTGCGAAGTTTGGTAGGACCCACAAGAGCGGAGGTAGCGTGTTGGCTTCTATGGCCTGAGAACAGTCGTCCGAGATCGTCCCCGGGAGAGACTTGGTAGGAGAAGAAACCGCGTGAACGTTTCCTTTCATGCGGTAAGCGAACGGGTCCATATGTGGGGAAAATCCACTTCCAGCAACAAAATGCAGCACATGGCAGGGCACACTCAAAGACAGGAAAGGCTGCGAGTTGAAGCGTCAAGGCGTTCCGAACGCCTAGGGAGAAAGGATGCTACAGAGTATCGAGTGGGCTATGCAAAAGTGCCAGAATGGATGGCTCCTTTGACAAAGGAGGAGGGCATGTTCCACCAGGTTCTTCATGGGCACATGGCCGTTGTGCTGCCGTAACACTGAGTCGTACGGCCTCGCAGCTGATGCTGGAATCCTGCACGCACGGGGCGGACTGTCGTCATGCGGATGGACGGGCATCCCTGCCCATATCAGGAGGGGGTTAGCACGGTCTAGGAGTCTAAGGTGCTCGAGGAATGGTACTACCGTGACCATAGGGCCCTGTGCCGGTGGAAGTTGCAGACTTCAGAATGATCAGTGGGCATTGCCTGAAACGCGGCTGTGGTGAGCAGGATCCGGCTCGCTCGGGTCAGGATAGCTCTTTTGAAGGTCTACCCCTGCGTGGAACAGAGAGGATGTCCCTAGTGAGCATCAGGCCTAGACATGTGATAGGTCCTGCGATGCCACATGCTGAACGACTTGTGTCTGGAGTCACCGCAGATGAGCCAATCGACCTAGATACGTGAACGCATACGCGGCCATCAGTGGAGATGGAGGCACACAGCTTTGGAAATGCCCTGTGGGGCTGCTGAAAGGCCAAACAGCAATACGTAAACCGAAGTACCGATGGTTGGCTAGAAAGTGGAGTATCTCCCACGCAGAGGTGAAGAGTGGCAATTGTGAAAGTACGCGTCCTTCATATCAAGGGCGGCATACCAGGACTTCAGGATCCAAGGACAAGGATAATGGGTCCCACGGATACCAATGCGGAACTTTCAAACCTTATCATAAGCTGGTATGAATTATTGTGGGTCTACGGACAGGTCTGAGACGTCGTTTTACGGGTTGGGGTTAGGGAAATAAGGAAGTACCCTTGCCCCATCCATCCATCGGTCGTCTGCACCTTTGGTTAAGAGGAATTGCGCACTGAGAGGAGCTCTGAGAGAGGACAGGGTTGGAACAACGTTCGAGGTGGCCCCATGCGTCACATGTGTAGAAGACAGCGGACTGAAGTTAACTAGGACACTGCCAAGAGGAAGTAGAGAGTGGATCAGGCGTAAGCCGGTACGATCCACCTTGGGTGCACTTCGAAGATATCTTTGGTCCCATAGCGATCGCGAGGACTCAGATTTTGGCCTCTCGGGGTCCGTGAAGGTCGTGCTGCGACACGTAGCCGAGCCGTCTGCCAACGCTATCTGTGGCGAGGCATAAGAGCAGTGTGCGGTGTGGCTGGGAGGGAAGGGCTGCAGTAGGATTTGGTAATGCACGCGTAGAGAGATCGATTGAGGACCTGTTGTTCTTCAGGCCTTTCTGTCTGGGGTTGAATTGTCACTCAAAGAGGTTTTCAAACTGGATGTATGAGAGCTCCTTGATGGAACAAGGCGTGGAGGGAAGCTCTGCCGGGCGCGTTTCCTTTCCTTCAGAGGGGGGCAGTGAGTCTTGGGGGAGTCTGATGAGATAGCTCCATAATATCTTATCCTGCCATCACCGGTGTACGGAATACTAGGGATACAGGGCTTCATGATTGTCACGC
Source organism: Chelonoidis abingdonii (assembly GCF_003597395.2). Classification (NCBI taxonomy): domain Eukaryota; kingdom Metazoa; phylum Chordata; order Testudines; family Testudinidae; genus Chelonoidis; species Chelonoidis abingdonii. The sequence goes on along the minus strand of NC_133773.1, from coordinate 4,014,730 downwards.
GAGGAGTATAAGGCACGCTTCGCAGCCGTACAACTTGAGTAGATAGGGTCACTCGGTAGCCCTACAATTTCGGGGGCTGGGGCTGCTTGCCATGGAAACCATTCACTGTCTTACAACTGATACCAGCTGAGCAGGCGCAGAGGAGGACAAGCAGCAGTCGACCCATCCAGAGAGGTATTGGCAATAGCTGGATGGTCCGAAAAACTGGTAGGGGAGCCCTTCTAGTGGGGCACCGCAACAGTAACAGCACTACCGGGTTCCGTCCCCGGAACTCTCACCTGGAGTTCCACATTGAGCGCGCCTCCATGGGAGGTCTCTGATGGCCCTTGGTGTTGTGGGCACACAGAATCGCGTCTTGAGCATAAAGAGTGTCCCGATTAGGGAGAGCGGTGCTGACCGGAGGGCATGGAGGCTGCTGAAAAATCATGGTCTGTAGGCCTCTAGACTCTACAGCTTTCCCATTGGGCATGGGACCGTACGGCAGGCGTGACCGGTACTGGAAACGAGATTTGGAACTCTACTCCAGCGGTGCGGAGGTCACCGAGACCCATTCTAGCATGGGACGACCGATAAGGAGTGATGGGAGCCAGAACGGTCCGGGAGATTAATCGGGTCAGGAATGGGAAAAGTATCGAACAGGGCTGATCCGGCCAGTGTGTCAGCAGGTCGGCGCAGGCGATCCGGCTTAAATCAAGCTCCCTGTCCGTGGTGCACGGTTCACGGGAGCAGGTAGGGGCAGGGAGCTGGCCAACGGCGCGCGCCGGGGAGCAGTCAGCACTGGATTTCGCGGCCCTTTGAGACCGGGATCAACGGCCAAGCGCGCGTGCATCTGTAGGTTGGTGCGGCGATCCAAGTGAGATGAGCTCTGGCTGCGGTGCGTTGCCAGGAAGCAGCAGGAGCAGGAAGCGTTCAACCATGACGCGTGCGGGGGAGAGTCAGGCATTGGGGCTCGATGGGCCTGTGGGATCCGGATAACGGTGCGATGTGTCGGTGCCCGCAGGATCGTGCGGGCGATCCGAGGTAGATGAGCCTCTGGCTGCCGGTGCCGTTGGCAATCGGAAGCAGCACGAGGCAGAAGCTCACCACAGCGCATGCCAGGGAGGCGGCACAGGCACCGGATCACGGCCCTTAGTGGGACCGACGACGGTGTCGACGTAGGCGGGTGCCCCGCGGCAGGAGTCGGTGCCCGGGCGATCCGAGCTTAGACGAGCTCACTGGCGCGGGGCAGACTGCACGGAAGCAGCAGGAGCAGGAAGCTCAACCACCCCCCCTCCCCCTCCGGCGCGTGCCGGGGAGCGGCCAGAGCACTGGATTCGACGGCCCCTCGCGGGACCGGAATCAAGGGGCCGCATCCCAGTGTCTCTGGCCGGTTCAGTGCGGCGATCCACTGTGAGGACTCTCTGGCTTGCGGTGCTGTTGCACGGAAGAGCAGGAGCAGGGAGCCTCAACCACGGCGTGTGCCGGGGAGCTGTCGCACTAGTAGGGAGAGTCGTGGCTTCCTCCAACCTCCGAAACCTGAGTGGTGCCGAATCGACTTGGCTGCCGGCAACGGCGTGCAGCGGGGCCGGTGCCGAGGAGGCGCTGCGGCCGCCGAGTAACCGCGCTTGTGCAGAAGTGGAGGGGAAATGAAGTGCCGCTCCTGTTGTTGTCGCCTTAAAGCCGTGCAAATGGGGCATTATCTGCATCCCCCAGCACCGTAACAGGAGTTTGTGGAATTTCCTGTCAGGCGAAACGGCCGAGGCTGGCAGGCACGGACTAAAATCACCCGTGACCGGGCATCGGGCTCAGGCACCGGTTGCAGGGAAGGGGCTACTCCCGAACCCCGCTAAAGGTATCATTAACTAACTATTACACAAGAACTACGAGTAGCTAGGGAAGCTGGCAGGTCAGCTAAGCTGCGGCTCCACTGTCCACGACCGAACACGGGCGTAAGAAGGAACTGAAGGGCGGCTGGGTCGACAGGGGTATATATCCGGCACCATAGTGGCGCCACTCCAGGGGGCGCCCTGCCGACCCACCGAGTGTTGCTAGGGTAAAAATCTTCCGACGAACGTGCACGCGGCGCGCACACACCTAACTGGAATGGATATGAGCAAGCACTCAAAGAAGAACTGAGAACTTATAGTTAAATCTGTGAGCACATCTGACAGTTCAGCCAGTTTATTTCCTTTCTCAAGCAGAAGACTCTAGGTATGCATGTCTGAGAGAGAGACAGTATGACCACACTCATAACAATATTTTAAGTTACTGGTTTGCCTTGCCACCTGAAAGACATGAGAAAAGTAAAAAATATCCAGAATAGTGCTGAGCAAGAAACTCAATGTATCAAGCAATAGGTACAATGCCCAAGCTTGATGTCAAGAGATGCTCTGGTGGATAAGGAGCAACATGCCATAAAGCTCCACACAAAAGGCAGCCTGTGGGCAGATAAATGAAGGTCCATAAGGAGGAAGCAGGATGGAGAGCCTGTAGTTTTCTGTCTGCATAGGGGGTGGAGGCAGAAAACGCTGGAGAATTCCAGAAAGGATGGTTCTAGCCCCTGCATGCAGCCAGACCTATTGGTCCTGCCTCAGTGCTCCTGGGAGAAGAGCAGACTGTCAGGAAAAGGACAGGAGAATAAAGGTGTTGCAGAAAGGGACCTCCACATCCTGGGAGTGATAACAGTGCAGAGGGGCCTCCAAAAGATGCTTGAAGGAGAGCAGGTGAAGGTGGCACAAGCCCTGGGGACATTAACCTGGACGCGATTGCAAGTCTGTGCCTCAGTGTCAGTCAAAATATACACCAGGACAAAGGATATTGTGAGGGGCAGAAGTCATCCAGAGACACATTGCAAAGAAATGTCACTGTCCCCACTGCAGTCAGAAAGGAATTAATTACAGGAGCACAGGAGGCAGCCAAATACCTTAGTAGCGGTGGTGAGAGACACCTCAGCTGAGTCCAGCGGTTTAGAACTTTGACCTAAGGGAACTCATGCTGAGCCCAAGCCAGATGGCCATCTTGTGAACAGTAAGGTTCTGGACATTACAGCATGAATGTGTTACGTAAGGATCTTGCAATTAGTACATGGATCACCTTTCATAGAATATCAGAGTTGGAAGGGACCTCAGAAGGTATCTAGTCCAACCCCCTGCTCAAAGCAGGACCACTCCCCAGACAGATTTTTGCCCCAGATCCCTAAATGGCCCCCTCAAGGACTGAACTCACAACCCTGAGTTTAGCAGGCCAATGCTCAAACCCTTTCATTCGTAACTCCAAATTAAAATAGAAAACCAAGGTATTAGAGATGGGCTCAGCAGCTCATGATGCTAATGTCAGTCCCCAAGCATCAGCCCCATGAATCTCACATGGAATGGCAAATAGTCATTTTTTCATTAGGCATTTTGCCCCCCACTCATATACCTTTTTAAACCTTCTCCCTTATGATATGGGCTCACACACCAAGAAAACACTCTGGCCTGGGGTGTGGGGCAGTCTCTTGTAAAGTCTTGGTCCTCTGGGCTATGGACCAACTACCACAGGCTGTTCTAGATGAAAGGTAGTTCATACCCTCTCTGACAGGTCACATGTCCATAGCATGTGTGTGATCTACAGCAGAGAATCCAAAGTTCAAGATGGCTACCAAAAGCAAATTCAATGTCCCACCTGACCAGACTTGAGAAATTTGGTTTAGAGATAGTGGTCAAATTTTTCCAACTTGAGTACCTGAAAATGGCACCCAAATCCATATTCAGACACCTAAGTAAATGGGTTGATTTGCGGCAATGTTGGGCATCCATCATCTGCCTTAGTATTCCTAGGAGCTGAAGTTACTCAGCACCTTTGAAAACCAGGCCACTCAATATTAGGTGCCTAAATGTGGACATAGGGGCTATCTTCAGGCTTGCAAGTATGAACATTCTGGCCAGTATCTATCATGTACTAATGCAGGGGGATGGAGAGCTATGCAAATAGTCAATCAAATAATTCAAAGGAAGAGAGAGGGAGGGGGAGGGGGAGGGTTTACTTTTCCACTGAGTAGCAGCAAAATTAGATGACCATGGCCTGAAATAAATAGTTCAGGAAGGTTAGTTAAATTAGTGGGACAGAGTTTCAAGAGTGCTCAGTACCCACAACTGGGGCCAGATTTCAAAGGAGACATTGAGAATGGTGAGAAATTACATCAGGATAATGGGAGCTGCTGGGTGCTGAGCACTGCTGAAAATATGGTCCAGTATTTTGTGCAGAGCAGGACTGGAAACTGGTTCTCTTCCCCTGTTACTTCACTGCTTCTTACAAGAGCGATAATGAGGGCTAAATGCATGCACAAAGTGATACACATTAAAGGGCATACCAAATTTTGCAGTCTGGCTGCCTAAGGTACATCACCAGAAGACTGCAACTGCGGTTGTGTGTCTACATAATATTTTTTAAACACAAATAGTAATGATTTCTATACATGCCTGTATTTCTACCAAATTGCGAAGTACCACCATGAAAGCGAGATACTTTAACAAGAGGGACCTTGTCTGTTTGTTTTTAATATTGGATGGCAAATGACGGCTGATATACCCAATCAAAAACCTGTTAAATGGTGAGATATTCCAGATTTAGAAACTTGATTCTTGCTATCCGATATTAAATTAGAAGTATGTCCCTGGCTTCTGACAGTTTGAGAGTTTTAAGATACTGACTAGTGAACAGCCAATACAATAAAAGACGACTCTGAGGATCTTGTAATTCGTTGTTTCAAATTTCATAAGTGAAATATAAAAACCGCAAGATCAAGATGGAACGTTTGGATAAACTCTAGAGTTAAGTGTAGAAATCTGAATAAAAAATTATAACTAAGACCCATTTTAGTTTACACTAGGAATGAGATTTTACTCAGAAATATGTTTGAGGAGAGTAAAGAAAAAATAATCAACTTTCAAGTCAAGGTGCAAAAACCACCTGCTAGGTAATTAACTGCCATTTATATTGTATTATTTTCAGGACAAGATTTTGAAAAATAGGAGCCTAAAGTTAGTAATTCTTTCCTTGTCAGACTGTCTCATTTTCTCCTATCCTAACAGGTCACCATTAGGCTCAGTGGACATAGCAAACAGTATAACTCTGAAGGTGGGTTTACCTACAGTGGAGGTTGAAGCTCCATTCGACTGAATAGTTGAACTCAGATGTCACTGCAGATAATCCAGTGACAGAATTAAAGGAATGTATGTAAAAACCACCAGGGGGCTGCATCACAGATGAGAGAGGCATACGCCTCCGCACCCCTACCCCATCTCGTCGTCTCTATGGGCTGGAGTGGAATGTGACAAACAACATATGAATTTTACCAGCCTAAATTATAAACCCACCGCTATAATCCTTTATCTTTATGGCCAGCGAGGTCTTCCAAGCTACCCTGCCCTCATTGCAGCCTTTGAAGTACATAAATAGTAGCCTGTTTTCCTGAATTCCTGGGCTCAAGAGGAGAGTCACAGAGTGTACCTGGCATTTTCTGCTCCTTGCTGGAGACCCCACCACATTGGAGCACCCCAATGTGTCATTGGGGAAGGGGGATGGAGGGGAAAGCATAGCATTTAGTCCTCCAGGAGCTGCCTAGAAAGGCCACGCACCGTCAGCTGCAGGGCACAGCAAGGAGCAGCAAATGCTTGGTACACCTTGGTTGTTTCTTCCAGGGGCCAGCTCTGGGTGAAGCTGGGAGAGAAGACTCTCTCCATTTTAACCCAAGAAACCTGGCCTGGTTAGCACCTGACTGACTGCACCTTTTGTCAGTCAATGAAACTGTTTTGTTTATTTTGTGGATTGCCGGGCCCAGGAAGATCATCCTTAACTGAGTATTAACATGACTTCTGTAAGACAAGGTAAGTTTGTGAGATGCTCCACTGGCTCAGGCAAGCCCATGACATAGAGGAATATAATTTCCTCAGAAGGGAAGTGGAAGGTTCTGGGCAAAATGTTGGTAGAAAAAGTGGAACTCTGGATTCCCTTTGGGAACCAATTCAGAGGGTAGGCTAGACTGCAGCATCTAGGGAAAACTACATGTAAGGCAACTCACACCAACTAAAACTGCCAGCTTGTAAGAAAGTAGCTTTTGGGATACTTCTCCCATATTGCACTGCTGGGCCCATAAGCACATTCAATATTGAGGAAATATCTCGTAGGGAGCAACTGATCTGTCAGAGTTGTTGCTGCAAAACATCACAGAAATCTTTTTATGCACAAGTATGACTTGATGTCCTTATATGAAAGGGGTCACCTTACTGCCAAAATTGCCAAGAACCAAAGATGCAGAGCTTCCATAGAAACTTTTCTTGAAACCATTGAGTCGGATGAAGGGACAGCTGGGATGAATACAAACCACTTACTACTGCCTGGATTACTGCCAAGCTCTACAGGGGTATGACAGGAGAGCTGAGCTGATGTTCTGTTCTGCTGGGTGGTGGTAAACAAACAAACTAGCACAGAACTGCTGGGGATGTGGCAAAATTCTGTAGTCTCTTGCCTCCTGGAAGAAAGGTGCAGCCTAAATATATCAGAGTAGGGAGTGGTCAGGATCCAGAAATAGGAATGATTAGTGGGGCAAAAGGAATTCGGCATCTGTACTTGTTTGCTTCCGTGATACAGGAGGCAATGTACTACCTGGACAGGAGGCCGGCTAGGAAGATTTGATCTCCTGGCTGGTGCAGGACACTGACCATAATGGTTACCCAGAACACTGAGCATAATGGTTACCCAATAAGAAAAAAAAGACAGAAGGTACAACAAAATGGTATTAAACTATTGTAATTAACATGAAGCAATGCTCAGGAAGTTCCCAGGTAGCCTAGGTCTTCAGTGTTACATTTTCTAATTCCCTATATATCTGTAAAGCAGGATGGTCTCTCACTTATAGTACCACATTTGGCACTGCTCTCCAGACTGTCAGCATCAGAAAGATCATCACTTTTGATTAGCTTTAAAACCATGGATCCGCACCACAGATATCCTGTTAAATAACAGACTTATTACATAATAGTTTAGGAAGAGGAGTGAAAAATGTCAGGGCCAAGGTTTGCAAAATCTGAAGCATAAAGTTAGGCTCCTAAGTGCTTATTTAAACACCTAAATCTCTTTAATTTTTTTTTTTTTTTTTAAATGACGACCTGCGATGCAGCTGGGTCAATTTCAGACTATGTTGCAAATCCTTGATGAGTGCCCACTGACCTATTTTGAGGGCAGGCTACCAGTTCTCCACCTGGCTGATGATGACACCATCAAACATCTGGGCACATTGTGCATACATACAGAGAGAGTTTGGTCAGAGTTTTTGTACATTCTAAAACACCCACAGCTTCAATGACTTCAGTGGATGCTAGTGGATGCACAGCACTTTTGAAGGTCAGGCCAGATGTACTGAGGAATCTAAATGTGGACTTAAGAATCTAACTGTAAGCTCCTGTTTTTGAAAACCTTAGCACGTAAGTAGTGGGAATATAAGTATCTAGAATATTGTTAACAACATTGGAACTTGGCCAGGACACAAGGTTTAACACCTCAACATTTATAAAAATGCCAGTGGCTCATTATGACCAGTCTTCTAGATCTCCAAAGGCACTTTTGCCTCCAAGACCTTGCTGAGGGCACTGGTCTAGTCTGCTTCCTACTGACTTACCAAAATGATTTCCTGCAGCAACTTGTAATAAGCAAGCCTGATTCTGCTTAGCTTGTGAGCTCAGATGAGATGAAAACCCATTGGCTCCAGGCAGAGGTTTAATTAAGTTTACTCCTAGTGTAATTTCATACACAGCTCTATGCGAGCTTTCATAACTGTATAAAAGGGGGCTTCCCCTTAAAAACTGTAATTATAGTTCTTACCATGTTCTACCTAAGGCCTAAGTAGTTAATACCACCGTTACTGTGCAAGTTTCAGAATGAAAAAGTAATACAGTACCCTGTCATTACCAGTTATTCCGCTGCAACACAATTCAAAAAATGCAGTTAGATTAGCTTAAAGTTGAAGTGCACCAAAAAGCCCTGAATTTGGTGGAAGACACACAAACCTATGGTCCTGTTCAACCTCGTAAATGCTAGAAATACTGTATTACAAACATACCAGCCGTGGGCGCATATCAATCAGACAGACGACCAGAACGAATTTCAGATCATTTGAAACAGACAACAAATAATTTTTCCCCTTACTTGATTAACATTCCTTGATTTGGCAGCAACTCCAGATGAATCTTCCCTCCTTCTTGTGTTCTTAAATAGGCAAATTCCTCCAACATATCAATATCTGTAGAAAAGGTTCAGGACTTGATAGGGAGAAAAAGTGATAAAACACAGATCTTCATAAAGCAATCTCACCAAAAAAAAAAAAAAAATTGAAGATTGAACCAACACTATACCTGCTGAAAGACCAGCCAGAGATAAAACAACGTTATCTGTAACACACAGTTCTTTGATATACAAACAAAACATTGGTAGTTTAACATAGTGGTTCTCAACCTTTAGACTACTGTACCCCTTTCAGGAGTCTGATTTGTCTTGAGTACCCCCAAGTTACACCTCACTTAACTACTTGTTTACAAAATCAGACATAAAAAATACAAAAGTGACATTGCACACTATTCCTGAAAAACTGCTTACTTCCTCATTTTTACCATATAATTATAAAATAAATCAATTGGAATATAAATATTGTACTTACATTTCAGTGTATAGTATGTAGAGCAGTATAAACAAGTCATTGTGTGAAATTTGAGTTTGTACTGACATCGCTAGTGCTTTTTATGTTGCCTGTTGTAAACCTAGGCAAATATAAATGAGTTGATGTATCCCCTGGAAGACCTCTGCGTACCCTCAGGGATATGCATACCCTTATGGAGAACCACTGGTTTAACACACTTAACCATGTTACTAAAGGCACTGAAATATTTTGCAGCTATTTTTCAGGTATACTGCACCCACACAAGTCAGGATCACCACATCTGTGCAACGTGGCATCAAAGTAAATGTAGTCAGGCTAGGATTGAGGAGGAAGTGACACTACATTGTACTGGTGCATACTAGCCCTTTTACAACCATTGTCTTAGCTTTTCCCCCTTCACCTCATTCTCTGTTTTTTTGTCTCTCTTCTTCGTATTTACCTTTTCTTCCTTCTCAATCCTTATGTTCTAATTCAGTGGTTTTCAAGCTTTTATTTGTGGACTCCTAAAAAATTTCAAATGGAGGTCATGACCCATTTAGAAACTTTAGACAGTCTGCTGATCCCCAGAGGCTGAAAACCACTGCCCTAATTTGCTCCCCACATCTCCCGCAGTTGCTGCACACAAGAACAGAATTTTAGTGAGGGGTTGTAGTAAACGTCTGTCTCAAATCTGGACTTAGAGTTCTATCTGAGTGTTTACTGTGAACCTCCCCCAAGCTTATACCCAGCTTGGATCTTATTTCGCTGCCACCAGATAGTATTGAGGCTACTATCAACCTGGGTTCCCCAAATTCCTTGGGGGGGACCCCCCTCTCTGGCCTCCCCAACTTTCCCTGGGAGGACCCCCAAGACCCAGACCCCTGGGTCTCCCTATCTCATCCCCCAGCTCCCTCCCCTTTTCCCTGGGTGAGCCTGGGCGATGCTTCATGTTAACTCCTGAATGCAAAAACAATGAGAGCTATTTACCTCCCCCGAGACAAACGCCGTGCGAACAACGGAGCATCAAGAGGCGGACAACGCGAGCCGAAGCAGCAACTCCTGCCCGCCAGCGTCTAGGCATTCAAAGCTAGTCCCAGCAACACACCAGGAGATTCACCCCTCCTCCTTCTCGTAGCAGGTAACTAGAGAAAACTCAAACACAAGAGAACAGAGTTGATTCTCTCTTTCTTTCCCCGGAGCCTGTTCCTGCCTGGGAACAACAGGAAAAGTCAACACAGAATGTAATGCTTCCTCCCCTCTCTGTCTTCCGTGAGGGAGACAGATACCTGGTACAGAAATTCTATCCTTGCCTCACACTAGGAAAAGGAACTCCACAAGTTTTAAAAAGAAATTTTATATAAAAGAAGAAAATACAAAACAATAATACTGCATTAAGAGATCATACAGGCTCTTGTTATAGAAAAATATGAATAAACAGTTGATTTAAAAGATAGCCCATTTAAACCAGTCAGCACAGTACAAACACATGTAAATACAAATCAAGCACCTCACAAGCTGATTACTTTGTTTCCTTTTGTACTCAGATGTTTAGGAAGATTTGAAAGAAGATGGAGTTAGAGGAAAGCTTGTTTACTCACAGCAGAGAAACAAAAAGACCCAGAGTACACAATTCCCGCCCCTGACTTTTAAAAAATCCAGTTCTCTGATTGGTCCTCTGGTCAGGTGTTTGGTTCCCTTTGTTCACCCTTTACAGGTAAAAGAAAATTAACCCTTACCTATCTACTTATGACAGGGGTCCACAACTGCAGTTAGACCCACCTCGTTTAATAATTACTGCAATTAGATACCAGTCTAGTTATACACTTAGTTGACCATATATGCATTTGACATTTGTGTGCATAAATAAGACATATTTTCTATGAACATGCATGCATACACCTAATTCTGAAAACATGACCCACCCTCTGCGAACAGCTGCAAAAGTGAAAGGGACACGATTTTGGATCTCTGAAGCCTGGATACCACATACTTTTCACTTTGGTGCTCCCACCCAGAAGCACAGCTGAAAAACTCCAGCATAATGGCCCAGCGCAACTCTCGATTGTAATGGAAGTGCTGAGAGACTTATTTGTCATAGTACAAGCAACTGCCATTTTATAAAACTGAGGCGTGACAGCAATGTAGGGATAGATATTTTCCAGGTACCAGCAGCAATCACACATCCATTTTATAGTCAATTCTACTCTGATTTACACTTCATGCATTCCCATAGATTACAAAAGGTTTGTATGGCGCATAATTAAATGCAGAATTTGGTCTCTTGGAAAAGCAGATAAATATTTTCATAAGTGACTTTCCTACAACCCAATGGAAGGTTTTAGACAACAAAGAGGACTCTGAATTGTTTTTTGCTGCACTGACAGTTTTTTAATAGGAAAAAGGATACTTGTAACATAGTTGAAAAAATTCTCATACTGGAAGTTTCCCTGCTGACAGATTTTGTTGATAGCTTTCAGGAACAAGTTCTCCCCCCTTGGCCATTCATGCTGAAGCAAAACGATCACGTGACCCAAAGCCATATCATCCCTGTTATCTGTGAAAGCTCTCAGCTATAAAAAACAAAAACAAAAAGATTCACACTGTATGAATCAGAAACATCACAACAGATTACTACACCTAGTGTCCTAACAGTGGTGGCAGAGACTACGCACTTATTAATAGCTGCTGAAGTAAGGCAAGATAGTGGGATGAGTGAGAGGGCCGCTAGTTGTTGTTGAGGGTTGCTAACATAGGGAAATGGGGAATTCAGCCTCTCTTCCTAAGTTAGTCACTTCTGCCCATGCCAAATTGGGAGAGGGAAAGAGGATATTCGTTCCCTTCCAATACAAAGTGCACAAACTGTCCCCTGGTACTAAAACCACACGTCATGTTTTCCTGGATACAAAAAGCCCCACCCAGCTGCCAAAACCTGTATCCATTCTGACTGCCAAATAAGTAGCACAAAAGATAGTGTTACCAAGGCCCTGTACTAGATGTGAACAAGGAGGGAACAGTGCCACATCATTTCAGGAACAGTGCAGCATAATTTAGATCTAAAATGTGCATAGAATATAGAGCTTTGACAATAACTTACCTTAAAACAAGCCAACAATAAATGGAGGCAATATGGCATAATAGCTTTACTGGTACATGGCCAAAGTTTTAGATCAGAACCTGTAATAGAGACATTATATTACATAATCATGCACATCACATAACCCTATCATTTTGATTAAAAAGAATGGGAAACAGGAGGCACAAACCTGCAATTACCTAATCCCATGCCTCAGTCAGAATGATTAAAATGTAAAATATTTAAAAGCCCATCTTCTTTTCTTCTTTCTTGTGCTACGATTGTGTATTCTGCTAACAGTAAAGTGATGTGGATGAGAAGGCATTTACAAGAGACAAAGAAGGATAAGGAATAACCATCTCTTTCCACAGTAATAATGCACAGTTTGTTTTCTTTAGGATATAGACAAGTGTGTCCTAAAACTAAGCTGGGTGAAATGCTTAGAGTATTTTGTAATCAGGTTTGTCCTGGCGATACTGGCTCAGGGTGAAACCAGTGTTCTCCTGTTGACATCAGAGATTTCATGCTACAATGCAACATAAGGAAAACTCTGAAACCTAGTGCACATATAAGTGTCTGAAACTGACATACAATATATATATTGTAACATTTTCCAGAGCAGAGTGTGTAAGGATTTTACTACAATCTATGTCACTGAGAATCTCAATTCCTCCCCTACCCAAGGTATCTCTAGACAGCTGTTCGGAAGTGAAACCTAAAAAATCCCCATACCTTTCCTGAATTTAGACTTCACTTTAGGCGGCTCCTCTTGTGTTTTACCCCCTTCTTGTATGGGAAGTACCATGTAGCACACGAGATCAAGTACTTTTTCACATGTCAACTACAAGAGAAAATATAAAAGATGAATAATCCCGAGATTCTAAATTTAAAATGAAATCCAGATTAATCAGTAACAGAACAATGAATTCGAACTCTTGCAGTAGGCAGCAGAAATGGGAACAGAAAAGATCATTATAGATTATAAATTCTATCAGATAGAGGACTAGTGGGCAAGGTAATCTAATTTGTCTGGACACAGGGAAAAAGATGTACTATGAATTGATGAAATTACCCCCTTTAACAGTGGATGCTTAGTTCTTTCACGGTGTTTTTTATTTCAACAGTGCAAGAATAGTCCATTGGTAATTTTAGAGTTCAAGTTGTTTTCACTGTTTCTGGACGTTTTTAATAAAAATAAGGCTTCTTCCCATCCTTGTTTAGAGAAATTATTCCCCAAAAGTCAAAACTGCAATCTGATAGCGCTGCAGAAATGCTGTAAGCCCTACTCCTAATTTATTAAGAAATAAAAGTGTACAAGAAGGAGATATAATCAGATAAATCAATTTTCAAAAAACCTAAGGATTTCTAATGAAAAAGTAATCTGTAGGGGAGGAAATATGGGCCAGTGGAGAGAGCGGAGGATGGGACTCAGGTGACCTGGATTTTATCCACCGCTTCACCACTGAAATGCCATGTAACCTTGGGCAAGTCACTCCTGAGAGCTCTCCTGCCAACAAAAAACATCCACCCACCACGAGCAGCAGTTGGACGACAAAGTGCCAGTGTAGAAAAAGCCTAAGTTTCTGGGACATGGAATAATACCGCATTTGTACCCCACATAGTGCCCTGGGCCCCATATTGACTGTGACCTCTATGCACTACCGTAGTGGTAATAATAAGGTATAAAAGACATAGTCCAAAGCTGAATTGCATTAAGAGGTCACGCCAGATAATACGATTCTCCAAGTCTGCTGAGTTGTCAGGTGGCAACTCTTTTCTATGAACATATTCCAAACAGTAAGATTATGTTTCCAGTAACCCCTTCACCACTACCCAGACATTCCCCCCGCCCCAGCATACCCTTGATCACCTCCATGTGATCAGCGCTAAAAACTAAGGTGAAGCATGTATGTCAACAATAAAAGTACGAATCCTGAGACAAAGGCTGAAATTATCAAACGTACTGTTAAAAAAGGAAGGTAGTTCAAAATTAAGGTTAATCTAACAAATAATTCAAACTCAAATTCACAGCTACCAAACAGAACACATTTCACATGATACATATTTGGCAGCTCTGTCATGCATTCAGGGGGCGTGGGCAGAGATGCAGTGCCCTCCTGGCGTCAGGTGGCATGTCTGATCTCCTGCTGGAAACAGGCTAGCTTGCAGCCCCCAGGGAGGACTGGCAGATGGAGGGGAAGGCCTGGAGAAGCGAGGCCGGTATGCTGTACTTACTCTGTATTCTGCAAGGGCAAAGTGGCAAGTAGCTAACTGGATAAGTGCTCTCTGATTCTCTAGGAGTGATCCTTGTCCTGTGATCTGCTGCTGAGAATGAGATCCCTGAAGAGCTGCTAAGTGATGTAGGCTGGTAACTGCCTTTTTATACTGACCCTTTTAAAAAAGAATTAAAAAGAACATTAGAACTCCTCACACACAATTCATAAAGAAATAAAGGAGATAATCCTACCTTAGAAAGTCTCCAAAGCCAAGGTTAGCCAAGTAGTGAAGATTTCACAGTGTCATGCTAATTAAGCTATGACACAGTAAGAGAGGGGTTTGAATGGCACATGCGTGAGCTTGTGACAAGGGAAGATACAGGCCTAATTTTGAAAAATAAAAAAAAAAACAATTATTCTCTTTATTTGTATTTAAATTGGATTTTTAATTAGATTTGTTTCAAATTAAAATTTGTATTTACAAACATGGTCTCAAGGGCTAACTTATCATTTATTTTGGAGCCATTTAAGTCCACTGAAAAAATCTGTTCACTATATTGGAATGGATCTGCAAGAGTCAAGCACTAAATGTGTCTGCAGTTTTCATGGTATATATTGCCCAAAACTGATTAAGCTACATTGCTATTTATTTATTGGTAAAATAATTCTAGATGATCAAAGAAAACCTTGCTTGTCTCTTTCTCTCCCTATCTTCTTGCATACACAGTTTTTGTACCTGCTTGATTGGAAGATTCTCTCTTAATTGCCAATTAAACATACAACTGTCTGTAGGAGACAGGACAGATTTTAAGTTATTTAAAAATTCAAAACAGCTTTTTTTATGGCATACTGCCTGAAGAACAGAATGCATTACCAAACAAACCCTATACTATAAAAGAGTGGGCCAGACTCCAGGCTTATCTTCACTACCGGGGTAAGTTGATCTAAGTTATACTACTCGAGCTGCGTGAATAACCGTCAGCTTCCCTTACTGTTCTCGGAGAGCTGGAGTACGGGGTCCCCCAGAGAGCACTCTGCCGTCGATTTAGTGTGTCTTCACTAGAGCCACTAAATCGACCCCTGCTGTATTGATT
Organism: Chelonoidis abingdonii; assembly: GCF_003597395.2. Lineage (NCBI taxonomy): Eukaryota > Metazoa > Chordata > Testudines > Testudinidae > Chelonoidis > Chelonoidis abingdonii. The sequence goes on along the minus strand of NC_133773.1, from coordinate 3,999,697 downwards.
GCTGCAGTGCTGTAGCAGAGACCAGGTCTCCTTGTTTTAAATCCAAAAAGGGATTCAATCTTCATTTTTATACACAAATTATATTTATATCTAAATTGCAGTTTTTAAGCTCTCAAATCCAGCAGGTACCCCAATATTTTAATCATTTAGTCCCCATTCACACCTACGTTGAGGTGACCAGGAGACCAAGTCGTCAGAGCTGCTGGGAATATTTATGCAACAAGACCCAAAGGGCTATTTCTAGGCAGGTATTCATGGACTCCAGTCTGGAAGAATTCCAGGCTAGGACTAAGAGGGCCCACAAGTGCCCTCAGTGCATCTCACCTTTCAAGACTGAAACACACTGTCTGACCACATGGCTGTGTCTGATGGTATCTAGATTTGGCACATTAACCTTTATTCAGCAGTTAAGAAAGATGGTAGCTTGTGCGCCTAACAAAATGAGGCTTCCTCAGTGGATTTGACCATTTCCAGAACAGTAACTCCTGTGCAAGACCTGGGGAAACTCCCAGTTCCTAGCATATAGGAGCATCATCTGGGGCCACAAACTCTGAATTTATCCACAATCAGTGTGTGTCTACAGGGATGGGGGGAGGGAAAGGTGGGTAGACTCTCTGAAATCCTCTAAGCCAAAGCTACAACCTGTCACTTGGTAAGAGATATTGGAGACTTGGGATTAGGGCCATAAGTTCTGGGCAAATCCTGACTCTGCCAATGGTAGGAAACAACAAGCCATCAATAAGTCATGCTTGGATAGAGCAAGAAACATTTCTGTTTAGAGAAGACGAATTATTAAAAACCTCCCAATTAAAAAAAAAAAATAGTGAGAAGAGAGTAAAAACCAAAACTCAAAGGGAAAACTAGCTATAAAGCTCTCACACAGAGTAGTTTTCACCTACGGAGACATGCTGATTACCACAGCACCTGAATATGGGAAATGAGAGGGAGAACTAGACTGCTCCGCAGACTGACCCTCTAAGGCATTATTACACATTGTACTCACTTCCTGATGATAATTTAGAAGACAGACAGACAGCCTGACCTGGGTGCACTGGACATTCTGACTTTATACAAGCACATTTCACATTCTAGGTAACCCCAAACACTTTACAAGGCATATCACTAACACTCTGATGGCAGTCCTTGTGCCTGCCATGCTAACTCACCGTGTCCTGGGCATTAGAATGTCAGCCAAGATATAAGGGAGCTAGCTTGTAAACTATGAGGAATGAATCACAGGACCTTTACCTTCTGTGGGGACAGCCACCCAGCAGCGGCAGTCTTGCAGGGCCCGTATGAAGCATTACCAACGACACCACGCCAAAAGCTAAACTAATGTATTTCAAGATGTTTACCTTGCCCAAAGGCTTATGGATAAGATTTTAAGGGAATCTCACTCTTAACAAGCCTCCAGCACATTGTAAAACTTTGCAGTGAGATGGAGGTAGGTAATACTCAGTCCTGCCACGTCTCCAGGGGATTGGACTAGATGACCTCTTGAGGTCCCTTCCAGTCCTACAGTTCTATAAGTAGTACAGTACCAAGCAAGGAGTCAGCTCTCTTATCTATGTGCCCTTCCAAGCAGAGGACTCAGCTGCATTTTTTAGCAAACCTCAGTTAAGTTTAACCTCATCACTCAAGGCCCACTCTAAGCAGCCTTAAGGAAAACTCGGGTACAGGGAAAGACAAGAACTACTTTGTCAGGGTGCTCTTAATCTCTTTTTAAAAAAATATTGTAATTTTCCATTTAAAATAGCAGGAATGACCAAAGCATGTGAAACTACTAGGTGACTTTTGTTAGATGCTTATTTATATTGCGATTGCAAAGAGAAAATTTAAAAATTGCTCCAAGAAAACCATTCCTAACAGCAAGAGAGCAGCAAAATGCACTGTATCACTAAGGCCTAGTCTACACTTAAAACTTACACTGGCATACCTATGTTGGTTAGGAGTGTGATTTTTTCTTTTTTTTTTAAAGTAATGTAGCTATGCCCGAATAAGTCAAGGAATAGATGCACTTATACTGATATAGAAGTGTTATTGCCAGTATAGCTTATGTATCTTGGGAAACTGGTGTAAGCTATGCAGAAGTGTTTTTATGCCAGTATAAACTGCATCTACACTAGAAGAGTTTGCTGGTATAATTATACCGCTATAGGTATGTTAGCAAAAAATTTTGCTAAGGCCTCAGTCAACCAAAAATCAGATAAGTAAGGGAAAACACGATAGGTTGGTTTGAAACATTTTGAAATTCTGCATTCAAAATACAAGTAAATTAAGAAAATTGTGGGAGATATGGCTATTATTTTTACAATTATTATGTGTTCCTGTTTATTTTATCATTGTTACGCTGTTGGCTAGATGATTCAAAGGTTCTTTCCTGCAGGTGTTCCCCTCAGATCCCTCCCCGGGAAGGCAGGCAATGGCTTTCGAAAACCCAACCACCAATACTTAACTGACAAAATAGGTGTTAATGCCCCTGAAGTTTTGTCTTTGGCCAACCTGGACACAACAGCTGAGTTGGGACGGAGGGGCTTCAGATGGGGAACATGGAACAAAGCACTGTTAAGTAGATAAACACCTGAGGCCCTGAGTTCAAGGGTGGGGCAGTGTCAGCAGGGAAGCAGATAAAACCCCAGTCCCCGGAGGAAGAGATACCTGAGATGCAAGGGCCTTCAAGTGTAGCACAGCAAATACAGCACTGGACTAAGACTCACAAGACCTGGGTTCTATTCCCTGCTCTACTACTAGTCTGCTGGGTAACCTTGGGCATGTCACATCACCCTTTTGGGCCTCAGTTTCCCCGGCTGAAAAGGGAGGATAATGATATTGACCTCCACAAAGTTCTTTGGAATCTACTAATGAAAGGTGCTTTATAAGATGTAAGTATTTTTATTTATTATTAGGAGGTCAGATATATGCATGTAAGCCTTTTGTTGCTCTAACCCAGTGGTCCCCAATGTGGTGTCTGCGGGCGCCATGGTGCCCCCTGGGGCATCTATGTGTGCCCACCTACTGGCCGCCGGACAAGCAGCCGCTGAAATGCCGCCAAGAAGCAGCAACGTCAAGAAGTGGTGCCGCTGAAATGCCGCTGCTTCTTGGCAGCAACGCCTCTTGATGACGCTGCTTCTCGGTGGCATTTTGGCAGCAATGCTTCTTGGCGTTGCCGCTTCTCAGCAGCATTTAGGCGGCTGCTTGTCCAGTGGCCACACTCCTCGGCAGCTAGTCGTCCAGCACTCACCACACAGAAAGGTTGGGGACCACTGCTTTAACCCTTTTTTACTCTGATTGCTATGTCCTATGGATAAAGAAAGATTTTTGGGGGAGGAAAGGGGAGAAGGTGGTGCTCAGAGTGACTGCATTTATCTACTGTTCACAGCTTCCCAAAGGAAGTCTCTTGCATGTGCCAAACCCAGCTGGGCCTGCTAAGGAAACAGTTGATAGACAGGGGTGCTTGTAGGCCAGGGACCTGCTCTGTGGGTAGGAGAATTGAGGGATTCCATCTTGAGACGAGTGAAGAAACAGGGCTTGCTACCTAAAAGGGTGCACTAGAGAGAAATGTAAGAGGGATCAGAGATGCAGCTAGCCTTGAAACAAATCCATTAGGTCAAAAGGCTATGTAAAAGTCTAAGTCTCATTCTTTCATTTACCTGGTAAATGATCATATCTGTGAGGAAGATTCGTAACCAAAGCCAGGTATCTGTCTTCCATGACAAGCAAATTCTTGTGAATTCTGTGTGAACAATCAGAAAGTAGTCTTAAGAGTGGGAGGGAAAGCATTACAAAACTTTTGTTTAAAAGGCATCTAATAATAAAACTGAAAAATAGTAAGACTGAACAAAAACATTTTCAACATAGGACAATTTCTAATCCACCATGTTTCTATTTATCATGCTGTTCTTCAGGTCCAAAGTATTCAACATACCTAAATACAGCTAACTGGTACTATTTGTATGAAGTATTTTTTCAAACAACAAAATATAAGACATAAATAAAAAACATTATAATCAGAAAAGAAAAGACCCAGTAACTATCTTCAAAGAAACAAATTGCTGGGGAAATTATCCGTTACATGTAAATCTTCAGGAAGTTACTAGCAACACCCCCACACTTAAGGTTTTGGTATCCATTCGGTACTATGTTCTCTCATTTCTCTCTCTTTTCAATTACCACCTATGTGCTACCTTAGTAAAAAGCTGCTTTCAGGGAAAGGCACGTGAATGAATACAGAAGTATGGAGGAACTATAAAAAAAAAAAAAAAAAAAAAAAAAAGACAAATAAACCAAATTCCAAGATAATTGATAAGGCTTCTTATCTAAATTCCCAATCTCAAACCATCCAAGCTTCCAAAATAGAGGGTAATTTCAGAAATACCTGAACTGTATTTTAACAGTCAAACAATTCTCCTCTACCAAGGAAGCATAAACGCCTGCAATCATCCTTACCTTTATCGAGTGATTCCAGAGAATAGAGAAGCTCCCAGCTCTCTCTTGCCAGTTTAAAGCTCTCTAGTACTTCAACAGAGTTTGCAAGGTCTGTCTTATTTATTGTGATGTGACGACTTCTCCCCTTCCCAGAAGGGTCTTCATCATCCGAACTCTGCTTAAGGATCAGTATAGACAAAACATTTCGCTCTCTTTAATTAAATGTTTTTCAAAAGAATTTTATGGAACTTCTGCAATGTTGCGTATAAGCTTCAAAGCAAACAATCCCAGTGCAAATATCTTCATAGTAGACTTTTCACTATTTCTATGCTTAGCATTAATTATATTAAATATTACTAATTCCTTTAGCAAAAAGAAATGAAAAATAGTGGGAAAAACTGATATTTTACTCTAAAAATAAGCTATTGAGATCCTGAGTGCCACATCATCATACATAGCATCTCTAAAGAGTTCGCTCTGTTACACATTGGTCAAATTGTGGTATTGTTACTCAGATTGCACTAGAATAAGTTATTACTGAAGTAAGAGCTAAACCTTCTCAATCAATCCAAAACCATCACGGCATACTGCAAATCACATGTAATTCTTCTAAAATGTGTACTTTTACCAACAATGTAATTCTATAAAATAGTATTTTTTTCTCCTATGAAACAGACAGAGCAAACACATAACTGTTATTACAGGCCAGCTATTATGCAATGGCACTTTGCCTATGGAATTCCTGCCTGAAAACATAGTACAATCAAATAGATAGGAACTGAGCTGAGATTACTTTCACATCATGATACTGGCATTACAGTACTGCCAGTAAAATTGTTTTGTTCTTGCTGCTTCTAACCAAAAGTCTCTTTCTTTGCATATTTTGGTCATAAACAGAAATTCCTAATGTTCAAAATTCCAAATGCGGTATAAATTTCTATTCGGAATTGAATAGCCTAAAGGAGTTACCATTGTCTTCTCTCTTCCTTCTGCAAGTTTCCTCTTTTTATGTATGTGCTTGCTGCGATCAATATCTGTATCACCATAGACACTGGACACATCCTCAAGGAGAACCAGTGGAACTTGGTTTGGAGCATTTGGCCCTAAATTTAAAAAAATAAAATTAAAACTTGCTTTAAACTGAACTCACTGACCATTTGCCTGCTTCAAATTTTTTCATTCAGGCATGTTGTGCGGAACAATTTGAATGTAATTCAACAAATTGTGTCAATGTTTAATACACCCTGGTAAAGCTACAACTTGCTTTCAAGGGAGCTCTATCTTAGAGGTCACATATCCTCTGCCAGAAGTCATGATGATCTGCTCAAAGCTGTCAGAAAATCTTGGAACCCCCTTCTAAGGGAGCAGTCACAAGATATGTAAGCGTTTTAAGTATTTTGTCTCCAAGCACCATTTACTTTCAACTAAAAGCAATCATTAAATAATGCCAGTCATTTGGTCCATTTGGCCAACAGCCTAAAAGCAACAACCAAAGAAAAATTCCCAAAGAACTCTTTACGGGAAAATGGAGCAAAGCCTTGACAGCCACTGAGGCCTCAAAAGAGGAATGCAGTTGTTTTATCACGAGATTTCCTTAGTACTGTAACTTGCTTATGGGCCTGCTCCTGCTGACTTCAAATGTGTGGGATCAAGCTTTTAGCTGGCTGCCCAAGTCCACTACCCCTTCCCATGACCATACCTCCAAAGAAGTTTAGTTGTGGGTAAAGAATAGGAATGGGAGTCAGATCTGATTTCTACTTCCAACTGTGCCACAAACTTTCTGTTTGATCCTGGGCAAATCACTTAGGGTCTTAGTGCTTAAGTTTAGTCATCTGTAAAACTGAGATAGGGAAGTATTATCTCCATGTGGCATGGTGTGCTGCCAGTATTTTGAAAGGGGATCCCCAAAAGTGTTTTAGTCCTTAATCTACCAAAAAAAACCCCAAACCTGTGTATTAGGGGTTTGCATGCTTGCAGAGAGAAAGATGAAGGAATGGGAAATCTATTTCTGTCATCACATTTAAAATCTGTCTGCCAAGAAAGGAGGCGATGCATCACCAAACATAAGATGAACATCCTGAAAATATATCAGCCAAAGCATTGATTACTGCCAAAGCCCACAGACAGCCTGAGAGCTTATGAGAGACATGTGAATTGCCCCGCTCATCTCATAAACCTCCATCCAACCCCATGTGAAATAGGCAAGAGATGATTAATGGTTGTTCACTGAAGCTCTACATCTCAATAGATGCCACCCCAGTCCATGCACCTGGTAAGAATTCTGATAGATGGAGGTTGCGAGCTGTTGGATCCAGCAGAAGGCATCTTGTGCCTCCCTGCTGAAACATGTAGGCTCTCCCCCTTGTTTCTATAGACAGTTCCTTTCTAAAAAAGGAGGAGAAAAAACCCCAGTGACGCAGATAACACCCATGGCACTGCACTCCACTGACATTTGATGGCACAGTAGAAATCAGCAAGAGATGTCACAAAAATATAATATATTACTGAGCTCAGGAACGGACACAGTAGTACCAGAAAGGATGTGATAGTGAAGCACAGTGCCCAAGGCTTGCATCAAGTTGGGACAGAACGGAGTCCCTTGGGAGTTCCTTCCCCAACTCTTCTCAGATAGGATGTGACTGTAGAAGCATAGGTAACTCATCGGGGCAGCACAAGACGTTCCCCGTTGGATCCAATAGGCTCAGAATCTTCAAACTACAGAGTTCCTGTCAGACCCACCCACAGTAACGCAGACCCAAGAGGTGAAGTCCACTAATACTGGTATTGTCAGTGCAGAATTATCCCCATTTTGCAGATAGGGAAATTGTGGCCTAGTAAGGGTAAGTGACTTGGTCAATGTCACAGGAAACACTATACTAACTAGATCAGACGAATGATTCACCGAGCCCAATATCCTGACACAATTAGTGAATGGTGCCAGGTGCTTCAGAGAAAGGTGTAAATCCCCTTTCATGTAAGTTTCTTCAACAATCTGCCCACGTAGGATCACTCTTCCTAACCCCAACCTGCTAGATTACATCCCATGAATATTAAACAAAGGTTTATATTCCTTATACATTTTTATTCTAGCTAAGTGTAGCTGCAGAGGTTATTTGTGTAAATGTCTAATTTTCTCTTGAACTCTGCTAAACTCTGCTCCAAGGAGGCTCCTCAGGGACTTGTTCTGTGCCTCTGACTGGCTTGGAAGACCCAGGCAGTACCATCTCCTCCACACAAGAAACAGCAGGGCTTGGCCTACTCCTCTCCCCACCGAGAAAAGGTTGTTCCTGAGGATCCTGCTCTAGGTCACTGCTCAATCTCTTACCCCTGACATCAAGGAACTCCTGGGAGGACCCCACTCTGACATACCAAGGTTTCTAAAATGTGTGTGGCAACACTGTATGCAAAGTTATAAGATTCCATGCAGGGCGTGCGTAACACATGTTCCAAACTGAGGTTGGCAAACAGTTCTCTCTCAAACACAGGGATGTATGCTCTGCTTAATTTGCATTTAAACCGTAAACAGAGTCATCAAGAAGGAAGAGAAATAAAGGAAGCTCAAACAGGTGAGAAAAAAAGCAGGGGACATCCTTCTCCACAGACTCTGTGTTTCCTGGTACCCAGCTGGAAATGTTTTTCAAAGTGGAAAATGAAACTATAAAAAGGAGGGGCAAAAACCCTAAGACACTCCCTCTCTCTCCCTGCCCATCGCATTAAAAATGACTTAGGTAAGTTAGATATCTTCAAATCACCAGGGCCTGATGAAATGTGTCCTAGAATACTCAAGGAGCCAACTGAAAAGATCTCTGAGCCATTAGCAATTATCTTTGAAAAGTCATGGAAGACGGGAGACATTCCAGAAGACTGGAAAAAGATAAATACAGTGCCCATCTGTAAAAAGGGAAATAAGGCAACAAGGGAATTACAGACCAGTCAGCTTAACTTCCGTACCCGGAAAGATAATGGAGCAAATCATTAAGCAATCAATTTGCAAACACCTAGAAGGTAACGAGGTGATAAATAACCGCATGGATTTGTCAAGAACAAATCGTGTCAAACCAACCTGATAACTTTCTTTGACAGGGTAAAAAGCCCTGTGGATGGGGGGGAAAGCAGAAGATGTGGTATATCTTGACTTTGTAAGGCTTTTGATACCATCTTGCATGACCATCTCATAAACAAACTAGGGAAATACAACCTAGATGGAGCTACTATAAGGTGAGTGCATCATTGGTTGGAAAATCGTTGGCAGAGAGTAGCTGTCAGTGGTTCACAGTCATGCTGGAAGAGCATAACAAGTGGGGTCCTGCAGGGATCAGTTCTGGGTCTGGTTCTGTTCAATATCTTGATCAATGATTTAGATAATGGCATAGAGAGAGTACACTTAATAAAGTTTGTGGACAATACCAAGCTGGGAGGGGTTGCAAGTGCTTTGGAGAATACGATTAAAATTCAAAATGATCTGGACAAACTGGAGAAATTGTCTGAAGTAAATAGGATGAAATTGAAAAGGAAAAATGCAAAGTACTCCACTTCGGAAGGAACAATCAGCTGCACACATACAAAATGGGAAATGACTGCCTAGGAAGGAGTACTGCGGAAAGGAATCTGGGGGTCAGAGTGGGTCACAAGCTAAATATGAGTCAAGAGTGTAATATTGTTGCAAAAAAATGCAAACATCCTTCTGGAATGTATTAGCAGGAGTGTTGTAAGCAAGTCATGAGAAGTAATTCTTCCGCTCTGCTCAGCGCTGATTAGGCCTCAGCTGGAGTATTGTGTCCAGTTCTGGGCACCACATTTCAAGAAGGATGTGGACAAATTGGAAAAAGAGTCCAGAGAAGAGAAACAAAAATGATTAATGGTCTAGAAAACATGAGCTGTGAGGGAAGATTGAAAAAATTAGGTTTGTTTAGTCTGGAGAAGAGAAGACTGAGAGGGGACATGATAACAGTTTTCAGCTACATAAAAGGTTGTTACAAGGAGAAGGGAGAAAAACTGTTGTTCTTAACCTCTGAGGATAGGAAAAGAAGCAATGGGCTTAAATTGCAACAAGGGTGGTTTAGGTTGCACATGAGGAAAAACTTCCTGTCAGAGTAGGTAAGCACTAGAATAAATTGCCTAGGGAGGCGGTGGAATCTCCATCATTAGAGATTTTTAACAGCAGGTTGGACAGACACCTGTCAGGGATGGTCTAGGTAATACTTATCCCTGCCTTGAGTGCAGGGGACTGGACTAGATGACCTCTTGAGGTCCCTTCCAGTTCTATGATTAATGGCACCTGAAGCGACAAAGGACAGATTCACTGGATTCTGAAAGAAGGGGAACTGGCTTGATTTATATACTATAGCTCACTTTATATAGAGTTGTTAAGAAATTCTAGATTAAGTAATTACATACACAATATAACACAAATAGTTTATAATATCAAGCAATAGTCCATAATGAAAGTCATAAGTGCAATTAGAGACAATTTAAATTGGACTTTCAGCGTTAACATTTCATGACTTATGAATGCCCCGTTTTTCAATATTAATAGACATTAATATATGCAAGGAACCTCTTTGGGATTAAAGAAAACAGGAGGGAATAAACATTGCTAATGGGCTTGTAAAATCCTTCATATGAAGGAAATAGCTTGATAACTCCCAAACACAGCCTTTCAAAACCCACTTAAACCAGAGCATAAACTGTATCCTTCAGCTTTGGGGCCATGTCTAAGAATTTAGATCAATCCAAGCACAAGCAAATTCAAAGCAACCTGATTTTTCTAAGATATTCCAGCTCAGATGTGGGCAAACTATGGCCCACATTCAGCCCGGCCCCGGAGCTCCCAGGCCCTCCTTCACATGGGCTGCGCTCTGGCCCGCCGCTCCAGCTAGGCAGCGTGGGGAGCGCAACTGGCTCTAGCTGGGTGTCGTGGCTGTGAGCTCCTGCTGCTGGTAAGGAGTCGGGAAGTGGGGGGCTTGGGTAAGGAAGGGGGGAATTCTGGGGGACAGTTAGGGAGAAGGGGGCAGTTGGATGGGATGGAGGTTCTGGGGGGGTGGTCAGGGGATGGAGGACAGGGAGGGTTGGGAGTGGGAGTCCCAAGGGGCCTGTCGGGGGACGGGGATGTGGATAGGGGTCGAGAGGGCAGTCAGGGGACAAGGGGGTGGGATCGGTCAAGGGATGAGAAGCAGAGGGCTGTTGGATAGGGGGTGGGAGTCCCGGGGGGACTATCAGGGGACAAGGAGCAGGAGGGGTTGGAGGTTCTGAGGTGGGCAGTGAGGGGGCAGAGGTCAGGCTGTTTGGGGAGGCACAGCCTTCCCTACCCGGCCCGCCATACAGTTGCGCAATCCCAATGTGGCCCTCGGGCCAAAAAGTTTGCCCACCCCTGCTCTAGCTTTAGATTTGAGTGAGGGGGAAAACATAGCAAGATTCACATTTTAAACACTCAACCTCTAAATTACTTTAAAAAATTAACATTTTTCTTCAAGGCCATGTTATTCCTTAAACCTGAATGAGCTATCTAAAACAGGCCACATTTGAACTTTTTAGCTTCAGCTTTTATTGAATTACGCATTAGCATATTTTTAATAGACCATCTGGAGGGAAGTATTATTCATGTGTTTATACCTCAAACAGCTCAACCGATTTTGTGCAAATTTTCCAACTCATCTCTGGTCTGAAAGCAAGCTGGAAATTTTCAGCTCCAAGAAAGTAAGTTTGATAATATTATGAGCAACAGTAAAAAGGGAAAAGAGGCTGAATGCAAGCTGGAACTCAGCCTTAAGTACAACACTAGAAGATATGCCAGATACAACCCACAGGTAGAGATTTAGGCTAAGACATTTACCTTTACAGGAAATAATTTCTAAATCTTAAAACAGCAGTTCTAGAAAGGTTTTTTATATCTGAAAGATCTTTACTCATTAGTGTTTTAAAAACTAACCTTGGAAGAGAGATGGCTGGATGTTGCTGACATATTGGAATGCATTCTTAAAGAAGACCAACATTGTGGAATACACTACTTGATTCTTATACTTTGCATGGGCTTCGTTATCAAAATTACTGATGTATCTGCAGAGGTCTTTCATTCTGTGTAAAATATCACCAAAACTTCTAAGGGGTAAGAGACAATCAAAGAATACAATCCATTACAAAGACTTCTAAAAACTCAAGAAAAGTAAATGAAAACACACATTGCAAATTTAGTAGTAGTTTGGGGAGTGGGAAGGTGATGAAAAGGATGTCACCATCTAGGACTCACTGCCCTAGAAGGAAATACAATGTATTCCGGAGATAATCAGACAAAAATTACTGAGCAGCAGTCAGAGATCCAGGTAATTCCGGGGCTCGCATTTCCTTGGAAAAAAAAGTCTTCTCTCTCACCAGTTAAGAAGGATACTAACATACTTAGAGACAAGTAAATAAAACAAGCTTTGGCTACACCAGTAAATCATGCACTGTGGACAACAAGGAACAGGTGAAAGTGAACTGATGCAGAACACAGTTTAATGCAAGTGTAAGTAAGGGCAAACGCACTGTCTAAATAAGATGCTGAACACAGTTTGTTCTAGCCCATGCTTGCAATTCAGTGTTTGTGCCTGGGAACGTTAATGAAGAAGTTCAGCTGCATCCATTGCTGCTGTCTGTTATCACCAACCTAGTAGTTTTCTTAGTGCAGACCAGGCTACCGAGTCGATCCTTATGCGGTCAACATTTACAGAGGTTCAACAGAGCCTACATACACGCTCTGGGTTGTATGCTTTTGAGAAAAATACAGGGCTGAAATTATACAATATAACTTAAAATTCAATTTGTTCTACAGTCCAGTTTACTGAAGAATTGGAAAGCCAAACTCTCCTAGGAAACCACCATAGGAAAAAGGACATGTTTCTCACCTTCTTCCTTTATCCATCTGCCATTCACATCTCATTCCCACAACAGACAGTATCTTAAACAGCCTCTCCCAAGGGTCTGTAATCTGGGATGATTTCTCAGTCAGACCCTCTATTACATACTTCTGAGAGCTACGTTTGCTGGGGGACATGAGTTCAGAGGTATCTTGTGAACCTAGGGGGGGGAAAAAAAAAATAGGGAAAAAAGTTCTCTCCTTGTGCAGAAATCAAATTAGTTAAAGTCACTATTAATTTTTAAAAAAGAAAAAATAATCAAGTAGCGGAACAGTATATTTGAGTTTTCAGGATAACTATGAAATCCTATCTGAGCAAGGAAAAAGATAAAACCTGATCAGACTTTGGAACTACATGGCACTTCGCACACTACAAGAAACCTGATCAAATGACATCCAAGCCTCTATTTCGTAAGTAACTAAAGTTGTCCACAATTTCACAGAAAACAAACAAGTTGAGACAAATTAAAAAGAGTAAGTAAAATCAGGATCAAGACACAGGTGTGTCTCAAAATGTCTAGTCTGAAAGGACATCTCAACTGTCTTAGATCTCTGTATCTTTGTTCATTTGTGTCAAGCATTCTCCAAATGCAGTTGTATGTAGTTTCTTTTATGTTTGGCCTTATGTTCTAAGAATCAGAAGAGATTATCATTATTTTTCAACAAGGTCTATCATTGTTTGGTGTACTATCACACCAAATCACACAAGCACAGCAGTGGCAGATCTCGTTAAGTCCTTGGACTGGGAACCTCCCAGGAAACCCCAGATGCTATAGAACATGTAGGTGTTGGAATTTAGCAGATGACATTTTTTTCTCCTAGCAACATGCCAAAGCTCCAGCATGGTATTAGGGGAACTGTACTGCTGTACATGCCAGCTTTAAGGCTTAAACTTAAAATAGAGGCATGGACTAACAGACTAGACCTTTTGGCCCCGTAAGTGTAGCCACAAGAGTTCTGGTCTGGGGGAACTAGACATGTAAAGGAGAATATCGGCTTCTTTTTTTAAAAGGAGGGTTAGTTCTTTTCCTTGCAAACAAAGCTATAAACCAAATATACCAGTCACTGCAGTCCACTGTAACAAGCAGTTGGGTGCTATTACATTGGAGGCTGGGGAAAGACTTTAGATTCCCCCTGCTCACACACATTTATGGAAAATGAGACAGCTATAGAATATGTTTTCCTTAGATTCTACAGTGGTTCTCTAACTTCATTGCTCCACGACCCCTCTTTAACAACAAAAATTACCCGACCCCAAGGTGGAGAACTGAAACTTGAGCCTGCCCGAGCCCCACCACTCCAGCTGGTGGGCCAAAGCAGAAGCCCAAGGAATTCAGCCCAGGGCAGGGGGTCTGTAACCTGAGCCCCATAGCCTGGGCCTGAAGCACTTGGGCAGTGGGGCTCGGACTTTGGTCCTGGGCCCCAGCAAGTCTAATGACAGTGTTGGTGACTTCATTAAAACGGAGTCATGACCCACTCTGGGGTCCTGACCCACAGTTTGAGAACAGCTGCCTTAGAATAATCTTGCTAACCCTCCCATATTCGTTAGTCTCACCCTGTGCATAATGCTTGAATAATGAAGGACAGGAATTTATTATGTTGTGCAGGGAATCAAAGAAAGCAAAATCTGTTTCACAGCCTCACTCCAAATATGTCAGAGTCATCCCTGGGCTACTTGTCCTCAGTAGAGATCCAATGGCAAAGAGTTAGGGAATTAACCTGGTGTGACGTACACTGCTAAGTTCCAACACTGGTAATAATATTCTGCTAGCCTAAATTCACATCATAGTTTCAAATGGATATGAAACGCTTTCCTACCCTGAACTGCTTTGTGGCGCTCACAAGGGCCATTAGATATCTGCTGCATTATCTTACTGAAATGGCTGCATTTCATAGTGGATGTAGTGATCCCTATCTTTTACCCTCTTTACAGATTATTTAGTGTTCTGAAATCAAATGAAAGATCCTGTGAAACTGTACAATATTTTTATTACCTCAACTCAGTGGCAGATATTACCTAAAATGAAAACCTTATTCAGTTACACTAGTTTAGAAGAGGATTTTAACGTAATTTGGTAAAAAAGTGTTCTTACCTTGATACTGATTTTCCATTTGTGTAGATCTAGTCACATAATTAATATAAAATTCTGCTGCCTTATTCAAGTACTTGTACAGCAAGCTGGCAGGTAGTCGAACATCAGGGTTGTTAATGATTAGAGGAAGAACATCACAAACTAAGGTGAAAAAAAGCACATTGGGTTTGGTTTTTCTGTTACTTGTTTTGGCTACATAAGTTCAAAATCAACAATGCAAGTTTCCAGAACCTTCCATCTAGCAAATCATCATCTTCCTGACATACACAGAGGAATTCGACAAAAACATAGAACACTTTTGCTGAAAAGCTGCAATGTAACAGTGCTTTCTTAGAATTGAAAATGATAACACACAAGAACCCCAAAAGAGAGAGACAAAGCAAGCTGCTCCCTAAATCAGAGAGGCACAACTCAACCTACCTTACTCTAAGTTGGCTCTTTGAAGACTAACTAAGACCAACCCAGATCACACACTTTCTTATAGAGCTGTCTAACCTGCAAGCCTTAAAGTGAAAGGCTGTAATTTTAATACATTTTTTAGTACACCGTTGCAAACACCACAAGTTAGCCACTAAATGCCCCGGGGGTCCTGTCCAGTTTTTGACCAGTTTTAAAATTAGTTCAGACTAGAATGATTTTCAAACCAGTATGAACCACAGAGTAGATCTGGTTTAAGGTGGCCTGATCTGTTTTTTTTCCCCTCCTGAATTTGTTCCAAGGTCAGACTGTCCTGAAACCGTGTAAGCAAAAACTGGTCAGGCTGCCTTAAACTGGGTTTCCAGTAGGGCTCTAAATGATTTTCAGATTGATTAGAAAATTTCCCCTGCATAAATAGGTCTTAGGTGTTCACTTCCATAAGAGTATACAGTAACCTAGAATTCAACATATCATTTCAGCAAACAGATGATATACTAACAGTAGCCGAATTTTTGTGAAAGCAAGGTGTGACAAAGTTCCTCCTCTACCTTGGTGGGTCCTGCGCTTCTTGGCAGATTTGCTCACCTCAGTGATCTTCCCCACAGTCTGGGTCAACTCCTCCTGTGTCTGATCAGGAGTTGGGAGGTTTGGGGGGAACGGCCCGCCCTCTACTCCGGGTTCCAGCCCAGGGCCCTGTGGATCGCAGCTGTTTATAGTACCTCCTGTAACAGCTGCATGACAGCTACAACTCTCTGAGCTACTTCCCCATGGCCTCCTCCAAACACTTCTTTATCCTCACCACAGGATCTTCCTCTGATGTCTGATAATGCTTGTCTCCTAAATCCTCCAGCAGTTTCCCTCTCGCTCCTTGCCTTCTTGCTCCCAGCTCCTCCTCACTCACACTCCTCCTCCTCCTGCTCCTCCTGCCTGACTGGAGTGAGCTCCTTTTTAACCCAGGTGCCCTGATTAGCCTGCCCTGATTGGCTGCAGGTGTTCTAATTAAAGTAGCTATCTCCAGTGCCTTCTAGAAAGGTCTTTAATTGGCTCCAGGTGCCTTGATTAACCTGGAGCAACTGCCATTTGGTACCATGGTCTTAGGGATTTGTTTAGCCTGGGGCTAACATACCTTTCCGGTTCCCTTAGTTTAGCCCTTCTGACCTCACTCCTGATCCTGTTTTTTTTCATTCGTTGTCCCCCGGAATCACTTGGTGTTCTAGCCCTGTGGATCCTCCCCTTAGGCTGGGGGGAGGTCTTTTAGAAGTGGGCGGGCTTCGCCCGCCCACCCCTGGGATGCCAATAGGCTAATATACCTGTTTCTCAGTACTTTACTGTAGCCATCTGGTCTTGCCCCATCACAAAGGTTAAAGATCAAATCCAAGAGTCCTCTGCACATCTGCTGTAAGGACTGCCAACTCATTTCACACAGGCCATTAAACTAAAAAGGTTTGTTCGATACCAACCTAGGCAGACGAGTTCTTAACAGATGGTACCAAGCTTTATCACTTAGTTCTATAATAAAACAGACACACTTGTATTTTCTTACCAAATAATTTCCTAAAGCAATTGACTGGGGATTCTTGGTCCTCAATATTTTCAGCCTCTAATAACGTTTCTCCTAGGCCCACCTGTGTAAGAAGTGGTTAAAATGAGTATCTACTCAGTACTTTCAGAAGTTTTTGGAAATATGAGATTTAAAGCAATTGAGCAAACATGCTCCCATCAGTAGCATTCCATCATGTACTGAGATTAGTACACTATGCAATTTTCATTTACATTTTACAGTTAAACAGCAATGTCTTAGTATCTGTGGAGTCAATCTCAAGGAACAGATCCTAAAGTAAAAATACACTGCATTACATATTTCAGTAAGTTCACTGTCTCTCATCCTTCTCCTAAATAAGAAGTAACTGACAAAGCAGTATCATTTTTTAGCAAACTACAGTTCATTTTAACACGAGATTACAATCTCTCTCTCTCTTTTTTTCTTTTTCCTGTTCTGTCTTACTTTTAATCATGGAATCACCTGTGGACTTTACAAAGAAAGACTGCTTTGTTTTCTTGGGTTAATTTTACACTTACACCTTTCATTTGGGGGTCTGAAGGTATGACAGCAGCACCTGCCTGAAATATCACCTGCAAGTTTGGAGTTAAAAAAAAACAAAACAACCCACCCTCACCTGACAAAGCACATAACGTGGACATAAAGGCACGGGCAGATAAGGTTGTTAACAGCAAAAAGGAGCTAGTTTTCTCTTACCCCATGCTGCACCACAGTCTCTGGGAAGCGTCGTAGAAGCAGCAGTAGCATTTCTGCCCTTTCTAGTGTATTAAAACACTGTTCTGTGGCCTTTAGTAACATTTCACACTGAATTCGACCAGGAAGGGTCTCAAATAAACCTGAAAAAAAAAAAAATCAGTTATTGAAATAAAAAGCAATCTATCTGAATTGAGGAGACAGAAAAAAAAGCAAAAGAATAATAAATGTTGTCTTGTTCAGTTACAAAAAGCATCCTACAGTGCTCTTGCAACTACTATGATGTTTTAGATAGAGAACAGGCACCCATATCTATGTGAAGAGCAATGTATATACTTTTCTAAGTATATTTCAGGGTAAAGTGCCTGGTTAATAAAAGTAAATTTTAAAACAATTTAGAAAATTTAAAAACTACATTATAGTAATGCATGGGAACACTGAAATCAAAACCATTTAATATTTGTTAAGACAGATGGTAGCCTCATCATGAATTCCCATTGAGATTTTTAATAATGAATGTTGTATTTAGATAAATAACTTGTTTATAAGAGACAATGGCCTATCATATGAGTCAACAATATGATGCTGTCACAAAAAAAGCAAACGCAATTGTGGGTTGCATTAAGAGAGCCACAGCATGCGAATCATGGGAAGCGATAGTACCGCTCTACTCAGCACTGGTTAGACCTCAGCTGGAGTTGTGTGTCCAATTTTCGTCACCAACATATACAAAGGATGTAGAGAAACTGGCAAGGATTCAGAGGTGAGTGACAAAGATAATCAAAGGGATGGAATGCAGCTGACGGAACTGGGTATGTTTAGATTGGAAAAGAAGAGATGAACTGGGGGGACAGAACAGCAGTCTGCAAATACTGCCATAAAAAGATGGAGAAAAATTGTTCTCTCTTGCCACAGAGGGCAGGACAAGAGGCAGTGGGTTCAAACTACAGCAGAGCTGTTTTAGATGAAATCTCAGGAAATACTTCCTAGCTTTAAGAGCAGTAGGACAATGGAACAAACTGGGTAAGGAAGTCACGGAATCTCTTCCACTGAAGGTTTTCTAGAAGAGGCTGGAGCCATCTGTCTTGCATGGCTTAGACACAACAAATTCTGTATCTTGGCAGAGGGTTAAACTAGATGACCCTTTCCGTCCCTTCTAACCCTATGGTTCTATGATTCTGTATCCTTTATTAAACTCTTAAGCAGGTCAATTTCCAAGAAGGTCTCTTGTCAGTATCAACACAATATCGCCATTCTATTGATTGGTGTCTTGTTTGAGTCTTTAGAATGAGAGGCAAAGCATCGTGGGCACCTCTGACCCTGTGTAAATGAGAAAAGGAGTCAAGAAGAAGTAGTAGTAGTGAAGTGTCTGGCTAGAAATAAGAGTGCTACATATTCCTTCTCATACATTTTCATGGGAGGTATTTATGAATGTTTGACTCTATAATCACTACACAAACTGTTCTCCATGACCTGCTCCCACAGCCTTCGCTAACTGTTCTGGTGCACGTCCTTAGCCAGCAAACTACATTTAGTTTGTCAGATTCAAGTCCTAATTTCACAAGCCACTTGTGGTTCACCAAATCCTCTCCTAGCCACCAAGAGGTTGTTCCCTGGCAAGGGATACTGACATAGGAGTGGAGCTGGTAGTTGCACTTCTCATAGTGCTTCAGCTCCCTGCCCTGCTTCTTCCCTGTGTCTCCTAAACCTAACAGTGAGTGAGTCTCTGTGGCTGAGAGTCAGTCTCTGTGGCTGAGAGTCACTGTATACAACAGACCACAGATAGTTCATCAAACTAGGACTTGCGGCATCCAAATCGGCTGTGTAGCCTGGGGATTTAGTCTTAGATTCCCACTAGACTCCACCTCTGCCAGATGACGGAGTCCTTACCTCTTAAGAACTGAGTCTGCTTATCCTGTGAGTCATTCCTTAATGCTGATGTAATAACATTAATCTCCCTCCACACCACTGGCTGGTCTGGAAAATTCACAAACCTGGAATAAAGGGTCAGGCAAAAAATTAGAATAATCCCAAATTCAGTTTAAAACAGAAAGCTTATTTTGAAAGCACTTGTATGAAGAAATGCAAAAGAACATTTTGCTTTCATGGCTGATTTTGTTTTTTAAAGGATTAGTAAGATCTGTGTAGTTTGCCTACAGAAACAACATAACAACAGCATTAGATCTCTGAAGATCCTTGCACTCCCATCTTACAATAAAAGTACGGTGGTATACAGTACTGTATAAATGACGAGTGTTTTTAGAGTTCTACGTTCAGCTAAGTTTACAATACACTTTCAAAAGAGAATTAAGCAAAAGTATTTCTGTTACTTACATGTCATATAACAGTCTGCCAGCTGATGCTGTCCGCTCAGCATTCCTCTCAATAGTGTACATTTCATACTGAAATACAAGAGAATGGAACAATAGCCACACTGTATATCATCATGTACCCACTTCCTTCTTCCATACTGACACCTGTCATTAACTTGTCATAATAAGCCCATATTTGAATAGTAAATACTGAAAGTACCACAAACAGTATTCAATTCAGGAACTAAAAACTGATGGTAAATATTTGCAACCATACAAAAATCTTACTTTAACTGCTATATGTTTTAATACTGTTAAGATAAATAAGTTGATTTTATCTTCTCTAAAATAAAAAAAGCAATGGCAATACAATTAACTCCATCAATTACACAAGCAAATTTACTCCCAAGGATACTACTCAAATTTAGTTCAAGTTTTGACAACACCTAAGGCCAATATAAATAATGGAAAACTCCAATGGAAAAAGATTATTTTTATACAAATAAACATCCTGCTGCAAAGCCTGAAACCCAAACACTGCAGCACTGTCCTCCTGCAGGAGACATAAAAATTGACTAAACCTACTATAAAAGTAATGAAACTGACTGGTCTATTTTCATTGACTTTGCTGGGTGAAATGCCAAAAGTAACTGAACTTCTACAAAGTTTTCATTTTTAACTGTAGGAAGGTTTAAAAGGCAAACCAAAACCATGATCTTTAACTTGACAATGCCTGTGCAACCTTCAGCATAACACCCATTTTCAGCTGATGGATTGTGACACCCCTACCCTCTTTGGAGTTTGTCAACCGTTCTCTCTAGTCTTCTGCTGAAGGAATCTGATCAGTTTCTTGCATATCCAAGTACCCACTCTCACCTCCTTCAAATCCCTCTTTGAATCCCACTTCTATGAAAATTTTCTAGGTTGAACTCCTCACTGAGTCCATGCAATCTTGCATCTTCACCCTTGTCCTATATATCATATTTGTCTGAATTAAACTGTGAGTTCATGGGGAAGGCAGGTTCCAGTCTTTACATTTTCTGTAAACCACCATATACATTTATGAAGCTGTGCAAATTTAGTACAAAATAAAGGTAAAAGATTATTCAAGACTGCAAAGTGAAAGGGATAGTTGTTCCACTGGTGTAAATCAACACAGTTCCTTTGACTTTAATGGAGCTATGCCAATTTACACCAGTTGAGAAGTGGGCACAAACTCTAAGGTCAAGGAATGGCAAAGTTCAAGTTAACTCTGTACCTTTGAATGCATGCATTACAATACAGCATTTTTACTATATGATCACAAGCTGTTCTATCCACAGGACCAGTGCCTCATTCAGTGTGCAGACTATACCATGTACACTGAACAGGACAGCAGTGCAATATTTGTAAATAAATTATGAGAACAGAAATGAAGATGAGAGGTGCACACAGTCAACTACATGCAACAAACTTTACCTTGTCAATGCACATTAATTTACTTTCATTTTCTGAATAAATGTGTTATCCTCTCAAATGAGTGAAACCTGCCTCTGCAATGTACCCATCTACTGCTCTGTGCAATGAATGGCACCATCTATCCCAATCACTGAGTGACAATTCAACTCTCACAGTCGGGTACATTCTGTGTAAGTTTATGGTGTATGTTAAGAGATTTATTCCAGATTTACACTATTGTAATAAAACAGAATCTGAACTATAAAGAAGCGCGGATGACAGGTCCCACCACTTTGTTCACTATGCACCACACCAACTCATTTGCTGCATTCTCTCCACCTAAGTATTAATGATGCAAGAGCCTCAGAGAAAAATGAGTTTGTAATAATATAATTAAAGATTCCAGATATTCCAAAACACACAGGTCTGGGAACCATTTGCTGAGGGCCTCCTTCCCCCTTGCTAAATTACATAAAAGTACAATAGTTACTTTTTATATATTATTTTTCCTTGGCAACACTTGCTGTAATTGTCACAGGAATGTTATTTGTTCATGAATGAGAGACCTAGTGGGGCCACACAACCTGGAATAGAAAGAAAGGTGGTAAATGACAATCTCTTTTGTGAGTCACATTATGAAAGTTTGAAAAGCACTATCAAAAACACAATGGCAGTTTCTTCAAGTGACATTAACTTAGGAAATGCCAAAGTTATCGATGCTTCGCTTTACAGCCTTTGCCCCCCTGTAATCACTTATGAGTATGCTTAGCTTTTAGCACTAGTAGTTCTATTGAAGTCAAGAATGTGCTTAAGTGTTTGCAGGATCAGGGCTGTATATGTTCTCAATGGAGGTTTTCTATGGCATTCCCTAGTTTGTTTTGTTAAATAAAAAAATTGAAACAGAACCCTGATTATTTGCCTTGACAATGCAACTAGGCGACACAAGAATGGCAGAAGTGAAAAAAGTGCACATCCAACTTAGAACAGCCTAATGAATGAGGCCACATCTACACTTAACATTTAAATTTACATAGTTACATCTCTCAGGTTTGAAAAATCCACCCCCTGAGCAATGTGGCTATGCTGACCAATCCCCAGTATAAACACAGGTAGATCAAAGGAAGAATGGTTCTATCACCCTAGCTTCTGTTGCTCAGGGTATGTCTATACTATGGGATTATTCTGATTTTACAGAAACCGATTTTTGGAAACAGATTGTATAAAGTCGAGTGCATGCGGCCACACTAAGCTCATTAATTTGGCGGTGTGCCTCCACGTACCAAGGCTAGCATCAATTTCCGGAGCATTGCACTGTGGGTAGCTATCCCATAGTCCTCGCAGTCTCCCTCGCCCACTGGAGATGCATGATGGGGCAAAAACAGTGTTGCGGTGATTCTGGGTAAATTTTGTCAGACAATCCTCCCTCTGTGAAAGCAATGGCAGTCAATCATTTCGCACCCTTTTCCCTGGATTGCCTGGGCAGACACCATAGCACGGCAACCATGCAGCCCGTTCAGCCTTTTTTCACTGTCGCTCTATGTCTACTGGATGCTGCTGACAGACATGGTGCTGCAGTGCTACACAGCAGCATTCATTTGCCTTTGCAAGTTAGCAAAGACGGTTACCAGCTCTACTGTACCGTCTGCTGCTGTCATGGGTGTTCCTGGCCAGCCTCAGTGAGGTCGGCTGGGGGCGCATGGACAAAAATAGGAATGACTCCCCAGGTCATTCTCCTCTTTAAGTTTTGTCTAAAGAGAGAGTCAGTCCTGCCTAGAATATCAGGCAAGTCTACTAAAGAACCAGAGAGGCAAACTGACGCTCTGGGTCAGAGCCCCAGACATCCCGCAGAAATGATGAGCTGCATGTCATTCTAGGGGGTGCCCCTGCAACAATCCCACCCATTGCTTCCCTCTTCTCCCACCCCTCCTGGGCTACCGTGACAGTTATCCCCCCATTCGTGTGATGAAGTAATAAAGAATGCATGAATAAGAAACAACACTGACTTTATTGCCTCTGCAAGCAGAGATTAAAGGGGGAGGGGAGGGCAGCCTCCAGCTACTATGATATTCCAGGCAGGAGTGAATCTCCAGGAGACAAAACTTAAAGAAGAGAATGACCTGGAGTCATTCCCATTTTTGCCCAGGCGCCCCCGGCCGACCTCACTGAGGCCAGCCAGGAGCACCCATGGGACGACAATGACGGATATCAGTCATACTGCACCATCTGCCATCCCGAAGGCAAGGGAAGGGAAGGGGATGCTGCTGTGTAGCACTGCAGCACCGTGTCTGCCAGCAGCATCCAGTAGACGTACGGTGACACTGAAAAAAGGCGAGAAATGATTTTTTTTCCTTTGGTTTCACGGGGGGGCAGAAGCGGGCTGATGACATATACCCTGAACCACCCGCGACAATGTTTTTGACCCTTCAGGCTTTGGGAGCTCAGCCAAGAATTCAAATGGTTTTCAGAGAGTGTGGGAACTGTGGGATAGCTACAGTGAGCATCCATTTTGCTTTCTGGTACGCTTGTCTCAGCTCCTTAAGTTTCACACAGCACTGTGTCAAGTCCCTGTTGTGGCCTCTGTCCATCATGGCCTTAGAGATTTTTTCAAATGTTTTGGCATTTTGTCTATTGGAACGGAGTTCTGATAGAACAGATTCATTACCCCATACAGAGATCAGATTCAGTATCTCCTGCACGGTCCATGCTGGAGCTCTTTTTTGATTCTGGGACTGCATGGTCACCTGTGCTAATCAGCGCTCCATGCTGGGCAAACAGGAAATGAAATTCAAAACTTCATGGGGCTTTTCCTGTCTACCTGGCCAGTGCATCTGAGTTCAGATTGCTGTCCAAAGCAGTCACAATGGTGCACCATGGGATAGCTCCCAGAGGCCAATACCGCCGAATTGCAGCCACACTAACCCTAATCCGAAATGGCAATACAATTTCAGCACTACTCCCCTCATCGGGGAGGAGTACAGATATTGATATTAAGAGCCCTTTATGTCGAAATAAAGGGCTTCGTTGTGTGGACAGGTGCAACGTTAATTTGGTTTAACTCTGCTGAATTTGAAATAAACTCGTAGTGTAGACCAGGCCTCAGGGAGGTAATATTCCTACACAGATGGAAAAAATCTTTCTGTCAACGTAGGCTGCTGGTAGGGTTATACCAGCATAGCTACAGCGCCCCAGGTAGCTGACAGTGAGAGCTCCCCTCTTAGCTCCATGTTCCCACTGTCAGCCCCGGGCAGCCGACAGTGGAAAAGTATTATTTCCAGTAATAAAGTCCATTGTTACTTTACCACAATTTTCCATGGCTTGTCTGTAACTCAGCCACAACTTGTTGACAATCATCCTGCAATTCAAGTAGGGTCTTAGTAATAATTATCTTTTGTATGCCAAAATTCTTACATTTGGAATTCTGTAATGTATGATTTTATACAGCTGTGCCTTCTTTGACATTGTGGGAACAGAAAGAAGCACCGCCAGCACACAGCAGAAGCTATGACTCTCACATCATTAACCACTTATTGTTCCTATAGTCCATTTGTGTTTTTACTTTAATTTGTTTCATAGGTTGGAATTTTGTTGTGCTGAAAGCTGAAGAGAAAGGAAAGCATTTGAGCTGACTGGAACTGAAAAAACTTTTGTCTCCATGTTTTTCCCTGTACTCCATGTACTCTGAACTACCACTTCTCTAGTATAGGTTTTTATTCTTCAGGCTAGCTCTAGCAAGAGCATGACTAAGGCCCCCAACCCTGCAAAGGTCATGTCTACAAGAAGATACCAACGAAAGCTCACATGAATCAACTGAAGATGCGAAGACAATGCATGTAAATTAAAGCACATCAAACCCTGTGTGGATGTGCTCTCAGAAGGAAAGGGGATCCCATGAATGGTGATTTTACTGCCCTGTGAGAGCAATCCCCAGGGCATTTAACGTGAATTCACACCTTTAGCCGATTCACCTGAGCACCCCTGCGTGGGGTAGCCCTCATGTCACTCCATGAGAGGTGTGCCAGCTCAGGGTGAGGCCTCAGCACAGGTACATCCCTGCAGTATGGGCCCTCAGCCACGCTCCAAGTGGTTTGCAGGCTGGGATGCAGCCAGGTCCCTAAGGTCCCCACCATGGCAATAGGCATGGTATGACCACCCACACGTGGGGGCCCTAGGCCATGTGCTGCTCCCCAGGGTTCAGAGGAGGCTGGCTTCAGTGCTACCCTTCAGCTCAGGGCAGGGGAAGGCCCCTGCTGCCACGGCTGGCTCCATGTGATTAGACCCGCCAAGTACCTCAGATGCTGACTTGGGGAATAGGAGGACCAACCCCATCCATGCTCCCCTGCCGCAAGGCCCAGTGGGGAGGGAGTGCGAGGCACAGGGCACAAACAGGGCAGGGGGGCTGCCGCAAGGCACTGTGGGGAGGGGGCGCGAGCCGCACTCAGGGCAGGAGGGGGAACTGCCGCAAGGCACTGTGGGGAGGGAGCGCGAGCCGCACACAGGGCTGGGGAAGCGGCTGCCGCAAGGCACTGTGGGGAGGGGGCGCGAGCCGCACACAGGGCTGGGGAAGCGGCTGCCGCAAGGCACTGTGGGGAGGGGGCGCGAGCCGCACACAGGGCAGGAGGGGGAACTGCCGCAAGGCACTGTGGGGAGGGAGCGCGAGCCGCACACAGGGCTGGGGAAGCGGCTGCCGCAAGGCACTGTGGGGAGGGGGCGCGAGCCGCACACAGGGCTGGGGAAGCGGCTGCCGCAAGGCACTGTGGGGAGGGGGCGCGAGCCGCACACAGGGCAGGAGGGGGAACTGCCGCAAGGCACTGTGGGGAGGGGGCGCGAGCCGCACTCAGGGCTGGGGAAGCGGCTGCCGCAAGGCACTGTGGGAGGGTGTGCGAGGCACGAGCCGCGCACACAGCGAGCGGCCGGGGTGGGCTGCCTCCCTGACCTGGATGTTGAAGTCGGCCGGGTAGAGGCTCCGCGCCGTGATGAGCCAGGCCTTGGCCGCCCACAGGTCCCCCTGCACCAGGTCCCGGGCCCGCTTCACCAGGAACTCGCAATCCCCCTGCGCCGACATCCTCCGCAGCCACCGGCTTCTTCTCCCTCCCAGGGCGCATGCGCGGAGTACGGGTGCTCACGCGTCACAGCCCACGTGCTGTCTCGAACGCGAAGGGACGCATAAGGCAGCCGCCCAGTGAGGGCTCAACTCCCGTCTCGCCGCGCGTGGCTCTGCGGGAAGCCGCATCCGCCATGTTAGCTGCGGGCAGCAGGTGCACTTCCGGAGTCAGCGGGACTCCGGCTCTTGGCCAGCGGGGCCTGGTGCGGTGCCGCTTCCGCCGCAGCGTTGGGGGCGGAGCCAGCTGCCCCGCCGCTCCTCGGCACTGCCTGCGTGTCACACAGCGTACCCCGCCCCACGTGCCGGGCAGCCCCGGGGTGCTGGGGCCCAGGCGGACACAGGGTGCGCTCTGAGAGTTCCGCCCCGTCGCCAGGGTGATAGCCCCGCCCACCCCATCACCAGGGTGACAGCATTTCCCCCATCGCCATGGTGATGGTACCTTTTCTTCCCCTCATCATCACCATGGAGATAAAGCCACTCCATCACCAGGGTGACAACATCTCCTCCATCGCCATGGTGATAAAGCCCCCACGCCATCATCAGGGTGACAGCATTTCCCCCATCGCCATGATGATGGTACCTTTTCCTCTCATCACCATCACCATTTAAAACATGATTCCTCCTCTCGCAGTCCCCTCCATGGGCCTTTCTGCAGAAGATCAGACTCTAGATGGTCACAATAGGCCCTTTTGGTCTTAGAGAGTATGAATTTTGGTAACGGTGCAGCAGTCCCTTCCACACACCCACCCATTCCGTGGTGCTGGCATGGCCCCTTCTACTCCCCTGTTGCCCATTTCAAATCCCCCTCCTAGCCACGGTTGTGGCCTGGCAGTGGTCCCATAACCCTCATGGTTCCCTGTGCTCACCCATCCAGCTTGTTGATAAGGGAGTGACACCACAGTGTACAGGAAACATGTTTCTTTGTCATCCGGCATCTCTCATGTGCCCAACCAGGGTAAGACTCTGCCTGTGGTCCTGTCCTTGCTCTTCTTGTGACCCTGAGGGCTGTGGGTTATACCCAGCATTTTCCACTATGACACAGAGGCCTCTGATAGACTCCCATTATAGGCACACATTTAAATCTTTCATCCCAGTACAATTTTATACTTGGAGTCACCTGTGTGTTTTTGGTGTCAAGCCCTTTGGAATTGCTCTCAAGCTGCTATAAGGTTTGGTTATTTTTTATTGAACTTATCGCCTTGTCTTTATAGAAATGGGTAGTACTTAAATTGCTTTTGCTTCAGACTACTCTTCCTGCCATAACTTGGTTTCACTATTTACAGGGACTTTTGAAGCATATTCTTTGTAAGAAAATCCTCTTTGAATTTATTGTGAGTTTGCTGCTTTGTCACCTGTGTATCCCTTGTCAGAGCTGTTCAAAGGTGGGCAAATATTGCCACATAGAGCTAAGTCAAAAGCCATTCACAATGAGGCCAATGAGGATAATCATCCAAGTAGTGTTGACCTTACTCTGGACCCTGCTTTGTTAACAGTGATAATTTATGCCAGCTCATGTGTTGTAGATATACAGAATAACAGAGCATCATGTGCACGCTAAACAAATCCTGTCACAGTGTTTAAAAGGCCCAGTGGGGAAAGTAGGAGACTGCCAGCATGGTGTGTACTTGAACCCAATTTTGCTTTTTGCCAGCATATTGCTGTACGGTGGACAGAATCAAAGGGTTTTTGGCAGCAGCTAATTACAAAGTCTATTTGTCATACAGCACCTCTGTCTAATCAGCTGAAGTAGCACATCAGCTGTGCAATGTAAGTGCTCTGCTATTTTTCATGCACAGATTATAACATCACAATAGAATATACCCACAATAACTGACTCGAGGCCAAGAGTAAGTAGATGCAGCAGTGACGAGGCTGGATAGTGTATCTAAAAGTCATCGGGAACAATCTATCAGTGAGGATGCCAGTGTGTATTACTTAGTTCTGCCATGAATGCAGGGGACTGGACTAGATGACTTCTCTGCTAGTTACTAGATGTGCTCTGAGCTCACTTGCCACAAAGCAAAAATACTCTGCCATGGAAAGTTGCATGGGGCATCACTGCTAGTGTGGAGGCACACATGCTCTGTGCAGATGGCCCTGTGTCAGTGGCGGATTCCCAAGATACATGTGGATCTCAGTAATTGTGAAGTCTGTGGGCTGGACTTGGTACTTCTCCCAGGGGGCCAAACTCCGCATCTTCTGTCTACTAAAGAAACTACAAGGGGAACCTTGTATAATTTTACTTCTCCTGTTCCCCTTCCATGTGTTTTCCCATTACATGGGAAGATGTAGGCCAATAGTTATATAGAGAGTCTATAAGGATAACAACTTTATTCATAAAGCAGCAGCAGACAGGAAAAGTTCAGTTACTCCAGGGAAAGACCCAGAAGTGTCTGAAACCTTGGACTGTTGCCACTTTCTGAATAAATCCTTAATAAAATACCAGGAGAGATTTTGTATGCAGTGTAGTTGTAGCCATGTCGGTTCCAGGATATTAGACAAGATGGGTGAGATATCATCTTTTACTGGACCTGTGACATAGTAGGGAGCGGGGTGGATTGACCTGGGAATGTCATCTAGTTTTACTGGGACTGTCTGCATGGGGGATGGGAGAGCAGGGGATGACTTTAATTGAGGGACAGTACCTGAGCCAGGAAGGGGGTGAGGCGAGGCGACACCTTTGCCTGGGAAACTGGAGAAAGGAAGAGAGGGAGAGAGCTGGCTGGAGGGTTTTTGGTTTCAGTTTGGGCTGTCTGGGAAGATGCAGGGAACCCCTCTGGAGTCTAAGATCCTTGCCCCAGAGGGGTCTGCTGAGGGGTCCTGGTTGTGCTTACAAGCCCTGCTTGGGACTGTGTTCCTGTTGTCTAATAAACCTTCTGTTGTACTGGCTGGCTGAGAGTCAGGGTGAATCACAGGAAGTGAGGGTGCAGGGCCCTGACTCCCCCTCACTCTGTGACAGGACTAACTTCTGTTGATGAGAGAGACAAGTTCAAGCCACACAGAGGACAAAAAGAAGGTATTAGTGGGTTGCAGATTGTTGTAATAAGCAGTAAATCAAGTGTTTCTGTTCAGTCCATGATTTTTAGTGTCTAGCAGAGTAATGAATGTACTAATCTACAGGGGCAACATTCCCCACCACACTGCCCTGCAAGCATGTCTCGAGTGATTTGAGGATGGGGGAGGGGAGTCTACCTGTAGGGGTAACAGGGCTAGTGCAGTCTCTGTGGCCTATGCAAGTCTTGGCCTCTCTGTTGAGTCTGCAATTAGCAGAAGACAAGAACTGGAACTCACCCACCAAATATCCATAAGATGGAAACAGCATTCAACCCCTAGCCAGCAGAGCTGGATTAAAACTAGTGATTTGCAGATGAAAGCTTGTGCAGCTTATTAGCAATTCAGATGCATCAAGTCTCTCAATAGGTACTAACTTAAAAGGGGATCTATATTACATTAAAAAAAGAAAAAACAACCCCACAATCAAACTACATTACAGAATATTAGAATTGCAAGATCAAGCACTCACAAGTTAGGCAATGCCAGCATTAAAGCTGCCTCTGGAACATTCGTTCTGCCCCCATGTGCATAAGCATTATGATACAGTCTTTAATTATAAGCTTGTGTTTGCTAGATGATAGTAAAATGTTAGGGATTAATATCCCAGAGATCTAGTCCTGGCTCAGGGAGCAGAGTGTGGTCTGAACAGAGTTTACAGACAGCATAGCCCAGCATGTTGATTTGACACATTAAGGATCATAGTGGTCAACCTTTACTCAAGCTAAAATTCCTGAAATCCAGAGCACTAAAAACCCCAGGGTGTAGTAACTAGAGCTAGTCCTGTGCTTGCCACAGCACTCCATATTTTGGGCTGTGTGCCTCAAATATTTGTAGTGCGTGCTTTGGGTTTCTTTGTCTGGAATTTAAGTGGGTGGCAGTGAATGAATTTATCACCAACTCACTTAAGTGTTACAAGGCAAATTAAAACTGCAGGATGTTTACAAGAATAATTGCTTCCTCACAACTGAAAAGTTGCTGCTTTGTTAAGGAATAGGACATTTTGTTGACATTTGCCAGCAGTTCTGATACTATGTCTGTTTTGCAGGCACAAACGAGGAGGAATGCAGAAGGGCATGTGTGGTTACACCAGAGGGAAGTACTTTATTCATAACACAGAAGTCTACACTACATTCAGGTGAGTGTCCAGTTAACCCCTCCATTTCTTTACTGCACAAGGATTGGGGAACCCATTCAGTGACAAGTTGGTGCTGCCTCCAGAGCCTGTGGATTGCCTGAGCTCAATCTATGGCACTGGTCCAAAATAAGTTCAGTGAGAGAAGGGACATTTCTTTGCAATTGGAACTGTCTGGCTGAATACGGGTCCAGTGACAATCACACTGGTCCTCCATGCTGTCTCCCAGCACTCTTCCCTGCCAGCTCAACTGCAGACATGCTGCCAATCAGGGCCTGACCTAGCTGAAGTTACTCCAGATGCCTCTCTATGTGGCAGGGTTCTTCAGTGTAGAAAGGGTCAAAAGAAAAGGGAATGTGGTTTGGGACTATATTACCTTTTCCAGGTGTGTGGAGCTGGCAGTGTCTCTCTCTGATTCTCCCCTAGGCCCACATGTTCCTTCTTCCTGCACAGATCCTGGACCCCATGGAGACTCAAGAGAGTTCCATGTGGGTCCAGTGGTCTGTGTGTATGGAGCTGGTTGCAAGATGGAGTATTACTAGGGAGAAGATCACCCTCCTAAAGACTGTAACCTTCATGGACTATTCTTCTCCTGGAAGCTTCTAAAATATATCTTAACAAAGCCCATAGATAGCACTTATCAAAGTGTAACAATTGGAGATATACCTATCTGAGAGCAGACCAGGAATGGTCACTTACTAGGGTTGCCAGGCATCTGGTTTTCAAGCAGAATGCCCGGTTGAAAAGGGACCTTGGTGGCTCAGGTCAGCACCGCCAACCAGGCCATTAAAAGTCTGGTCAGCGGTGCTGTGGGTCTAAGGCACGTTAATCCCTACCTGTCCTGGCACCAAGCTGCGCCCCAGAAGCGGCGAGCAGGTCTGGCTCCTAGGTGGGGGGCCACAGGGCTTCGTGCACTGCCCCTGCCCCGAGCACTGGCTCCACACTCCCATTGGCTGGAAACTGCAGCCAATAGGAGCTGGGGTGGTGGTGTCTGCAGACAGAAGCAGCGCATGGAACCTCTTAGTGCCCCGCCCAAGAGTCAGACCTGCTGTTGGCTGCTTCTGGGGTGCAGCGTGGAACCAGGACAGGTAGGGAGCCTGCTTTAGCCCTGCTGCACTGCTGATGGGAGCCCTCCGAGGTAAGACCATGCTCCAACCCTGACCCTTAACCCCCTGCCCCAGCCCTGAGCCCCCAAAACCTGGAACCCCCTCTTGCACCCCAAACCCCTCATGCCCAGCCCCACCTCAGAGCCTGCACCCCAGGGGTGAAAGTAACTTACAGGACTTACCGGTACTGCCAGAGTCCTGAGGGCAGCGTGGCCTCATCCAGAAGAGGTGTGGCCTCTTAAGATTTAAAGACCTTGGGGCACCAGCTGTGACTGGGAGACCCAGGGCCTTTAAATCAACCATGGGCTCCCAGCTGAAGAGGTGGCTGGGAGCCCCCTGGCAGGGGGAACCCTGAGTTTTGCAACACTGGGGCCGGAGCTTCTGCCACTGAGGGGAGCCCCTAGCCCTTTAAATCCTGGCCCCAGCCCGGCCGCCAGAGCCGCGGCCTGGATTCAAAGGGCTCTGGGCTGCCTGCAGCTCCGGGGAGCTTTGAGCTCTTTAAATCCCGGCCCCGGCCGCCGGAGCTGCAGCTAAGATTCAAAGGGCTCTAGGCTGCCCGCAGCCACGGGGAGCTCTGAGCCTTTAAATCCCAGCCCCTGCCCAGCTGCCGGAGCCATGGCCAGGATTTAAAGGCTGCCCGCAGCAGTGGGGACCTCTGAGCCCTTAAAATCTCAGCCGTGGCTTACTTTCACCTCTGCTGCAGCCCCAGCCAGAGCCCTCACCCCCCTACACCCCAACCTCCTGCCCAGAACCCCCTCCCACATCCTGAACCCCTCATCCCAGCTCTACCCCAGAGCTCACACTCCCAGCCCAGAGCCTGTACCCCCTCCTGCACCCCAACTCCCTGGCTCAACCTGCAGCCTCCTCCCATACTCTGAATCCCTCAGCCTCATCTCCCAGTCTGGAGCCCCCTCCTGCACCCCAGACTCCTCATCCCCAACCCCCCCAGAGCCTACATCCCCAGCCCAAAGGCCTCCGACCCTCCCACACCCCAACCCCCTGCCTCAACTCACAGCCCTCTCCTACATTCCAAATCCCTTGGCCCCAGCCTAGAGCCCCCTCCTGCACCCCAAACCCCTCACCCAGAGCCCATATCCCTAGCTGGAACCCTCATCCCCTCCCACATCAGTGAAAGTGAGTGAGGGGGGGGAGAGTGAGCTATGGAGGGAGAGGGAATGTAGTGAGGTGGGGTGGGGTGGGGCCTCAGGGAAGGGACGGGGCTAGGGTGTTCAGTTAGTGTGCAATTAGAAAGTTGGCAGCCATATTGCTCACACAGTGGAGAACTGAGGGGATTTGCTTGTTCAACAGTCCAGATTGTACCTTAGGGAATGTCACACCCCCTTGCAGGGTCCCAGATCTCAGGCTCCAGCCTGAGTCCAAACCTCTACACAGCAGTTTTACAGCCTGCAGCCCGAGCCCTACAGGTCCCAGTCAGCTGACCTGGGCCAGCTGTGGATGTTTAATTGATGGGTAGACATACCCTTACAGCAGCCGTTCTCAACCCGTGGGATGCATGTGGCCCTATTAGCACATAGCTGCAGCTCAGTTCAGCTGTGTAGTAGAGGCTGGCCCACGTGCTGGGGTCTGGCAGGTTCCCAGCTGCCCGCCCAGAGGGCTCTGGGTTTCCTCGCTGCCCATCACAGCAGGGTCAGGGCTTCCGGCCTTCCCCACATGACGGGAGTCTGAGGTCAGGGCTTCCAGATGGCCTCGCAGGGTCTATGGCTGCTGGCTGACACCACAGGGTTGGGAGCAGGGCAGGGATGTGGGGTCTGGGGCAGCTAGCCTGCCCCATATGGTGGGGGTGTGGACAGCTAGCCTACCCCACATGGCAAGGGTCCAGGGTTGGGGCAGCCTGCTCCATGGGGTCCAGGGTATCCAACCGACCCCATGGGTCCTGGGGAAGCCATGTGGCGGGGGTGTGGGATCTGGGGCTGCCACCCACCCTCTGCAGCCCAGGTAACACATCATGGGCTGCATTTGCACTTAAGTAACCCTCCAATGGGCACAGAGCAAACAGTATGCTACTTAATCCCCTTGTCCATTGTCTTAATGCCAATTCTCCTTTGCTTACATGCCTGATGTTCTTTATCCTTCTAGTACCTTGAGTAAATTTTGTTTGCAGTTCACTATGGTTTCTACACCATTACTCATTGATTTCTCAAAATAATTTAAAAAAAATCAGTATTGATTTTATAGGAGCTGTCAGTTACTACCCCTGCAGCCTGTTCTCAGCTTGCTGGCTTTATACAAGCTCAGCCTGCCCCTGCCCATCTGGCTCTCATGCAGGTGCAGCCTATCAGGTTAATTGTGCTAACCACCTGCTCTGCCTTTTGTGAGATGGGCCCTCCATTATATTCCTCTCTTTACTTCTCTCCCTTGTGAAAACTGACCATTTATTCCTACTGTTTTCTGTCTTTGAACCAAGTATCAGAGATGATGCCACAGCACAACTGGCTGCTGAGCTCTGTGCCTTTATACTCACACACAACTATTTCAAGTTTGATGACAAGATATATCTC
>NC_133773.1:3709841-3964673 GCF_003597395.2 Chelonoidis abingdonii | reverse complement strand
GCTATTTAAAGTCGGCTAGACATGCACCCTGGATGGGAGTTTTTAGGGGAAAAGTCCTGCTTATAGCAGGGGGTTTGGACTAGATGACCTCATAGGTCCCTTCCACCTTATGATTCTATGAATTCTAATGAGTGCCATAGAGATTCTGCTGCTTTTAGCAATCCAGACTAACATGGGTACCCCTCTGATACTTAAAAGCAGCCAGAGAATCCTGTTGGCTCCTTATTAGACTAACAGACGTTTGCAGTGTGAGTTTCGGGGTCAATACCCACTCGTCAGACGCAGTACTGAAATTTCCAGGGTAGGTAATTATAATGCTAGCAAGCAAGCTAGAGATAACGAGGTTAGTTCTAAAGATGGAGATTCTACCACCTCCCTAGGTAACCCATTCCAATACTTCACCACTCTCCTAGTCAGAAAGTTTTTTCTAATATCCAGCCTCGACCTCCGCAACTGCAACTTCAAACCATTGCTCCTTGTTCTGTCCTCCGTCACCACTGAGAACAGCCTAGCTCCTTTCCTCCTTAGACTAACAGATGTTTTAGAGCATGAGCTTTCATGGGTGAATACCCACTTCATTGGATGCATGTCTTTGAACCAGTTACTGATTCAGGAGAGACTGTTCCTTTTATCCCATGACTGCCTATTTTGATAAAGAGCCTTTGGTGTGGAACTTCATCGAAGGTTTTCTGAAAGTCCAAAATCTGCCACAAAGAGGAAACAATGGAATTCTGGAAACAAGGGGGAAGCTGACAGAGATGCTCCGGATCCAGCAGGTATCCACCTCTCTCCTATCAATGTGACAGCCTGGGATGCATGCACAAATGGCAATTTTCCATAGCTTATAACTTGGATGGATTTTCATGGCACAGCAAAAGGTACCTTTCTGACCTCAGGGCTACCCTCCTCCTAATTCCAGTTCTCTGTTCCAACCCCCTGAAGTGCTAGAGCTGTTCAAAAGTCCAGTCAAACAAAGGTATAGCCCAAAATACTGATTATTCATTGATCTCATTCTCAGAAATGACTAAACCTTTTTGGATCAGATTTAACAAAAAAAAAAAAAATTCAGCAAACACCACACATGGCACATTTCAGTCATTGAGGCTGAAATTTCAAAAGTTCTAGGCATCTGAAACTGCTTTATAATAGGAAGTATTAGGCAGTCTTAATCATAGGTATTGCTAATGCCTGTCCTGCGACTGTTGTACTGTTTGTTCCTTCTCTTAGCCCTGCCCAGCTATTTGCCCTGGTTCTGTTCCTCCTGCACACACTGGTGAAAGAATTGTTAATTGAATAGTGAATATTCTCTGCGCAGCTACTCCTGTGCAAGGCCACTAAAGGCAATTAGTTACACCTGGGCTACCTCCCTGCACACAATGAGTTGGCCAGTTATAATGGAGGGCAAACAACCAGCAAGTGTTCTGTGGAATCTCTAGCACCAAGTAAGAGACACATCGTATAAGTATCAGGGAGTAGCCGTGTTAGTCTGTATCCACAAAAACAGCACTGATTCCGGTGGCATCTTAAAGACTAACAGATTTATTTGGGTATAAGCTTTCAGAAGAAGTAAGGTTTTTTTACCCACGAAAGCTCATGCTCAAGTAAATCTGTTAGTCTTTAAGGTGCCACTAGACTCCTTGTTGTTTTTATCGTATAAGTACAGTCCCTTCTTAAAACTATTTTCTAAGCCAGGGCTGGGGAAACTTTTTGACCTGATGGCCAATTGGGGTATAGAAATTGTATGGCGGGCCATGAATGCAGACAAAATTGGGGTTGGGGTGCGAGAAGGGGTGCAGGTTCCGGCTGGGGATGTGGGCTCTGAGGCAGGGCTGGGGATGAGGTTTGGGGTGCAAGCGGGTGTTCTGTGCTGGGATCAAGGAGCTTGGAGAGTGGGAGGGAGATCAGGGCTGGGGCAAGGGGTTGGGGCACGAGGAGAAGCTCAGGGGTGCAGGCTTTGAGCGGCGCTTACTTCAAGCAGCTTCTGGAAGCAGCGACATGTCCCGTCTCTGGCTCCTACGCGTGGAGCAGCCCCCCACCCTCGGAGCAGGGCCATGCCACGGTTTCTGGGAGCCGTGTGGTGTGCCCTCCAACCCGGCACCCTGGCTGGAGCAGGGCAAGCCCCAGATCCCGCTCCCTAATGGGAGCTCATGTCCTGGCTTAAAATGGCCCCGGCCCACGGGCCATAGTTTTCCTCCCCACTGTTCTAATATACATTTAATAACATAAAGGGTGGGTTATGCAGCCAATAGGATTCTCTCTACAAGTTCTGGTAATTCAGTGACAAGATTGCCAGTTGGAATATGCGTAGATGTTTTCTCCACTTCCTATACATAAATAAATACTGCTTGTGTGTGTAACTGTCTTCATGCTATGTCAGAAAGCCAGCTGAATGGCATGCGGACAGAAACTGTCCTTTAGTGATTGTCTCTTGAAGTAGCATGGCTCCTCTGTAGGAGCCTGAGGAGTGGGACTGTATCCAGCCAGCCCTGGGAGAGGATGCTGAGCGCATACTGAAGAGCTGTCTTCAGCCAGGGCTTGCCAGTTTAACAACTCAGTTCACTGTTCCATTTGCACACTGGGTTCTTTGACGCAACAGAAAGAGCTGCCTTTTTTTTTTTTTTCTCCTTCCTCTTAAATCTGCCTGGCCAGTTTAAAGCTTGTGGATTCTTTCTTCCCCCTCAGGGAAAGCTTATGAGAGGATTTTCTTTTTTTAACAGTTTATTCGATGAAACTGGTTTTTTTTCCCCCACCCCGTAGACTGTTTGCTGTCAGGAAACACTGAAGCTGAACACAAGGCTTTCATTGCAGGTCAGTAGCTGAACTCCCAACCGAAGCAGTTAATGTTCAAGTGTTCCTTTAGCAAGTACCAGAGTTTGCTAGAGACAAGTTAGCAAAGTTGTAGCATTCCAGCCAATGCAAAGCTGCCTTCTCAGTGGAAATTTTAGTGTAGCTCTTCAGGGGTTTGCAAAATTAGTTTGTCATCTTTGTCATGGAGACAGATGGGCCAAATTGATGCCTGTCGTCACTTTATTGAGAATAGTGGTGTAACTCTAAGGGTCAATCTGTCTCTGTGTCATTTAATTACTGCATGGCTTCATTCACTTAACATTTAGTAAGACCTGCAAGGAATTGTCAGGACAGTAATCTTTTTCTCAAGAATTATATTTTTGAGTTGTAATTTGTTCACTCACTTCTTTTTACCAGTGTTCCTTCGAAAGCCTATTACTACTTTGTACAGGCACGCTGCAGGGAAGGCAGTTATATACAATTGTCTTTTGTATTTCCTTTTAGATTTCTATCAAAAGACCTAAAATTAGTTGCATCAGGAAGGAAGGATGTAGGTGTATCGCTATTGCCTTGCCTCTTTCCAGCCTGTATTTGAGGTAAGTCACTTGTTCTTCTTTCCTTGTCTTTGTAACAGATTCATTGTTGTTCTCCTCTGTACTGCATTTATGGGCATCCTCCTTTTATTCATTTCATTTTTCTCCAGTCTGATTAAAAACAGATGGTTGATCAAGTCAGAATTGTAAAACTGCTTAATTAAATCCTATACTTTTTATTTTAATACTACCCTGGGTAGTTCCTTCTCCCCCTCCCACCCCCCCTCTAGTTATCATTATGGTAAATAGTGTGGTGTGTGGATATTGTGCTGGGGTGGTCAATTCTCACACCAACTTTGCAAAATGGAAAAGATTTTGACTCCAATATTCAGCACTTTTCTCCTGTGATGGCTTTCCGGGAGTGTGTAAATTTAATTGGATTGTTTCAGAACACATTGAATGTATTTCCTACCAGGCACATTTTTTAAAAATGACATCTTGAAACTAAACAGGCAACCCACAAAATAATAATTTCCATCAGGCTGTAGATTTTCATTCTCCTCAAAATCCCCTGGGATTATAAAGAAATTCATAACTTTCCAAAATATCAAGTCAATATTGATAGAGCCCAGTTCATGGGACAAATGTGGTGATGGCATTGGCTCTACACAATTGTTGAAAATAGAATTGTAGTGAAGTGATTAGTCTGAGTGATTAGTCTCTGGGGAACTAAAGAATTATTAACTTAGTTAATTTTCATTTTCAAATGAATTGAGCTCTGGTTAGCACTGTGGAGAGACTGATTGTCCTTCCAGAATTAAGATTGCAGCAAGCAAGTTATTATGAGTCAGATTTTGACACGCACTCTGCAATTTCATCATTGTTAAATCAATCCTTTGGGAACTGTACGTGGCACATATTAGCCAGGGAAAGTTTAGTTCAAGGTGAACACTCTGGTGTGCGGAGATGAGGCTTAGGGGAATGGGTCAGAACACTTTCAATTTTGAAAATTCTTCTAGCCTTTTCTTTTGGCTCCTCACATCTCTGAAATGGTTTGCTCGATGAATTCCAAACTGGGCTGGCTGAGGAGAAGTGCTTTTTAGTGGTTCCTGGGAGTTGAGGTGCAGTGAAAATTAGTGAAGGAACTCCAATGCTACAGAGAGCTGTTTTCAGGCACCTATAATATATCATTGATAAATCTCCACATGAGTAATTTAAGAAAAAGATAGTTAAGGCTCAATAGATTTTAGAACTTTCTTTGACATGAAGCCAAATCTATCAGATATTTCTGAGGGGGAAAAAAACATGTATCCTCTAACTCAAAAGATTAGAAATGCACAATGAAGAACTGTAGCCAGTTCCTCACTGACAAGTAACTGTATATTCATTATCACACCAACCAATTTCCAATGTGCTCTTGACTTTAATTTTGCCTTCTTAAGTCTTGAAACTCAACAATGTAATCAACTAGTGTCAAAATATCACACACCTTTTCTGAAATGAATTTTCAACAGAATGGGTCTGAATCTCCAGTGTATTACGGTACTGGGGCTATACTACCTTTCTTATTGCACCTGCTCTGGGATGGGGAACGTGCCTCATCCATTTAAAGGGGAAGTGGTGGTGGGTGGGGAAGAGGGTGAGGATAAATGACACCAGGGTTCCAAAGCCAGCGCAGAGCTACAGGATCACTGATGGGGAGTTGGGTGTGTATCTGCAGTTCATTCTCCCAGGGTCCAGACCGCATCTTTCTGAAAGAATGCTTAGGTAGATATTCCAAGAGCTAGTCTCCTCCATAGGTTTTGCTGCAGGAGGGAATGGTTTGCCCCAAATAGGTATGCTTATGATACCGGCTATGTTGTCCCTATCTTGGTGACATTGATTGTAGTTGTAAAATGCATTGATATAGACTATCAGGGCTGGAAGGGACCTCAGGAGGTCATCTAGTCCAACCCCCTGCTCAAAGCAGGACCAATCCCCAGACAGATTTTTGCCCCAGATCCCTAAATGGCCCCCTTGAGGATTGAACTCACAACCATAGATTTAGCAGGTTAATGTGCAAACCACTGAGCTATCCTCTCATATAAACACAGCTATAACATTTTGATCTTCCTTATATAAAACAAAACTTTTACATGCTTCCTTCTGAGATGCTTAGATGAGAAGAGCATATGCACATCTGCACTCTTGGCTAAGTATGTATCTCCATCTCAATCAATTCTGTCAGAAGTTTGTGCATTCTTTTCCATCTTGCCCTTCTTCATGGTGATAGCAGTAAAATTGGCATGGCTGGTTGGTAATAACTTCTTCCTGGAGTCATGAAATATTTCAGCCTTACGGCACAATTGAATTTGCTTTATGGAGGGCAGTGTGTCGAGGCTGCTAAGCCCCAGGCAAAGCATCTGCTTGTTAGAAAATGGACAGCAGTGCAAAACGGTTTGCTGGAGCAGCAGAAACTCCTTTGTAGTGAATGATGATGCTTGCTTCCCGTGAAACGCTATTAAGTCCGAGGACATGGGGACCCGAGAATAGGAGACCAGAGGAAATGGGGAGGGACAGGGATCTAGGAAGGGGTATCGAGAGTATGTAAGGGGCTGAGAGGGATGTGGACTGGGGGACACATGGAGGGTGGCAAGGAATCAGACTCCACCATCTTAGAATAGGGTGTTCTGGAGATGGGACAGCATGGAGTTGGAGGGAGGCAGGAGACTGGTATGGCATGATGGAAGGGACACAAAATGGGTGTACAGAACATGGGGACATAGAGGAAGGTCATAGGAGGCATCAACAGGATGGTCCAGTGGACATGGATGACCTGGGTTCTATTCCTGGCTGTGCCATTGACCTGCTCTGTGCCTCTGGTTACCCTCACATCCCTTTGTCTGTCTTGCTTATTTAGATTGCAAACTCTCAGGGCAGGGTGCTTTCTCACTGTGTGTTTGCACACACCCACTGCTGTTGGGCCCCAGTCTTGGTAAACTACTCTAGGCACTATTTTAATTATTTAATAAGGAACCCACAAAATGCTATAGAAATAGCCCCCCTGGAATTCTGCAGCCAAGAGAAGCCTTTGGCAGAGCTCTGTTCTGCTGCTGGAAGGCTGCAGTGAAACACAGTGTGTTTGCTTCTTCCTACGTTTAAGTAAGATCTTTTCACTGTCACTGGAGCACTCCTAGGCTCAAGAGAAAAGATTTAGATGAAAATCACCCATTCCATAATTTCAAGATTCCTCTCAGCAGTGATTAGTAACCGAAGACAGGCTTATTCTCCCCCTGGACAATCTGATCTCTGGCCTTAGAATTTTCTTCCTTCTCTGTCTTGCTGAAGTGTTGAAACAACAACAGCAGCAGTTTCTTCTTCCAGATGTGTTTGGAACTCCGGGCTATGGTGGCATTCTTAATACAGTGACTAGCTGATGCGCCTGAAATGACCACATGTGCATTAGGGAAATTAATGAAGAAACTGGTACAGGCTTTGCTGGGGTGTTTTTTTAACTACTTTTTTCAAAAATACTAATGTTGAGTCTCTCTAGCTTACAAGGTGAATTGCAAGTCAAGGGCAAAATCATTTATTCAGATGCTGATCCTGCTCTCATTAGAAGAGCCAGACTGACCAAGAGAGTTGTAATTATTACATCTCCTCCCTAGAAAGTCGAACAAAACCAAAACCACCCGACCTCTTCCATTTACTAGGAGTACTGGAATAAATGTATGTTCAGCTGGGTAGAGCAAGCTCCTTCCTCTCATGTTCCTGGAGTCAGAGCAATACATGTCCTGTCTCTAGAAAAAGCAGGCATTGGTCTTTATTCTTGTTAGCCTTGCAGACCCAGAACACCTACAATGTGAGTGAGCTAGATTCTGTTCCATTTTTGTGCATCATCAATAGACTTTGTTTACTGCAGGCCAGACTGGGATACTGTGAGGTAAAGCTGCAGCTGGACGAGGGCTACTCACGCAGCTACAATGACTCACCCCCCTTCTGCAGCATGATGGAGACCTTGGCGCATATCTACCTCGAGTGCACCAGGTTGCAACCCGTTATCCCGGTTCTTCAGATACTTCTCCTTAGGCTCTGGCTGCATTTCTCTCCACACCTCCTGCACACCCATTCTGTGGCCCCATGAAGTTGCAAACCTCCTCGTTAACCTCCTCCTGGTGCTAGCCAAGGTGGCCATCCACTATATTAGGAGGAGATGGATGGATGGGGGAGGTGCTCTGCAAATGCACAGCCTCTTTCCACTCCTCCTGGAAGTCACGTCTCTGGGCAGAGTTCCACTGGCTCCTTGGATGCCCTCCAGGAGCAATGGACGCCGTCCAGGGTTCTCTGCTCAGTGTCCCCCTTTGGCTCCCTGCTTTTGACCCTATGATCTCACTCCCATCCCTGTTTTCTCATTTGTTGTCCCCTGAACACTTTTGATGCCTGGGTCCAGTAGCTCCTCCCCTTAGGCTGGGGGGTGGGGGGGCTTTAGATGTGGGCGGGCTTGTGC
Organism: Chelonoidis abingdonii; assembly: GCF_003597395.2. NCBI lineage: Eukaryota > Metazoa > Chordata > Testudines > Testudinidae > Chelonoidis > Chelonoidis abingdonii. Next base: position 3,956,867 of record NC_133773.1, on the reverse strand, counting down.
CCACCTATCCCTGGCAAATCAACAGATACAGTGACTCACCCGTCCAGCAGAACCTTTCATGACACATTGCCCAGGCACATTCCAGCAACTCAGCTGCACTAACTCATCCCTCAAGAGACCCCGCAGTGACTCAGTCCTCAGAGATGATGCAGCAACTTATTCATAGGCAGAGCCCTAGTTAGATGACCCCAGGGCACAGGCATTTCATCCTCACTGCCCTCCTGATGCCTTGTCATGTTACAGACTCCCTAGACTTCTCTCCTGCCCTTGTCTGTGCTCTATTCTGACCCTGCTCCAGCTCTGTTCTTGATCTGCTCCAAACCCTGCACCTGCCCTTGGACCCCCAGATCCTTGGACTGACTCCAGCCCAGTTTCAGCTTCAGCCCACTTCCAGACTCTGTGATCCTGATGTGGCTTGCCTTTGGACTCTGACCCATAGCCTCTCCCCCTGTCTCAGTGCTGCCCTCGGCCCAGTTCCAACTCAATTTCCGGCTTTGAAAATGTTCCAGCCACCAGAACTGACTGGCCAGAACCAAGAGCCCGACAGATAAGGTCTAAGGTTCTACTCAGTATGAGCAAGGCTAAGTTCCACTGGAGTCAGTAGGACTATGCACAGAGTAATCGACTACTGGATGTGAATAAGAGTCCTAAATTCTAGTCAGTTACACTTGTGCAACCCCATTCAGGGCCTGAGCCAACTCCTGGTGAAAGCAGTGAGTCTTTCCCTTGACTTGGGTGGGAAGTGGATCAGGCCCTAGGGAATGGGGTTGCATAGCAGGATGAACTGGGATGCCCAGGATATCTGATGTTCTTTTTTGGCATACAACGTGTTTATTCTTATTGAAGGTGATGTGTGGGCTGGAAAGAGCTTATCCTGACTTTCTGATCCCAGGCTGTGTACAAGACTGGCAGTTTACAAAAGCTGCCTTTCTGTTTGTAAACTGAGCACATTTGACATGGAGATTGCTAAGCAACGATAAACTTCACCATTTTTGTGGCATCCCCTCTGAGGGGAGGGATAGCTCAGTGGTTTGAGCATTACATTGCTAAACCCAGGGTTGTGAGTTCAATCCTTGAGGGGGCCTCTTGGGTAAAAATCAGTACTTGGTCCTGCTAGCAAAGGCAGGGGGCTGGACTCAATGGCCTTTCAAGGTCCCTTCCTGTTCTAGGAGAAAGGTATATCTCCAATTATTATTATAGAGCAGAGGTTCCTGCCAGTGAGATCTGTTAGTCTATAGAAGGTGTTCTCCCAAGGAAGTGTCGGGAGACCCATCACTAGAGACGTTTAAAACTGGTTTGGGCAAAACACTGGAAAATATTCTGCAGGGAGTGATCTGCCATTGTCAGATGGGTAGCATAGATGACTTGATTCTTTTCTTTATCAATTTTTATGGTGCATTAATGGAATGGGCCATCCCTTCAATTATTTTCGATGGATGCATCCTCAGTGTTAGGTTGCTTTGGGAGTACTGAAACACGATCCAACTACCTGTGCACGTACATCAACCCAGTATTTAGGAAGGAAAAAATAACATGGCTATAGTGAAGCCACCTAGAATCCTTCTGAAATGAGACTTCTGAAAAAATATTTTTCCTCCCTCCTGCCCCCTGCAATTTTAAACCGCAGAGAAATCTTTGGGAAAACAATGGGAGTGACTTGGTCTGTGGATGTCTCCCCCCCAGGTAGGCATACACTGGCACAGCTGGCATTCCTAACCATGCAGCAGGCATGCCACTGACAGGAGTGGGCATGGCTGGAGCACAGTGAGCTCCAATGATCCTGGGAGGGTGTTGGAATGACCCTTTGCGACCGTTTGCAAGTTAGAGCAGCCTTAGAGCAGCCGTGAGGATCAAGAGGTTGGGCGGGGGTGGGGGAGAGGGGAAGCTATGGTGACAATTTCTAAGCCAGACCGCCTTGCTCTTGTATGGAAAAAATCCTTTGGACTTGATCTAAGATCTCTCTGTGCTACCAAATCTGACAAGTTGCATTCCTTAACTATTAAAATGCAGGCCAAAATTCAGATGGTCCCCAAAGAAATCTGAAGGGGAAGCAGATGAAGAAGAGAATATCCATATTAAAGACCATATCAGTCAAAGATAATTCAGAGACTATCTTTGTCTCACAAGTTCCTACGGCAAGGGGACAGTAATCATCTACTTCGGTGTGATCAGAATCCCAGGGAAACCAGCTGAGGGGTCACTCAATTAGGCTGAGTTGCAAAGAATGGGGCAGACAATCCCCAAAGCTGTGGATATTCCAATACTTAGATTTATCAAGCCGGCACAAAACCTTCAATAATACCTTACTGGTTACCCAGAAGTCAACAACATAGTTCCCTTAAAGTAACCCACCCTCAGGCCTCCACCTAGTCCTCCCAAGTCAAATATAATGAAGATTACTGAAAATCTTATTCATCATATAAAAAAGTTTTACCGATCCTGAAGGATCAGACACATTACCTCCCTGGTTAATGAATATTCCAGATCTTGCCCAAATACATGCTTATAGCCGATTCTTATTAACTAAACTAAAATTTATTTAAAAAAGGAGAGAGAGAGGTTAGGTTAAAAAATCAGTATACATACAGATATGAGTATAATTCTTGAGGTTTAGATTCATAGCAGAGATGGTGAGCTTTTTAGTTGCAGAGAGTTCATTCAGAATTGGTCCATAGGCTACAGTCCAAATTATATTCAGGGTAATCCAGTCAGATCTGGGATCTCAATCTTGGAGTTTCAGCTTTCTCTGCAGTGAAGCATCAAGCAGAGCTGAAATGACAGGATCCGGACCCAAGGATCTTTTATATAGTATTCTAGCAGCCACTTGACCACACTGTCCTGAGTGAACAATAGGCTTTTGATGTAACCTTCTGTCTCCTAAGCACCAATGGTAATTAGTTACACAAATTAACATAGGGCAATTTATCCATTAGGCAGTCTATCACAAACTTCAAAGAGACATACAGACAATGACATTATTTCACCCAAGATTCATCTAAATGTTAATATTCCCTTTTGACCTCTGAATTAATAGTTATAGTGCCAGACAGGAACTGTCTGTTGACATGGCTAGCATTTATGAATACATACATACAATTAGTATCGCTTCTAACAACATAGGCTAGAACTTTGAAATGCAAACCTATCTAGCATTGAATGGCCCTCATTACCATTCACATAGTTTCTAACACGACTTTAAAGATTGGCTCTGGGTTATTTAGCGTGCAAGCTGCTTAACTCTTTCCAGCCATGTGTCACACTTTATATAAGATTCGTTGCAATTATATAACAGTGGTAGCAATAACGATTTGCATAATTATATTCTAATTAGGTAACGTCACATCCTGTATTCCCTGAGGTGGAACGATTTGCTCATGCTTCCAGTGCATTATGTCAAAGCAGTGGTTGCTTTGGATTATCACTCAGATCCGATGTAGGATTTTCAGAGGTTTGCCCATCAATCGGAGTTTAGTCCAATCCCTGCTCAGAGACTGCTTTTTAACATATAATACAACAACTTCTCAAGATCAGTGTGATGCCCCAGGTTCTTCCCCACAGGCTAACTTGACATTGGTCTCAGGGAAAAATGCCCCTTTCTTTGTAACCTATTTCTTAAATGCTGGGTGAGTGAAGTCTGTGGCTCCACAGTTTACTCTCAGGTCAGACTGAAGTTATAGATTGAGATCTTCAGAAACAGAAGCCTGTGGTTAGGTTATAAAGCCATATTGAGGGACTTAAATAAACAGCCTGATTTTCAAAAGTGTTAAGCACCCAGCAGCTTCCATTGATTGGATGGGAGTTCTTAGGTTTTCATCATTTTTGAGATCCGAGTAAGGATTTAGAAGTAAAATTACTCAGAGCAACTGAGTGATTTAGGAACCTGATTTCCTAACTCCCTTGAAGACAGGGCTTAGGCTGCTCAAATTTTGAAAATGTTACCTTCAAAACCCAATTTTAGAAAATCTTGGCCACTGTGGTTAGAGCATGATCTGTAAGCATTGTATGTGTCTGATGTCTGTGTCAGTCACTCAGTAGTGGAGAGAGGGTGTTATGGGCTGCAGTCTTGAGAAATCCCCTAGCTACCAGCTGAGCTGGAACAAGGACTGTACCAGGGAAAGGATTGGGCCCAGACTAGAAAGGCGTCTAGTCTGTGAAAGAAGCTTATTGGAACATCTCTGAGGGTGAAATTTCATCTGTATTCAGTTACCTACTATATTAGGCTTAGACTTGTATGTTTTTGTTTTATTCTGCTTGGTAATTTACTTTTTTCTGTCTGTTATTACTTGGAACCACTTAAATCCTACTTTTTATACTTAATAAAATCACTTTTTGCTTATTAATTGTTCCAGAGCAAGTAATTAATACCTGGGGGAGCAGACAGCTGTGCATATCTCTCTATCAGTGTTATAGAGGGTGAACAATTTATGCGTTTACTCTGTACAAGCTGTATACAGAGTAAAATGGATTTATTTGGGGTTTGGATCCCATTGGGAACTGGGTGTCTGGGTGCTAGAGACAGGAGCACTTCTTAAGCCATTTTCAGTTAAGTCTGCAGCTTTTAGGGGATGTGATTCAGACTCTGGGTTTGTAATGGAGCAGACTGGTGTGTCTGGCTCAACAAGGCAGGGCTCTGAAGTCCCAAGCTGCCAGGGAGAACTGGCTCAGAGGTAGTCTCAGCACATCAGGTGGCAGTCCCAAGGAAGTTTCTGTGACCCAACCCATCACAGAGGGGTTAAAAGGTCATCAGTTCTGAAGGATGCATTGTGTGGATTTAGGCTGCTCCAATGTATGCTTGGGACTGGACCAAGCTCTAATCAATCCCAGAATAAGGTGGGCATACAAGTGACTTTGCTTCTGTTCCCATTCCTCCATCCCATCATTGATGTGCTGGGTGCAGCTTGGCCAGACCAGAAAATCTGGCCCTGTATCCCTAAAGATTTGTCAGCATTAGGGATTTTTGTACTGGTGTAGCTATACCAGTGCACTTACTCCACACCGGGGGTGAACATTCTCATAGCTGCATTGGTGTAAAAATCCCTAATGTAGGTGAGCCCTGGGAGTTTCATTTATACCCAATTGTTGACTTTCACTCTGTTCCCATGCACTTTATGTAGGAATAATTGGAAGCATATATCTGCCCAACCCAGCCTCTTTTCAGTTTGGATGTTTTTGTTGTGAAGTTTATACATGGATGTTGACAAGATATACAGTATTGTTTAGTGTGACATAAATAACCTACATTAAAATTGTTTTTTCATAAATTGCCTTTAAATAAAGAGCTTCATAAGGGAAAATATAACACACTTGAATGGTGCTTCAAATGCTAGAGCGTTAGAAATAAATCAATACACACTTTAGATTAACCATTTTATTATGACAGTGGAGGTGGCTGGCTTAGCACCATATATGTTAGGCTGGTTTTAGCTATGGAGGCAAAAACAGCCTAAAGAAAATGTCACCCGTCCTCCAACTTGTATGACTGTGAAATGTGATTTTACTAGTGGTCAGGCCCTGTGGTTTTCTAACACTTAACCACATCAAATATACGTCCCTGGGAATGAACTGCCCCCCAAATATCACAGCTCTCTCCAAGCATTTGTCAGGAAATGGAAAGCACTTACTTAATGCAAAAGGAATGAGAGGATGGAGTCTGAAAATCATAGGAGAGAGGGAGAAACAACCTTTCCTGCTAAAACTCCTAACAATTAATGTTACTAAGATACCAGTGTTTTTAACTCCACAACCTTAGAGCTGCAAGAGAAGACTTTTACTAAATGGTGTAGCGCGCATCTCAAGTCAATGAACTATTGTATAAAGAAAGTCTGGGCCCCTGGTCTTTAGCTGTGGCCAAGAAAGAGCTTACAACACACTGTGCGTGCGTGCGTGTGTGTGTGTGTGCGCGCGCGCACACGCACACACATCTCTAAAGATGGATTTAAACAACCTTTGTGCTCCTTAGATCCTGAGGCTGCTCTACATCCCATGCACAACCACTTACCCTGGTTGCCAAAGGTTTCAAGGGACCAATACATTAGCCAGGAGTTGCTGGGGTCCATGGAATCCCTGAAGATGCTCCTTACAGCAGCTGCAGGGATGGGTTTGTGTAGCAGCTACTGTGCCAGCTCTGTGCCACTGGAGGAACTCGCTATGTGGAATGATCAATGCCTGGCTGTTTACACTGCTCTTAGGGTCACTCTTTCCTAGTGGATTGGTACAAGGCAGCCGCACCCCAGGGAGGGTGTGGCCAGGGCCAGCTCCAGCTTTTTTGCCACCCCAAGCAGTGAAGGGGGAAAAAAAAAAAGATGAAACCGCGATCGGCGGCACTTCAGCAGCAGCTCTACCGTGCCGCTTCATTCTTCGGCGGCCAGTCCTTTCCTCCGAGAGGGACTGAAGGACCCACTGCCAAATTGCTGCCAAAGACGCAGGTGTGCTGCCTCTTTTCATTGGCTGCCCCAAGCACCTGCTTCCTGGGCTGGTGCCAGGAGCCGGCCCTGAGTGTGGCCCTGGGATTTTGACGCATGATGTAGATGTTTCTACAGATCAGTCTGCAGATGTGGTGTCTGGTTTTCTTTGCTAGTCACCATTTGGTTCATCTGGTGAATCAGAGAGTCTAGGTCCATGTCGGATATAGAACAGTCTATTGGTTTCTTACATGCTGGGTTGAAATCCTGCTGACACAGAGCCACTTGAAAGATCAGCCCCCTTCTGGAGTGTGTAGATCTTGGGTTGGTTGGTAAATGGATAATACCATGACCCACACCCACAATACTAAGTCTGGGTGACTTTTGTCACTAGATTTAGGAATTAGTGCTTGTGTTATGCTTTGTTTCTAGACTGAGCGCCTGTAGGAGCTGAGTTTTGAAGAATGCTACTGCAGTCTTTCCTTTGGAACCTGTGGGAATTTGAGTGATTTGCATGTTTTTATACTGATCCCTGATTCTAAGGTTTTTGAATTTCTCTAAGTGCAATCTTACTCTCAGATGAGTCTCACCTTTCAGCTGTGCCATGTATTCCTCCATTCTGGCAGTCCAGAGTCCGGCAGTTCCTGAATTTACTTCCACTCTCATTGAACTCTCTAACCAGTGCTTAATTTGTGCCCGTTCAGAGCCCCCGGCACCTCTGGGCTTGGTGCATCAGTTATGAATGTGAAAAATTGCTTGAGCTCCAGTACCTCTTTCATTACAAATTAAGCACTGTCTCTAACCCCACAGTCAATTGAAGCAGTCAGTTTGCTGGATTTCTTTTCCATTAAATAAGCAATCAAGTCAGATGGTGCTTACATTTTTTGCCCCAGAAAGCAGAGCTGCAAGTGATGTGTCATTTGCAATAGAGTCTAGCATCTTTGATGCAGAGGCCTTCAGCATCTTCCTGACTTTCTGCTTCTGGTACTTCCCAACAGCACAGCAGTGGGCTTTTTCTTTGGTATAAGATGTAAGATTCAAGTTTTAGAGGAGACAGATCAGTGAGAGGAGGCATTGAGGGGGAAGGAAGGCTGAGTAACAGGAGTGAGTGTACAGATAGAAGCCTGCACTGAGGTTGCACAGGTGGGACTGAGAGCTTAATTTGGAGACCCTGGAGCTGCACCGGTATAGCTAAACCTTTAGTACTAACCATGATGCATGTGATGGAAGAATCCAGCATTGCTCTCAGATCCCAGGGTGAGGTAGTCGAGAAACTACATCACTTTGCTTGTACAGTGCACATTTGATCAGGAAGTCACTAAGAGAGATGATAAACAGGGCACCCACAGTGGCATTTTTATAAAGTCACTTCTCAGAGCAGAACTGCACTTTAAAATCCAGTCCCTTCTGTTGCAGAGGATTGGTCCGCATTTGTAGGCAGATGGACTCTATAATCTGAGGATTTTTCTGTCTCTTAATTCGATGAGTCTGTGGAAATAGAATCCTTCAGGAGGATGACGGCATTAGTGGACAGAGAGGATTGCTCCTCAGGGTATCTGTTGATCGTAATACTTACATATTCCAGTTATCAATAACTACCAGATGCTATTGCAATTATTGGTGGACTGCAGTAATTTCCAGAACTCCTTCCTATCATTCGGCCTGGCAAATGCATTATGAGTTTCCTTTTCAACTGGTCTGGAAATAGCACAGCCCTCAGGGAGGCTAAATTTTGGTAATTCCCTTCTTTCCTTAGCGTATGACGGCATCAGTGGCTGGCTCCCATTCCCATGGAAGTCAACGCTAAACGACCCGGTCAACGACCCAGTGCAGGATCAAGCTCCAGCCTTTCCGAAGACTAGATTAGCAGCTTGTCAGGTGATATATCTGCTGTCAGGCTTTGGTCGGTCTTCTCCACTGAATTTTGCTCACTTGGGAGAGTCATTTCGTATTCAGGATGAGGTCCTGTTTGGATTTGTTTTAAATTTAACCTTAACTCTGAATTTTCTAGGATTGTCATGCTTGGTTTGGGGGTAATTATAACATGCATGTAATATTTTTTACCCTTAATTTACGGATCTATACTAGAGCTGCTTGCCATATTTCAAATTCTGAAATTTCAAATTGTCAAAGTTGAGGAGGAGGTGTTTTTCTTGAATGGGGCAACATTTTCAAAAGTGAGCTAGACACACAGTGAACGGCCATACTGCAAGCAGAGGTGTGACTGTAGCACAGGTAGACATACCTGCACTAGCTTTAATCGTAGCTTTAAATAGTGAAGACTTGGTGGCACTGGCTTCAGCATGGGCTAGCAACCCAAGTAGGTATCCAGGATCCCTTCTGGGCTTGTATTTGGGTGGCTAGCCCAAGTACAAGCCCATGCCACCACATGAGACATGAGCATGTCTACCTGTGCTACAAACATATCTTCACTTTGCTGAAGGATCATGATCTCATCTGTATCTCACCTTTAACTCCAGTTTGGTGTAGTTTCTTGTCTGAGAATATTTCTAAAACCATGTGGAACTGCTGAGCTAGGAGATGTAAACATATTTCAATACATGCAAAATTCAGTTCAATTAAGTTCTGTTAGTGAAAGCTGTTAGCACCTCCCTCTCCTCATCTGCTCAGCCAGAGCAATGGAAGGAGGTGGAGAAGGAGAACTGGAGACATTATACGTAGGAAGATAGAAACTGGCCTAGTGAATCCCCCACTGGTACATGGCAGTATTTATCCCATCTGCCACAGTGGGCAATCAGTACTGCTGCAGAGAAAGTCAGTCCCCACCCTGCTTCGTATTGCTTCTACCCAGTCCTGCACTGATGAGTATTTCCTTATTGAAGCCTAGCAGGCAGTTAGTCTGAGATTTGATTGGTGGGGTTTGGGGGTACAGGTTGTTTGAGGCTCCAGAGGGGGGCCTCCCCTCACAGCTTTTTCATCTCAATTTTACTAATAAAGGAAGGTGCCACTGTGCGTCAGGAAACCAAGGGGAAAGTGAGAGGCCATCTCCTGCCCTGGGGAGACTCGGATCCAGGGGAGTTCCTCTTTCATCTGAGGGGAGCTGGGAGAGGACAGCTGGGCTGCACCTTGCCATCAAAAGGACTATAAAGCATGGGCCAGCTTTCCCTGAAGGTGAGTAGAAAGCTAAGGGAGACTCTGCCGAAGGAAGGTTTGGAGTCAGGGGAACAGCTGGTAGATTTGCTGTGTGTTACACCTCTCGAGTTGTTTGTTTGGGATTATTTGGCCAGCCAAACAACAAGCTTTGCATGACCACTTGGGTTCTTTTGTGGAACTCACAGGGCCACATCCTGAGCTGGTATACACAGCTCTTTTGAAGCCAGTGTAATGATCTCAATGTACATCAGCTGAGGATATGGCCTACTGAGTATATCATGGGCATAACCCTGGCAATCAACAGGAAAGTCTTGCTAAGAGGTAGGGGGTTGTTTTCAATTTTCTAAACAATTCTGCTGTGAATTCAGAGGGATTAAGGCCAAAGCCTGGCTACAATTCCCCTTTTCTTATGATGCAGAACTACTAATGTTATTAGTGATATAATTATCTGGCCATTGAACAAAGCCAGCTGTGGTATTTGATTCTGACTTACTGTGACAAGCTAAAGGCTTAAGTTATGATCTTATTGGCTTATGCATCTTCTCTTGCTTGCTCCACTGCAGCTGTAACTAGCTGTTGGTTCCTGATTTTCATTGTGCCTGAGGCAGGGAGGATCTCTTGATACTGCATAACAATATAGTCAGTGGAAAAACTGGATTTTCTTTTTGATATTTGATGTAGACGTTTTGGAGCTGCAGTGTCCAGCACATTAGTTTAGGCTCTGCGTCTACCAGTTCATGATACCAGAGAGAATTGGCTTTCCCAAGTAAATGAAATTCTGTTACTGAGGTTCAAGTCATATTCCACAACCATTGCTGCTTTTCCTCTGATCTACCAGTTGATTTAGGTTGTCTTCCAGATGAGTTTGCTGACCTCTTTGCCCTGGAGGAAAGATTGAAATCTGTGTGTGCTAACACAGCAGGTACAATTAATGCTTGTTAGCATTTCAGAAATGCTCTGACATTCTTCACCTCAATGCCAAGCAACGATTCTCTCTCTCCTCATGCACTCTTGATCTTTTCTACTCTTCACCCTCTGACAGGTATCTCCAGCCAAACTGGTTAGTGTGGCCAGTAGCAGATCTATGTCAAAAGTTTAGGTCTTTTAGACTTGATTCAGCAAAGCATTTAAGCATGTGTAAAATTTTAAGCAAGCAAGCAAGACAATTGAAGTCAATGGGATTATTTCCATGCTTAGGGTGACCAGATGTCCCAATTTTATATTTGGAGCTTTCTTATATAAGCACTTATTACCTCCCATCCCTTGTCCTGACTTTTCACATTAGCTGTCTGGTCACCCTATGCTTAAACTTTGCTGGATGGGGGCATCAGATGCTAGTAGGTGAGCTTTGGGTGTGCTCATATGGGAGATGCTAAAGTTTTTAATACGTGAAATGAGGTGTTGTGGTACAATTAGGATTGCATCTGGCTTTTGCCTTTGACAGGACCTTAGAAGCTCTTAAGTTAAAAAAGTGACTGACTTACTAATGCCCTCCATATGACTCCACTAGATAACTCCCCCAGTTTGACAACGAACCATTGATAGCTTCTCTTTAGACATGGTCTTTCCACCAGCTGTGCATTCACCTTATAGTAATTTCATATTTCTCTAATTTGCTTATGAGACACTCATGTCAAAAGCCTTATGACAATCAAGATATATCACATCTACAGCTTTCCCCCATCCACTAGACCAGTGGTTCTCAACCAGGGGTATCCATAACCCTGGTGCTATGCAGGGGTCTTCCAGGGGTACATCAACTCATCTAGATATTTGCCTAGTTTTACAACAGGCTACACGAAAGGTACTAGCAAAGTCAGTACAAACTAACATTTCATACAGACAATAACTTGTTTATACTGCTCTATATACTATATCAGTGTTTCTCAACCTGGGCAGTCATGAATTATTTTATAATTATATGATAAAAATGAGAAAGTAAGCAACTTTTCAGTAATAGTGTGCTGTGGCACTTTTTATGCATTTGAGCTAGTAGTTTTTAATTGAAGTGAAACTTGGGGTATGCAAGACAAATCAGCCTCCTGAAAGGGGTAAAATAATCTGGAAAGTTTGAGAACCACTGCACTAGGCCAGTAACCCTATCCAAGAAGGAAATATAGCAGGGCTTCTCACTGTTCATAGCATATTCCATACTGCAGCAGCACACTTAGGGTATGTCTACACTACAGGATTATTCCGATTTTACAGAAATCGATTTTGGAAACAGATTGTATAAAGTTGAGTGCATGCGGCCACACTAAGCACATTAATTTGGCGGTGTGCATCTCATAGACTCATAGACTCATAGGTCAGAAGGGACCAATATGATAATCTAGTCTGACCTCCTGCACAAAGCAGGCCACAGAACCCTACCCATCCACTTTATAAAAAACCCCAACCTATGTCCGAGTTATTGAAGTCTTCAAATTGTGGTTTGAAGACCTCAAGCAAAGAATCCACCAGCAAGTGACCCATGCCCCACGCTGCAGGGGAAGGCGAAAAACCTCCAGAGCCTCTGCCAATCTGCCCTGGAGGAAAATTCCTTCCCGACCCCAAATATGGCGATCAGCTGGCTGTGGGCAAGGCTCCCCAGCCAGCAGTCAGGAAAGAATTCTCTGCAGTAACTCTAGATCCATCCCATCCAACAACCCATTGCAGACCCATTGAGCAGACCCTACTTGCTGATAAATCCAAGACCCACATAGTTGCCAAATTAAACAATCTCTACAGTTATCATCCTTTCCAATAACTTATCAAAGCTTTAGTCTTAAAAGCCAGATAGTCTTTTGCCCCCCACCTCACTATATCTCCTGACTGCTTACCTCCCTTCGGCAAGGGCCTAGTTTCCAGAACTTCTCATTTCCTCTATGGTTAGATAACCTTCGTCTATATTTCAAGTCTGAACTTCCTAGTGTTGCCATTTATGTACCACATCTGACCTTGTTCTACATTTAGGTAACCCACTAAGCTTAAAATTATTCCTCTCCCTCCCTAACGTTAATTACCCCCTATTACTATTTTAAATAGAGCAAGCCATATCCCCCTGCAGCCCTTCTCTTTGGCAATAGGCTAAAACAACGCCCAAGCATCTTTGAGTCTCCTTTCATAAGGCAGGTTATCTTAACCAATCCGATCATCCTAGTCATGCCCGTCTCTGAACTGTTCCAGTTTAGAATTCAATTACCTTCTTAAACATGGACGAGGACCCAGACACTGCACACACGTATTCAGTTAGCCAGGAGCGTCTCACCAGTCTTATACAAACCACGGACTCACACCGTCCTTTCTTGCTGGAAATACCTCGCCTGATGCAATCCTAAAACGCGATTTGCTTTGTTTAACTGCGCCATATCGCATTGGTCGGCTCATAGTCCATCCTGTGATCAACCATACCCAAGATCCCTTCTCCTCCTCTGTTGTTTCCAACTGATGGTCCCCAATGTATATCCATTTTCAATACCTAGTGCATGACCTTGGCACTTTTCACCTATTAAATTTCCATCCTATTATCAGTACCCATCCAGTTTTACAAGGTCGTTACGAGAATCTTCCTGTATGGTATCCCGGTCCTTCCTCTCTGTTTAGCAATACCCCCCCCAGCCTTTGGTTTAAATCATTACTCCGCACACTTTTCTACACATTCCTGCTCTTTGTGCCAAGGTCAGTAATAAAAGGTGTGAAATAAGAATTGGGTGCCAAACCAATCCGTTGACGGAACTCCACTAGTACTCTCTTGCCCAGCCAGACAGTTCACCTTAGATACGACCCGTTGGAGTCTCCCTTTAACCAATCCTACTACACCATTTCATTCACTTTCTCCCCATCTTTTCCAAATTTAACCTAACAATTTCCCCAAATGCTGATACGTGTCAATGCTTACCGCAAATCAGAGGTAATTAGATCCCACCGCAATTTCCTTTGTCTAAATAATTGTCGACCTTCTCGAGACAACGGTAAGTAATCATGAGTTTGGTTTCGCACAATCTACCTACAGTAAAACCCATGTATGTTCATATGATAACTGACCCTTGTTTGTCCCTCATTACCTTTGCCTTGGCCTTTACCCTTTCTCCTTCAATATTTTTTCACAGATCATATACAAACTACAATATGCATAACAGGCCTGATAGTTACTCGGGACACTTTTTCCCCTTTCATTGAAGATGTGGAATACGTTAGCAATTCTCCAGTCGTAACACGAACAACTTATTCATCTCATAAAAATTCTTGCCATCAACGCGGCGCTACGCTTATCTTCACTGCGCCAGTTCCTTATAATCTATTCTTGGAATGGAAGATTGTCTTGGGCCCTCCGATTTTCGTCCAGTGTAACAGCTCTGTTCTCACGTTATGACTTCTACCTCTAGAGTCGGGTAATATCTACCTCAATAACATAATCCTCATCCTCTTTAACATCTGTCGCGCAGTATCCTAAAGCCTATCATCAGCCTTATAAAGCTGAGGCAAAGTACCTTATTATACAATTATGGCCACATGCACTAGGATTTCCTTAAGCATCCGAATCCATCCTCAGTGTATAGTAGCGTCCCAACTTCTTCTTTCTTTTTTCTTCTTATTATGATGGTAATAGAACCTTATTATATTGGTTAAATGATCACCTTGTAAAGATGTCCAACGCTACAATCAGGCTTTAGCCTCCTCGCTTTATTACCTACATGTCCTGACCTCACTAAGGTAGCTTCCCTTGCGTAATTTCCGACCTTTTCTTCCATCATCCTTGTGGGTTTCCTGCTTTTTCTTTCACTACTCTCCTGAAGATGCTTGCTCAATCCAGCTTGGTCTATTTACAACTCCATGCAGTCCATTGTTACTGAGGCCTTAGCATCACTTCCGAGCGATTTGATCTGTCCGGCCGTTAGCCCTATCTTCACTACGTCTAACCACAGCATCCCCGCCCCCATCCTGATTTCTGGGTTGAGAGCCAATCCTGAATGGTGGCAAAAATTTGTCGCGAGTGGTTTTGGTAACTGTCGTCAGTCATCTCTTCCCTTCGTGAAAGCAATCGCAAGTCAAATCATTTCCGCACGCCTTTTTCTCTGGATTGTCCTGGGCAGACCAGCCATTAGCACGGCAAACCAATGCAGCCCGTTTGTCAGCCTTTTTTCACAGGTCACCGATATAGATCTACCTGAGTAAATGTGTAAAAACGCGGTACTAAGCAGCGCTTACATTGGGCAGTAGCCATCTCATTGCCTTTTCAAGTCAGCAAAGATGGTTATTCCAGCTCTTGTACCGTCGCTGCCGGGTTGCAAGTTGACAATGACGTTACGCAGTCATACTGTATTGTCTGCTGCTGTCGTGGGTGCTCTTTGGCTTTTGGCCTCCGGTGAGGTTGGCTGGGGTGCATGACAAATGGGAAATGACTCCCAGGGTCATTTCTCCTCTTTAGTTTGTCTAATGGAGAGTAAGATCCTAGCCTGCACACTAGAATATCAGGCAATCTACCCCTAAAAAATCCAGAGAGGCATAACCCATTGCTATCCCATGCTCCCTCACCCTATTCTCTGGGTTACCATGGCATTATCCCCTAATTTGAGTGTGATGAAGTGAATAAAGAAATGCATGAATGAGAACAACACCCCTTGAGAAATTATGGAGCAGAGATCAAAGGGAAGAGGAGCGGAGAGGTGGTTGGATATACAGCGAAAGTCAGAGTCCGCACCACCATTGAACTAGTTCAGCCTTGCTCGCCCTATACGCTGAAAATGGGAATCTTGTGAACAAGCACGGGAGGAAAAAAAGACAAACAAGGAAGGATCTGACTTCCATTCAGTGTGGTGGGCCTATACCATGGTTGACACTAGGGTAAAATACCAAAAATGCACCAGAGAGATGTAATTGTTGGGACAGTTCTAAACAACATAGCTTAAATTTTCTATTTGCAGCGTCATAATGTAGAGGTCTAAACTCGATTAGTGACCCCACGGTAGCTAAAGAAGCGTAGGCTGGGTAGGCGAACGACCCCTGTCAGTGCGTTGACTGGGAGGACGCAGCCTGAGGGCAGAAAAGCCTCCACTGCCCATGATATTCAGGCAGGACTGAATCTCATTAGACAAACTTAAAGAAGAGAATGCCTGGAGGCAATTTCCTTTTTGCCCGAGGCGCCCCCGGCTGACCCGTCACCAAAGGCCAAGCCAGGAAAAGCACCCATGGGATGACGATGACGGATATCAGTCCTATAGTAACCGTCTGCAAGGCAGGCATAGGGGATGCCCGCCGTATAGTGCCTGCAGCACCGAGCCGTCTGCCAAGCAGCCATCCAGTAGAAATACGGCTGACATTTTAAAAAGGCGAAGAAACATTTTTTCCCTTTGCTTTCACGGGGGGGGGGCTGATGACATATACCCTGAACCACCCACGACAATGTTTTTGACCCTTGAGGCTTTGGGAGCTCACCCCAGAATTCAAATGGTTTTCGGAGAGTGCGGGAACTGTGGGATAGCTACAATCGTCAGTTGCCCCTCCCTCCGTGAGCGTCCCTTTGATTCTTTGGCTTTCTGGTACGCTTGTCTCCGCTCCTTAAGTTTCACGCAACACTGTGGTGAGCCCCTGTTGTGGCCTCTGTCCATCATGGCCTTGGAGATTTTTTCAAATGTTTTGACATTTCGTCTTTTGGAACGAAGTTCTGATAGAACAGATTCATCTCCTCATACAGAGATCAGATTCAGTATCTCCTGTACGGTCCATGCTGGAGCTCTTTTTTGATTCTGGGACTGCATGGTAACCTGTGCTTATCAGCTCTCCACGCTGGGTAAACAGGAAATGAAATTCAAAAGTTCTCGGGGCTTTTCCTGTCTACCTGGCCAGTGCATCTGAGTTCAGATTGCTGTCCAGAGCGGTCACAATGGTGCACTGTGGGGTAGCTCCCGGAGGCCAATACTGTCAAATTGCGGCCATAGTAACCCTAATTCGAAATGGCAATACAATTTCAGCACTACTCCCCTCGTCAGGGAGGAGTACAGATATCGGTATTAAGAGCCCTTTATGTCAAAGTAAAGGACTTCGTTGTGTGGATGGGTGCATGGTTAATTCGGTTTAACGCTGCTAAATTCGAGATAAACTCGTAGTGTAGACCAGGCCTATGGGTATGTCTACACTGGCAGAGCTTCTTCACCGGCAGCTACGTCGCCACTCAGAGCACTGAATGGAAACCTCTGTTGTGTCTTTACATTGTCAGCTGCCTGCACAATAGCATGTTCACACTTGCATTGGCATTCGGAGCAGTGCACTCTGGGCAGCTATCCCACAGAGCATCTCTTCCTCTTCTGCTGCTAAGAGTTGTGGGAAGGCAGAGGGGTCGTGGGACTTCCTGGGTCCTGCCCCAATGCCCCGTGATGCATTGCTTCACATCCCAGCAATCCCTGTGCTTTCATCCGCATTTGGCTCCATCTTTCAACGGTTTGTGTAGTGCGCACTCTGCCTCTTTGGTCTGCAGGAATGGATCCCACATTGTTGACCAATATGCTGCTCGCTCTCACTAACATGTCACAAGTGGCAGTGAAGTTATTCCTTAAACTACAAAGGCCCTGCACACTTCCGTCAACACGAGTCCAATGGTCAACTTTCCCACTCCCGGACCAGAAAAATCATTGTAGGGAAAATCAAAATACCCATTGT
The DNA here is from genome assembly GCF_003597395.2 of Chelonoidis abingdonii. NCBI lineage: Eukaryota > Metazoa > Chordata > Testudines > Testudinidae > Chelonoidis > Chelonoidis abingdonii. Next base: position 3,939,714 of record NC_133773.1, on the reverse strand, counting down.
CATCCTGGGAGACCCTGCCTACCCCTTAATGCCGTGGCTTATGAATCAGCAAGGAGTGGTTCAACAACAGGTTGAGCAAGTGCAGAATGACTGTTGAGTGTGCTTTTGGCTGTGTAAAGGCCTGCTGGCGCTGCCTATATGGGAGGCTGGACCTAGCTAATGACAGTATTCCTACGGTTATAGCTGCGTGCTGTACACTCCATATTTGTGAAGAGAAGGGTGAAAGCTTCACTCAGGGCTGGACCGTTGAGTCTCAGCACCTGGAGACTGAATTTTAACAGCCAGAGGCCATGACTGTTAGAGGGGCACAGCGTGGAGCCAAAAGGATCAGGGATGCCTTCAGGGAGCAATTTGAAGCTGAAAGCCACTAATATTTGTTGCTATGCTCAGAAGTGCAGTGCTTGTAATGCTTGGAGACAGGGTGGCAGGTTTGTAGAAAATTAGGTAGTCCCCAGAAACTGCCCCCCAAACTCCACCCCCACCTGTCTGAGGCTCTGGGAGGGAGTTTGGGTAGGGGGAGAAGGTCTGGGGATTAGGGTACAGGATGCAGGCTCTGGGATGGAGTTTGGGTGCAAGGGGTGGGTGTGCAGGAGGGGGTGAGGGGTGCAGGCTCTGGGACGGAGTTTGGGTGCAGGCTCTGGGAGGGAGTTTGGGAGTGGGAGGGGGTGCAGAGGGAGGGGTGCAGGCTCTAGGAGGGAGTTTGTGGATAGGAGGAGGTGCAGGGGTGAGGGCTGTGGGGCTGAGGATGAGAAGTTTGGAGTTTGGGGGGGGCTCAGGGCTAGGGCAGAGGTTTGGGGTGTGGGTGAGGGCTGTGGATGAGGGGTTCATGATGCAGAAGGGGGCTCAGGGCTGTGGCAGAGGATTAGGGTGCGGGAGGATGAGAGGTCTGGCTGGGGTTGAGGGGTTTGGAGCGTTGGAGAGACTCAGGGCTAGGGCGGCAGGGAAGGGTAAGAGCAGCCTCCTGGTGCTCCATGGACCATGGTTAGAACTAATTAATCCTCACAATGCACCCCCAGTGAGGAGGATAAATAAATATTGCTACCCCCATTTACTGCTGGAGAAAATAAACCACAATGAAGTTAAGCCCAAGGCCACAGAAGATGATGGTGCTGGAGCCAAGATAAGAACCTGGACATTCTTAGCGGTGAGTGCTGTGCTCCAACGATGCATCTCCTTTTAGATGAGCCCCATGAAACCAGGAAGTGCATAAATGAGCCAATTGTTTCTTTTTTAAAGATTGCTGAACCTTTTTTGATCTTGAGGTCTTCAAACCACAATTTGAGGACTTCAGTAACTCAGACATAAGTTAGGGGTTTGTTACAGTAGTGGGTGGGTGAGATTCTGTGACCTGTGTTGTGCAGGAGGTCAGACTAGATGATCATAATGATCCCTTCTGACCTTAAAGTCTATGAGTCTATGAGCCTGCCCTGCCATTAGGGTATGGGGGGCACTAGGACCCTGCAGCAGCAGTTGATGCCAGGAGCTGGCAGAGCAGAGTCAGCGTGAGCTGCAGGCTCCAGGGCCGGGGGAGGTGAGCGGGGGCAGCAAGTAAGGTCCAGGGGACACTCAAGGGAGGCGCATGGGGGCGGCAGGCAGGGCCAGGGGAGAGACCTGGCACCAAACATTGGTGGAGCCGGGCCTCTGGACCTTGAATATTGGTGGAGCCCAGGCACCACGAGTGTATATAACTCACCGCCCCTGCTAGGAGGTGACTGTGACTGGTGCGGACGATGCACTGTGAAGGTTTAAGAAAATTGCCTGTTACTTTTCAGAGATCTGTCTGTTTTCAGTTAATAGAATAAAGGTTGCTTTCAAACCAAACAATTATTTTATTAAAAAACAACAACCAGAGGGGAGAGAGAGCCAAAAAACACATCAGCACTGTGGGTGATGGTGGAAAGGAGGGTCCTAAGAGGAGGTGGGGTCCCAAGATGATTAAAGATTTGTGTCTGTCCAGGTATCATATGCAACCTTGTCCTTTGGAGTACAGTGCAGCAGGTACTGTACTTCAGCAGGGCTAAACTGCAGAGGAATTGGTGTTGAGTGCAGTGGGTACTGGGAGTCAGCAAGGCTGGACTGTGACAGGGCAGGAGTGGAATGCAGCGGGTACAGATTGGAGCCAGGAGGTTGATAAGAGTGTGTTGGCAGTGTCTGGGGGGCGCATGGGAAAAAGTTTTGCGACAGCAGCTGCAAGGGAGGGTGGGCGTGGAGGTGCTTGGTTTGCAGTGCTAGAAGTGCCTGGATCATGTCTGCTTGCCACTCCATAACATTTAAGAGCTGCTCCATGGCTTCGTTCTGGCATGCCGCATTCTCCTTTTGTTCCCTCTTCTTACTGTCCTGCTACTCCTTCAATTCTTGTTTTTCTGCCATGGAGTGCAGCATGACATCACGCAGAAGGTCCTCTCTACTTTTTCGTGGCCGCTTTCTAATCCTGCGCAGCCGTTCAGCCGTCTATAACAAAGAAGGAGGCTGGGCTCTCAAGGCCATATCTGTGAAGCCAAAATGCAACATTTTACAGAAGCTCTGTTGTTTCCAACACAGAGATCACTGTATCAGTGTTTTAAAACGCAACCGCTGTTCACACACCTGTCACTAACTGGCTGCCCCAGGCAAGCACACATGAGCCACAAGACCCCCATAATGGTGAGTAACCACAAGGGCAGGGGAAATCAGTGTCAGGGGAAATCGCCTGGCACACGGAGCAACCATGGTCACCTGGAAAGATGCCCGGAGACCACTGCACACATTGCCAAGCAAACAGGAAGGGGACTTTCAAAATTTCCAAGGAATTCAAAGGGTGGTGCTGATGGTTGGTCACATGAGGGCAGGGCAGTAGATTTCAAACCGATAGCCAGAGAGGTAAGAACAGGCATTGTGGGACATCTCCCGTAGGCCAATCATAGCACTGCAATCGACCACGGTTTCTATACTGGCACCGCAGCACTGTAGCCATGGCGCAGAAAGCTGTCCGCCTCTCGTCGGAGTGGTTTTTTTACAGCGTTGCAACTGCGCCGTTTCTGCGCACAAAGTGCCTTGGCAGTGTGTACACCTCAGGAGTTACACCGCAGAAAGCTGCTTTACTGTGCAGAAACTTGCCAATGTAGACAAGGCCTAAGTTGCAGGTCTAAGCAATCATGAGCGTGTTACGCCCACGCTGTGTTCTTCACACCAGCCGCTAGGAAAGAGGCAGATTGACTGATTGTAAACTTCATGGTGTAGGCTCTGGCTGCATTCCATCCCTCTTGGAGACTGTTTCTGATGTGGATCTGTGGACACCGCCTGAGGTTGACATGCCATTGTGTTTTTGCTGTGACGAGCCCTAGGGTGGGGCACTTCCTTCCCCACCCCCAAAATCCATTTCAATCCACCTGAACCACTTTGAACAGCTTTCTTCAATGATGAATGAGCATTCTTTGCCACCACTCTAGATTTATTGCATCTACCTCCCATGTCTTTTCCTCCTCCTCTTGTGGTGGACCTTCTAGTTTGACCCTTTGAAAATTCAACCCTTTTCATTGCTGGTGCCTGGTTGAGGGCTAGGGGCAGGGAAGGTTTTCTACATAAATTATGGCTAATGATTTTGCTTCTGGACAATGGGGGCATAAACGAGTGCTCCAAAAAGTGGGTTTGTACTTTGACCGATGGGTCAGTCATCCTTAGTTAAAACAGATTTTATTTCCATCTTCCCCAGTTGTGGCACAGGGTCCTTCTGAGCTGGCTATTAAAGAGACACCAGTGTTGAAAATTGCTTTTCCATCTGAAAACGTTGGAGCTGATATTGTTAGAAGCAATCCCCAGAGTACTAGAACAAAGCACAGTACGTGCTGTTAATGTGTTTTCTTCCCATATGTTGGTGCATATTGGCAATATGGACAACGCTTTAATTAGTGAGAGTTGGATTAAGGGTTGGAAAACAAAACCACCTTCTATTTTTCTACAAATAAACTTACCTTTGCTTAGTTACTGGGCCAGATTTCCCCCCACCCCCACCTCCAAGCTGGTGTAAAATGGCATAGCTCCACTGAAATTAATGGAGCTATGCTAATTTAGTCAATAAAGATACTTTTCTCTTAACACAGAACAGCTTGTGTTGAGTTAAGCTTTCTAGATGATTGAGTCCTTAACTTTCCTTTTCTCTGAATGACTGTGGTGCTCCCTTTTTTTGTTCTTTGACCTGATTTTATCACCCCTTGTTACACTGCCCCTAGAACAGATTAAAATCCACCTTCTCCCCGTGTTGGACTGTCAAACCACTGTGACAAACTAGACGAGGGGAAGAGAGAGGGGAGGGTATCCGGAAGTTCAGCAGCTCAGAAGGCAGTTTTCCAGATCAGAAAACAACTAGAATATGGAGAGAGTTAAATAAGAAATGATTAAATATACAGGTGAAAAAGGCTGACAGGATCTCAGTACCAAGCCACCTAAATCAGCATTAGGCCCTGATTCTGCTCTTGGATGCACACAGACTTACTCACCCACTCATTGCATGGAGCTATCTTGAGATAAAACCAGCATGAAGATATATTTTTCTTTCATCCAACATAGAGGTCTCCATTATAGATGCCCATGCAAGTTAAGCAGCTAGCCCAGAATTAATCAGACACAACAGAAGTGTTGCTGGTGGCAGGAGGGAGAAGGCTGCAGTGTGAGTGTGAGTGACTCGAGCTGTTCTGGGATTGTACCCCCAGACACTGTCAGCAGGCATGGCTTGTCTATGCAAAGTGCATTACTTAGCATTTATCAGTGCTGAATTTCATCTGGCATTTTGTTGCCCAGTCACCCAGTTTTGTGAGATCCCTTTGTAACTCTTCATAGTCAGGTTTGGACTATCTTCTCCTGGGGGAATTCTGAACCACTGTGCAATGCAGAATTTTGCAGAAATTAACATTGTGCGCACAGAATTTCTTTTCCCCCACAGAGGCTGGAATGCTGCTAGCCACCACTAGGGCCCACTGGCCTCAGCAGAGCCCAGCTTGCACATAGAAGACACTGCTGGCAGAATGGAGAGGGAGCTAGAGGGTTCCTGGCAGCTGCAGTTCCCAGCATGCCCTGAGAGAGGGAGAGGGTGACATGCAGGAAACTCCCTGCAAGCCTGGGACCCAGCATCAGGCTCTTTCTCCCTCTGGATCCCTTGGCTCTGTGAGAGAGGGGGACAGGTGTCTGGGCAAGGGGAGGGGTGCAACTGGGCTCTGGGGTGGAAGGGGATGCAGGTATCTGGACTGGGGGGGCCCACGGCTGGGCTCTGGAGAGGAGGGAGTTTGGGTGTATTGGCTGGGCGAGGCGGGCTCGGGGTGCAGGGGTTGTGGGTGTCTGGCCCCCTGGCTGGGCTCTGAGAGGAAAAGGGGGCAGAGAAACAGAAACTGGGTTGTCATAGGGGTTTCTTTAACTCTCTACTCCTGGGGGAATTTTTGTGTGTCTGTATTGTTAGACACACTTGCTGACAGGTATTTTGAAATAAATTACCAAAATAATTGAAACTGGCATGATTATGTAATGTTGTTTTGACAAATACAATGTGGAGAATTTTGCAGAATTTTAAAATATTATGCACAGAATTTTTATTATATTGGTGCAGAATGCCCCCAGGAGGAACTATCTTGAGTCATTTAGTATTGTCCGCAAACTTTGCCACCTAAACCACTGTCTACCCCTTTCTCCAAATCATGTATGCATATGTTGAACAGCACAGACTCTGCTATTTACCTCTTCCCATTGTGAAAACTAACCACTTATTCCTATCCTTTGTTTCCTATCATTTATAATCAGTTACTGATCCATGAGAGGACCTTTCCTCTTATCTCATGACTCCTTAAGTTCAGCCTTTGATGAGGCACCTTGTCAAAGGATTTCTGAAAGTCCAAGTATGCTATATCTACTGGATCCCCCTTGTCCACGTTTGTTGACCCCCTCAAAGAATTTGAATAGGTTTCCCATTACAAACGCTATGTTGACTCTTCCCCAACAAATAATGTTCCTCTGTGTCTCTAATTCTGTTCTTTACTATAGTTTCAACCAATTTGCCTGGTACTGAAGTTAGGCTTACTTGCCTGTAATTGCAAGGATAGCCTCTAGAGCCTTTTTTTAAAAATGGCGTTACATTAGCTATCCTCCGTTCACCTGGTACAGGGACTGATTTAAGCCATAGGGTCTTACCACAGTTAGTAGTTCTGCGATTTCATATATGAGTCCCTTCAGAACTCTTGGATGAATAATCTCTGCTGGTCATGGTGATTTATTACTGTTGAATTGATAAATTATGTTCCAAAATCTCTTCTACTGACACCTCCGTCTGCGACGGTTCCTCAGATTTGTCATCTAAAAAGAATGGCTCAGGGATGGGAATCTCTGTCATATCCTCTCCAGTAAAGACTGGTGCAAAGAATTCATTTAGCTTCTTTGCACTGGCCTTGTCTTCCTTGAGTGCTCCTTTAGCACCTCAATTGTCCAGTGACCCCCTGATTGTTTGGCAGGCTTCCAGCTTCTGATATTCTTAAAAAAATTTGGCTGTTAGTTTTTGAGTCTTTTGCTAGTTGCTCTTCAAATTCTATTTTTGGCCTGCCTAATTATATTTTTACACTTGACTTACAGAGTTATGTTCCTTGCTATTTTCCTCAGTAGGATTTGACTTCCAATTTTTCCAGGATGCCTTTTTGCCTCTAGCTGCCTTTTTTATTCCATTGTTTAGCCACAGGGGCATGGGTTTTTTGGTCATCCTACTCTTTTTTTTCTTTTTTTCTTTATGTAAGGTATATATTTAATTTGAACCTCTATTAAAAAAGCTTCCATGCAGCTTGCAGGCATTTCACTCTTGTGACTATTCCTTTTAATTTTCATTTAGCTAACTTCCTCATTTTTGTGTAGTTCCCTTTTTTGAAGTTAAATGGTATTTGGTATTCCACCCCCGTACACACACACCAGTATGTTAAATTCCGATGCAAAGAATTCAGTTAGCTTCTCTGCAGTGGCCTTGTCTTCCTCGAGTGCTCCTTTAGCACCTCAATTGTCCAGTGACCCCCTACACACACACCAGTATGTTAAATTCCATTACATTATGGTCACTGTTATCTAGGATGACCAGATAGCAAGTGTGAAAAATTGGGACAGGAGGTGGGGGGTAATAGGTACCTATATAAGAAAAAGCCCCCAAAATCAGGACTGCCCCTATAAAATCGGGACATCTGGTCACTCCACTATTATCAAGTGGTTCACCCATATTTACCTCTTAGACCAGATCCTCTGCGCCACTTAAAACTAAATCTGGTATTGTCTCTTCCCTTGTGGGTTCCAGGACAAGCTGCACCAAGAAGTAATCATTAATGGTGTCTAGAAGTTTTATCTCTGCATCCTGTCCTGAGGTGACATGTACCCAGTGAAAATGGGGTAGTCGAAATCCCCCATTTTTATTGAGTTTTCTATTTTTGTAGTCACTCTAATCTCCCTGAGCATTTCATAGTCCCCATCACCATCCTGGTCAGGTGGTTGGCAATATATTCCTACTGCTATACTCTTATTATTCAGGCAGGAAATTTCTATCCACAGAGATTCTATGGCACAGTTTTATTCATTTAAGATTTTGCTATATTCAACTCTCTCTGCTTTCTTTCACATATAATACCACTCCCCCACTAGCATGATCTACTCTGTTATTCCTATATATTTTATACTCGTATTACCATGTCCCATTGATTGTCATCATTCCACCAAGTTTCTGTGATGTCTATTAGATCAATATCCTCATTGACTACTAAGCACTCAAGTTCACGCATCTTAGTATTTAGACTTCTACATATGTATATAAGCACATATAAAATTTGTCAATATTTAGTTTGTCTGCCTTCATGTGATGTGATTGAATGGGACTCTTTCATCTGACTTTCTCTTCCACTCCTACCTGTACTTTATTAACTTCTATCCTCTGCTCCATAGGCACCGACTTCCTCTGTTCCCAGGGGGTGCTTGACACCCCCCCGCCTCTGCCCAAGGCCCAGCCCCCACTCCACCCCTTCCTCCAAGCCTCCACCCCTGTCTCTTCCTGCCCCACCGCTAAACAGGTGATCCATGGTGGGCGGGAGGTGCTGGGAGGGAGGGGGAGAAGCTGATGGACGGGGCTGCTGGTGGGCAAGAGGCGCTGGGGGGGAGGAGGAGAAGCTGATCCGAGGGGCTGCCGGTGGGTGCTGAGCACTCGCTATATTTTTCTGTAGCTGCTCCAGCCCCAGAGCACCCGTGGGGTCAGCACCTATGCTCTGCTCTTTACTAGGATATAGAGAATCCCGTTAATAGATTCTCCCCTAAGGGATGTTTGTCTGAACCATGTGCTCCTCTGCATTTATTGGCTTTCCCCCTGCCCTTTAGTTCAAAGACTCCTCTACAACCCTTTTAATTTTACATGCCAGCAATCTGGTGCCATTTTGGATTAGGTGGAGCCTGTGCTTCCTGTACAGCTCCTCTTTTCCCAAAAGCTTCCCCAGTTCCTAATAAACCTAAAACCCTCGTCCCTAGACCATCGTCTCATCTGTCCATTGAGACCCTGCAGCATAGGCGCCGACTCAGTGGGTGCTCCGGGGCTGGCGCACCCACTGGGAAATACTGATGGGTGCTTAGCACCCACCGGCACCTCCCCGCCCCAGCTCACCTCCGCTCCTCTCTGCCTCCGCCTCCTCCCCTGAGCGTGTCGCCTGCCTGCTTTTTCTCCCAGTGCTTGCGCTGCGAAACAGCTGTTTCATGTGGCAAGTGCTGGGAGGGAGGGGAAGTGGGAGGAGAGGGAACACAGCACACTCGGGGAAGAGGTGGGGCCAGGGCAGGGATTGGGGGAAGGGGTCCAATAGGGGCAGGCAGGGGACGGAGTTGGGGCGCGAACTTTGGAGAAGGGGTTGAAATGGGGGTAGGGGCAGGGAAATGGTGGAGTCGAGGCAGGGCCAGGGCCGGGTGGCATGAGTGCCCACTGGCGCCAGGGAAAGTTGGCGCCTATGCCCTGCAGTTCTGCCTGTTTACCTGGCACTGGACATGGAACTGGAAGCATTTCAGAGAATGCTACCATTGAGGTCCTGGACTTTAATCTCTTAGCTAGCTGCCTAAATTTGGCCTCTAAGACCTCTCTCCGATCCTTCCCTACATGTACCACGACCACCAGCTTCTCCCTACCGCTGCATATAAGTCTGTCTAGATGTCTTTAGTGATCTGCAGCTTCTCACCTGGTAAGCAATTTACCATGCAGTTCTCCTGGTCATCACAAACCCAACTATTTACACTTCTAATAATCAAGTCTCCCATAGCTATTGCCTGTCTCTTGCTAATCACTAGGGCTCCCCCCCCACTGCCCCGAGGAGTAGCCTCCGTGCGAGAGGATACCATGGCATCATCTGGAAGGAGAGTCCCAATTATGGGATCATTTCCCTCCTCTCCAGCTTGATGTTTTCCTTCCCAAAGACTTTCATCCTCCTCAGCAGCACAGAAGCTCCCAGATTGGGGGTGGGACTGTTCTACTGCATCCCAGAACATCTCCTCTGTCTATGTCTCTGTCTCCCTTGTCTCCTCCAGTTCAGCCACTCTGGTCTTAAGAGCCAGAACTCAGTCTTGGAGGGCCATGAGTTGCTTCCCCTGGTTTCACACACACATGCCACCTGCCCGCAAGGTAGGTAATCATACTGCTACATTCAGTGCAAAAAAGTGGAAAGCCCCCAGTCTGCTGCTGGGCTTCTGCCTGCAGTATTGTTACTCTTCATGTTTTTTTTATTTATTGGGGGGCAGGGAGGTTATTGACCTAAGTTTAGAGTATGTTTGTTTGTCTGTCTATGGGGTGTACGTGGCTTTCACGCTCCCTTTTTAAACTCCCTCACAAATCCTGCCTGTTTGCTGCTCCTGCTTGCTAGCCCTCTGGTTGCTTAGGAGCTGGCTTCTTAAACTCCTGTTCTCTCCAAGTAGTCCCCACCTGCCCCCCCATCAAAGGGTCCTGATGGGATTAGGGATCAAAGGAGAGGGAGGAATCCATCCTGGGAGGAGAAAGAACTTTTTATTTCTTGACCACATCTTGGCAAAATTAAGAGTGATCCAAAAACATAAATCAGATCAGACCTCTGCTGATATGGAAGCTCCAGCCTTGATGACTGTGCAAGCTATCTACCCTCAAGCTGCTGAACCAGGATTCAGCTTGTGTGGGGAGGAAGAGGATGGCAGAGGAGTGTCATTCTAGATTCATAGTGGCCCCCAAACATCCATTATTTTTCGCCTGTGACTGGAAAGGTCTTAATTAGTCACTTCACCTTAAATGATCCCTTGAAATATGTGTTAACTATTTATGCTAAACAATCTATTCTATCTTGTATTTAGCTGTGACACTCTGACTTCCTTTCCCGGACCTGAAGAAGAGCTCTGTGAATGCTTGTCTCTCTTACCAACAGAAGTTGATCCAATAAAAGATATTACCTCCTCGGCCTTGTCTCTTTAATATCCTGTGACTGACATACCTACAACAACACTGCATGAACCTTCAGAGACTGAGCCAAGCCTTTCCAACCAGCAAAACTACCTTCTCTAAGCCATTCCAGCTAATTGATTTGCTTACTTAGCATCCCAGGCAAGAGACCGGATTCCTTATCTCATTTTTTCAGCTTATCAAGTGTCTGTCCAAAGCAGCAGGAATTATACACCACTGCAATTAATTAAGCACGTTTTCTCTTTTTTGCACCATGCCTCTCACTCTGCAATATTGCGGTGCAGGAATGAATGATCCTCGTGCGAAATGGCAAAATACACATATGAAACTGGCGTTAATTTCAGCCATCACTGCAGTACCTCTACAGCTTGGCAAGGAGAAACAGGGCTGCTTCCACGTCAGCAGAGGTCTTATTTACATATTCTGATCACTCTTAATTTTGCCAGGCTGTGGTCAAGAAATAAAAAGCTTTCTCCTCACAGGATCAATTTCTCCTTATGCATGAGAACTTGGACACTCCCATATATTCATGAAAGAATCATTGTCCCTCCTGCAATTCCTTTTTCATCTGATCTCCTCCAGAATACTCGGTAGTTTTGCTTAACACAAACGATTGTTTAATTATGTTAAAATACAGCCACTTTCTAAAGATTCCATCCCACTGGATTCTCGTGCTTGGGCCTTAGTTTCTCAATGCCAGGCCAGCAGAACCGCTACAGCTCTTAGCATTTTGACATCTGCTAGCAGCGGTGGAAGGACTGAATGCAGCCATACCCATTACTGTATTTCATGCATGTCACCATCATAGTTATAAACTCTGCCCTCCCAATGTCCTGGTCAGTTTCCTCTTGACTGTCTTCAGCAAAGAAGCTCCCATGCTGCACTTCTGCCTGGTTCCAGCTCCTTTCTGGCCCCTCCTTCCAGTCGGTTCTGAGCTTTGCTGAAAACGTGAGGCATTTGCTGGTGTTCAGCCCTCTTCTTTGCACCCTGTAAGCAGGTACTATTTGCTGCTCTAGCGCTTTGGGAGCCCCACATCCTCCCTCCAGCACCCATTTGGCATCTAATTGTTCTCCCTGCTTTGAGATTTTCCTTTTGAGGCAAGTCTTTAAAGGAAGAAAGAGGACAACACAGCAACTTCAAGCCATGGCCATGCAGCTGGACTGTGTCTATGACCAACAATCTTGTCATCTGACTGGACATGATCATAGAATATCAGGGTTGGAAGGGACCTCAGGAGGTCATCTAGTCCAACCCCCTGCTCAAAGCAGGACCAATCTCCAGACACATTTTTGCCTCAGACCCTCTCAAGGATTGAACTCACATCCCTGGGTTTAGTAGGCCAATACTCAAACCACAGAGCTATCCCTCTCCCCAGGAGATGATGGGAGAAGACCACAGTCACATTCAAAAGCATGTGCCATAAGCAAAACTTGATCCCACCATGCATTGGGCAGTGTCCTTTGCCTCAGTTTCCCACTTTGAGAATGAGCGAATGTCCCTTTAACACATCACTCCCCTCTCCCATTGGCTGTCCTTGTTAGTGAACTCCTAGAAGGGCATTCATGAGGGATCATCTCTAACCCCTGGGAGGGAGCATCAAGCAATGCCCGTACTGCTGCCACTGCAACTGGCTGCCGGTGTCCTCCTGCTGTGGCTGACCTCCACTGGCTGCAGTATCTCTGCTGCCCCCACCACTGCTTGCTGCTCCCATGACATCCCATTCTGAGGTTCCACCACTTCACCCAGCTCTCAGTGATTTCAGCAGGTCGTGGGGAACCTCACAGCCAGTGCAGTCTTGGTATTCACTGTCCCCAGACTAAGGCTTAGCCCCTAGCCCTGATCAGCATTGGTGCCAGCTCTTGGAATCACCAGCCAGAAGCAAAGACTCTCAATTTAGCCTAGTCAGCTCTGGTACACACTGGAGAGGGGCAGGTCAGGTAGTGTCTAGGGCTCTCTAGGCAGCGTCCATACCGTCAGGTAGAAACACTTGTCCTCAGCCAATCTCCGCATCACTGAGGTTTGGCATCCCTACCCACTGCTTAGCAAGTGAATTTCAGTTTAATGGGAACACCTCAATCAGGGCAGGCTAAGCACAGTTCTGCTGCCCTTTACTCGTACAGTAAGAATAACAACGTTTCATTACCCCTGCATTCAAATATTAAAGTGATTTGTAACCCCAAACCAGCCAAAATTGATCATTTTGGCAAAGCAGCTCCATCAGCTGTGCACCTAGGCAGAGTAGATGTGTCTGTGCAAACACGGTCTGTGGCTGAAGTCTCTTCCGCTAGTGCACCACTGCATGGCGGGGAGAGCTCATTCAGACCTCACTTACATCTAGTTAGAAAGGTTTTTTTCCTAATGTCTAACCAAATTCTCCCTTGCTGCAAATAAAACAATGAACCTGAGCATCATATGTACTGCATATGCGCCTTTGACCCGGGGGACCTGTTGCATTTGACATAGTTTTCCTGTTGCAGAGTGATGTGTGCATTTGTAATTCGAATTTGTGCCGAATAGAGGGGAATAATCACTTCCCTCGATCTGCTGGCAATGCTTCTACTAATACAACCCAATATGCCGTTGGCCTTCTTGGCAACAAGGGCACACTGTTGACTCATATCCAGCTTCTCATCTACTGTAATACCCCTAGGTCCTTTTCTGCAGAAATGCTACTTAGCCAGTCAGTCCCCAGCCTGTAGCAGTGCATGGGATTCTTCCGTCCTATGTGCAGGACTCTGCACTTGTCCTTGTTGAACCTCATCAGATTTCTTTTGGCCCAATCCTCCAATTTGTCTAGGTCATTCTGGACCCTATCCCTACCCTCCAACATATCTACCTCTCCCCCTAGCTTAGTGTCATCTGCGAACTTGCTGAGGGTACAATTCATCCCATCCATTAGCCGCTTCCTGTCCTGCGTGGTGTGGATGATGCATACTCCATCACATGCTATATCCTCAATTCTAGTAGCCTTTCTTTGCACTTTCTAAGAGTAAAGGACATTTACAAAAATGGCTGCCGATAGGAAGGCACCTTTAGTCATCAAAGGGGTCTGGTTTTCAGAGGTGCTGGGTGTTTGCAGCTCACATTGAAGTCTGCAGGAACTGTAGGAGCTCAGCACCTCCGCAAATGAGGCCATGTATTTAGGTTCTTGTGTCAGCCAGCAGAGAAGCATGGAGGTCACACCCAGAGTTTTTGTGTGCTGTACATCCCTGGATCAGCAACTCGGATGCTCAGGGTGTGATCTGCATGCTTGTCTTGTGAGCCCTAGCAGCAGAGCATTTCAGGCACCCAGGGTGACATGGCAGGTGGTGACACAAATGTCTCACTGGGCTGGATTGCATCCCAGAAGATGACAACCTGTAAGCCGGTAGGGTCCCCACCCAGCTCCCAGACAAAGCTGAGTACTCAGAGAATCAAGTGACTACTCCTGGGATATGATTTGATTAACACAAAGGTGATTCTAAAATAATACTATATGCCCCCCACCTAAGCCTTTCCCAGGGCTGGCTGCTCCTATGGTTCCTTCTGTCAAGGCCTGCCTGGTGCAGATATCTGGACCTATTAATAGCAGGAAAATTCTGCTTACGTAGCCAAAATAGGAGTCTTGAAAAATGTCCTAGGTGCCCAACCCTGCCCCTAATATTCTAGGGGAGGGTTAACTTAATTGTTCTGTCCTTCACACTATTGTAATGCCCCATTATTCCTCCCGTATGGTTCTCCTTCCTGCAGAAACTGCCCTGCCTCACTTTCCTGATATTGCGCAGGAAGTCCTCTGCCTCTACAAATTAGGTGCCAGATTGTGCCACTCCACTGCCTTCCCGCTAGCGTCTTAACCTGCAGGCATGCCTAGATGGAGTGCTCTCAGAGGATGACATTACTCTACAAAAGTCAGGGAGGTAGAATCTGGCCTCAGATTTGAATTCTCTTTTGTCATTAGTTCTTCCCAAGCACATGAGTTAAACTGCATGGGCATCCCACAACAATGAATTCCATTTATTCATTAGCCTACTTCCCCCATCTCTCTCTAGCCCACCTGGTTGTCTGCCTACATCCTCAGCTATATCAGTTGTCTCCCCTATCATGAGATTATCCGTGACTATCACACAAAGCAATTTGTATCTGCTTCAAGATAAAGATGTCAGTTAACTCGGGTCTGGGCACTTTTCCCCTTGATATTCTTTGTGTTGTATAAGACAGTGCCTCTATTCCGCAGCCACATTTTAACATTACAGCGTTAGAGTTTTAAAAGGGAAAATTTTGAAGGGAAGGACATTCAGTTGCCCATTCCCTTGATATTCTTTCCCACTTTCCCATCTCCTCTCTATCACTGTATTCCACACCTTTCAGTCTACGCTTTCCCCTCCTATCTCCACTTACTAGTAAGAAGAGAAGCTGTTTTCTGCAGGGCCGCCTAGAGGATTCAGGGGGCCTGAGGTCTTCGGCAGTGAGTCCCAGAGCGGAAGGACCCCCCGCTGCCGAATTGCCGCCGAAGACTCATAGTGGAAGAGGCTCTGGGGAACCGCTCCAGGGCCCCTGAAAAACTCTCATGGTGGCCCCTGCGGTGCCCAGGGCCTGGGACATATTGCCCCACTTGCCCCCCCAGGTGGCCCTGGTTTTCTGATTCATAGTAGAGGTCAAGTGGTTTGACCAGTAACAACCTATAACCTAGCTTGAAGTGTAAGTGAGCAAAAGGAAACCCTTGCTTGGAGTCTCTAAATTAAATTTTACTGCAATCTTAAAAAAATTATGTTTAGGGGAATGAAAACCTCATAGGCTAGATTCTGATACCCTAACTCACATTGAATGGAAGTTTAGTTCATGCTTCGGTGTATTTGTATTCCAGCGTTACTGAGACTGGGGTCCCATTGTGCTAGGCACTGCACAAACACAGAGCAATAGATGGTCCCTGCTTGAAAGGGCTTACAGTCTAAATTGACAAGACTGACAGCGTGAGAGGGAAGACACAGAGGTCAAATGACTTGCCCAGGGTCACACGGCAGGTGACAACCCAGTCTTATGTTTCCATCCATAGACAATGCTGCCTTTCATTGAAGTGAGTGGGACTACCTGCAGAGCAGAGAACGGTGCACTGGGAACAAGTATGGCAGAATCTGCCCCTATGCTTGTACAGGGACAAATTTAATTAGCCATCTGTTTGTATTAGACTCTTTTCTCTTTTGCTCTTTTATATCCATGATTGCTTTTACTGGAATACGCCATGTACTGCAGTTCTAACTACTACTCAAAGTGGTTCTATTTTTAGCCATGTAATAATGGATAAATGCATGACTCTTCAGCTAACAAGCCGCTTGTTAGCTTAGATTACTGTCTAATTTGAATTGAATATTACTTTATATATGGAATCAATGATAAATATTAACTAATGTATAAGGTTTTGGATGTAGCAGGCTTATAAAATCAAATCAGGAAGAACTTTTTCCATTTCTTTTCTTGTCTTCTCTTCCCTCTCCTGTCTTTGTGTTTTTACTGTAATGGGTTATTCCTGTTTCAATGGAAGCCAGCTATCTTCTGAACAAAACCACAGCTTACAGTTGCTGAAGTACTGCATGTAACGTATTGCTCCTGCTTTGTGTTGTGCCAAGGGGCTAGCCAGTGACTTCAGGCACAGCCCTGAGTAAGTGGCGGAGTGTGAGCTGTGTCACCCCAGGAGTTACACAGCACTTACACACACCCCCAGAAGAACCAATGATGCAAATACGAGAATGGACATTTTTAACAGGCTACAGAATCCAGTCACATTTTTTGCTTATTGTTTAGAAAGTAGGCAAACCAGCGAGCAGATGAAATCGTTGAACTGATGTGAAAAGAGAACAGCTCTTAGCTGTATCATTCTCTGACTTAAATTGGACTGGGTTTGCTTTGGAAATGGGGTGATTTTACATTCTTCAGAAAGACTGTATTAAACCGAGGGGAAAATCTATCATGGTGATTGCTTCTTTTCGACTCCTCTAACATGCATAGCGGTGCCAGCACACATCCTAGCCAATCCTTGTTAAAATAAAAAACATGCTGTCATTCGCAGGCAGGTTTCCATATGAACAGAAACAAAAAACTTGCTAGCATAATCCTCCACATTGTTAAGAAATCTCTTTCTCTCAACAATTCTGGTAGGCAGTACTTATTTTTCTGCTTTTCATCTATGTCGGAGTTTTGGCAATACTAACTTACGTATATTTTATTTCAGGAAACTCTTTGTTTTAGAAGGATAACTGCTCTAAAAATGTTGTCTTTGTGTCCACTTTGAGTCTGACTTGCTATATAGAAAAGTCAGGTACCTTTATGGTGGAATTACAAATGCTGTGGCACTTTAGCTTGTTACCGAAGTGTGTGTTCGCAACTTTGCATGTAATGCTAAGCATACATTTTTGTTTGTAATTTAAAGTTGCTGTGAGATGCTGTATTCTTAGGAACCTTTCAGGAAATGTTGATTTGATTGCGGGTCATATTTGTCCTGTTTTCCACAGTAAAAAAATAAATAAATCCAGCTGTTACTGGAGAAGGGAAGTTGACTCTCTTCCTTTGGGAAAGGAAGTCTTGATTAGTAAAGCAAGATGTCACCTGGCTGAACTGCTGATATTTCACTCCGATTCTATGCTGAATCATTAACAGTTTCAGGAATTTTTTAAAATTCTTTTGTGTAAACTACAGTTATAGATTTGGTGTTTTTTTTTAAATCTGGAGACAGATGAAAGCCAGTAACTTAGGGAATTACCAAAATCTTGGTGCTCTGCTAGAATTTAAGACATTTAGGTGACTATTATTGGTACAGTGGGTTATGCAAGGTTGATCTTGGGTAAAATTTTCAAAAGTACATAAATGACTTAGCAGCCTAAATCCCGTTTTCAAAAGTGACTTAGACCCCTAGGGAGGTCTAAATACCATTGGCTTCCAGTGATACTTAGACTGCCAAGGGCCAGATATTTAGGTGCCTAACTTCCATTGAAATCAATGGACTTAGGTGCCTAAACACCTGTAAAAATCAGGCTCCTACTAAGTCTGTTTTGAAAATGAGACTTAGACACTTAAGTCTAGCTGGTTGAAAATGTCATTGAAATATTTTTCCACCGGAAAATGCCATTTTGTTAAAAAATAAAGATTTTTCCATGAGAACATGTGGATTCAGAAATGGAACATTTTGACATCAGAATGGAGCATTTTAATTTTTCATTTTGAAATATTTTTCATTTAGAAATTTATTTTATATTATATTATTGTAGTTTATCAAATAAAAAATTGAAATTGGAAAGAACGTTTCAATTGCCTCAAAGCAATTTTTTTTTTTAAAAAAAAATTGTTTTATGGGCAATTTTTGGAATTGTTGGTTTTCTGATTCGAAATAAAAACAAGTTTTGAAGAGTCAGAATTTCTGATAGTATGGAAATTCCAAGTTTTGACCAGTTACACTCCTAAATCACTTACATGCTTTTGAAAACTTTACCTCTAGTCATGCTCTTTGTTGGAAGTGAACTATCAAAGATTTCCTAAGGCTGTGTGGTGGCGGGAGCAGGGAGGGAGAGAAAGAAGGAACAGTTTCTTATATATAGTGGAAGTGAGAATATCCTTTTGGAACAAAAAAACTCAAAATGGATAGATACACAAATACACAATTTTAAATGGAGAAAACTTCTCTCTCTCCTCCAAACCAACCTTTGCTGATCAGCATTCTCTGGCCACCTCTGTGGTTCATCTGTTTTTTCTCCAACAGTTACAAACTAGTTAGTACAGCTTTCCTGTTTCAGCATTGTCATGAAAGTGAGCAGACAATATCTGATTATTATATGAGCTTTAAAAATAATGTAGAAAAATGAACCAGATGTCTGAGAATTAGAGCACTCAAGAAAAAGATTCTGCTGAGCTAAAATAATGACAAGAAGTTACTAAATATCAGAGCTTTTTATGGCTTCTGCCCTGCCCCTCCCCAACACCTTCCCCTTCCTGCTTACAGTGGGACTGGTGCAGGGAGGCATAGAAGATAGCTACACTCCCTCTAGTGGCTTTGCACCAGCAGAAACTCCCACTGTACAGGGGAATCTCCAACTCGTGGAAGCATCCTGGAGAACCCAGCCCTGTATCACTATCCTCACTCCTCTATTGTTCTTTAAGGATTGTTTGTTAAAAGGATTTTTAATGAGTATCTAATATAGAAAAACAATGCAAAATCTTTTTTCAAGGCAGTTATTTTAATTCTCTGTCTTCGGCTCCAGCTAAAATGTTGATATGGTGGCATATAATTGAGCGCTATCTGTCACTTCTCTAAACGCACTCCAGAAGTGTACTCAGCATTCCACTCTGCATAGAGGGATGGTTCGGTTTTCCTGCTTCTGGGCATGGCTTATGATACAAGATCTATTCTTTTCCATGTGCTGTGTGTGCCTTGTTCATCCAAGTATGCAGAAAGGCTTAGATGTTTCTTCTGTAGTTTATCTTCCATCCCAAAGTGCACTGAAGTCAATTAGAATACTCACAGGCTTAAAGTTATGTGTGTGCTTAAGTACCTTGCTGAATCAGGGCCTAAACCCTGGCCTTATACGTATACTCAAGGTCTATATTTCATCCATGTTCTGGCATAGAACCTTGAACATTTATCTTCTGGTACATTATGATGTAAAGTTGGCAGAATCCCTAGAACCTCTGGCATAAAATGCACTGATTCAGTATATGCAATTTTTAAAACAATTCTAATTTATTAGTAGTTACAAAAACACACACTACAAAGAGAAAAATTGGCTATAAACCATGAACAACAAACCTGCTTTCCCAGATGGACTTTAAGTCCTTCATTTTCTACAGATCCTATCTCTACCAGGCTTTGCTATTTCTGGTAAGATTAGTTGTTCCACCCTGAATACTGGGTTTCCATCATGCCTGGCTCTTAAAGGAGCCACAAATTTCCTTCCTTGATGGAGTTCATCCAGTCTTTCCCTGTCCCGAATCTCACCATAGAGGCAAATAGAGTAGAACATTTTGTGATTGATAGCTGGGGGGAGGGAAACCACGCCATGGTTGTACCTTTCTCAAGGCAAAGGGCCACCTCCCCATCGGAGACCAAACTAAATATATACCTAAAACCTGCCCCAGGATGATTCCTTCCTTTAACAAGCAGAGGTAAAAGAATTTTGTCTTGTTTTTAAGGTGCCCTATTGCAGCTTCATCCACAATGACCATCCAAGAAACTCAATTTAGCTTGACTTCAACCCTTTTGTAGATGGGTGGCCCTGACTTATAGATTCATAGACTCTAGGACTGGAAGGGACCTCGAGAAGTCATCAAGTCCAGTCCCCTGCCCTCATGGCAGGACCAAATACTGTCTAGACCATCCCTGTGTCCCAAAAGAAATTAGATAACTGTGTATTCTCTTTTAACAGAGCAAGAATGATGAAAACCCATCTTTAAGCTTCGGGGTTCTCCTTAAGGTCATTGATATGGTTGATATTGTTACAGAAATATTGCTGTGTGCTCTTCCTTTTTTGGGGTGGGAGTTACATTGGACTGGGGGTTCAGCTCTTCTCCGTGGCACAGAGATGAATTGAGGTAGCACCCATGCATTGGCTCCACCATGTGAAATCTAATGAAGGGGTTGGCTCTGCAGTTTTCCAACAAGACAGATGTCAGTCAGCGATATCAAACTGCAACAAATCAGCCAAATAGTTTGTTAAATTTGGCACCTGCCAGAAGTTTATTAAAATTTACTCTGGGAACAACGCCAGCCAAGTGATTGACTGACTTGGAATTTAGCCCAAAATCCAGATTGTGAAAAGTTAAGGTGATAAATAATGGTTTGCAACAGTTTGGGAACAATCTAGTTATTAGACCCTCTGATGAGACGTTGTTAATCAGAAATAGGCATTTTATAGAGAGGCACCGTCATTGTTCCATTCCCATATTTGCTAAGGGCTACAGCATGATAGGCATCTCTGAGGCAACCAGCCGCACTTTTTATATGTTGTACACATGTTCCTTGGAGTTGCGGAGAAGATGTGCTCTCACACACTACAGAGTGGGAATGAATGAAGAAAGTGGCTGAAACTTCCTGAAAATTTTTTTGACAAGTTTGGTGTAATGATGTAATGCCACATGTGTTGACTGTGCGTATTGAACCTGAGACCTTTGGATCTTTAGGCATGAGCCTCCACTTCTTGAACTAAAATAGCCACCTCTGTTAGCCAACACAGGAGCAGACTTATTAACCTCTGTCTGTGGCTTGGCCTGCACCTGAAGGAAACAGGGAACTACATGAAGTGTGCTGTTTTGGGATTCTCTGGTGTTCAGCTGTCCATAGCTTACGAGGTGGGAGAAAGCTGGCCAGGGCTTAATTTTTCCAGTGTGAGCAATGTTCCTCCTAGCCTCCTCCATGTTGCAAACGCAGCTTGGAAATGGTGCAAATGCCAGGCAATTCCTATGAAACACTCTAGGGAATTGGGAGTTTCCTAGAGAGTGGTGGGAGTTTGACCTCTTCCACCCACAATTCTCTTAAAAGAACGCCTTAAAATGATGCCTGTTGAAAATCTTCCAAAATACAGCTGGCAAGGAGAGGTGCTGAGACTTATGGGGGACATATCGGGGGGCACTGAAGCTCAGTGAGTTTAGCAGAGCGATAGTGTATCCAGGTGCCTTGATCACAGTTCAACCTGACAATTGTGGATGTGCCCACCTGTTTGTGCTTTGAGCTGTGAAAAACAGCTGAATCCTTTACAAACAGCAGCATTGTGGTGTGAAGGTTGTAATTTAGAGGGTGTCATTAAGATAAAATAATAGCTCATTTTGTAAAGTAAAGCTCATGTTGAATTATATGGGGTGGAGGGACCACACACAGCATCTAAATGGAGATACCTTCTGTTTTGGAGGGGTCTGATTAGGATTTGAATCATCTCCCCCTAAGCATTTGTTTTTCTTAGCCTTAATTTTGAATGGCTTGACTTTCACACTTCTTTGCCTTTCAACATTCTAATAATGTTATTTTATCCGAACAGAGTAAATGCTGCAAACAAAAATCTCCCTGGATTGTAAGATCACTGAGACAGGGTCTGTCTTTTTTGTTAACTACCTGTAGGGTGCCTAGCACACAGAAGGCCTGACCTTTCATTGATGTTTTGTAATAGAAAGAGTAACAA
The DNA here is from genome assembly GCF_003597395.2 of Chelonoidis abingdonii. Taxonomy (NCBI): domain Eukaryota; kingdom Metazoa; phylum Chordata; order Testudines; family Testudinidae; genus Chelonoidis; species Chelonoidis abingdonii. Next base: position 3,918,150 of record NC_133773.1, on the reverse strand, counting down.
AGCTTTTTTTTTCTGGGAATAGTATTTTTTGCTTTTCTTGTGAAAAATGTTTTTGATATTAAAACCAACTTGTTTATTGAAGGACGTCCAGAATGGTAGCACGTTTGCCCCTTTGCTGCCTGTGTCAGAGAATTGCTTTAAGAAACATTTAGGCTGTATCTCATCTGAGCAGAGTATGCACCTGGCCTCAGAACTATAATCTCCTCTGCAACTCTGCAGCAGACAATGTAGTCAAGATAAAGTTACAGCCCTATCTCGCTAATGGGAAACCAATTAAATTAGTAGCACAAGAATATAGAGTATTGATGGAAGGAAAAGCAGCGTGTTCTACACTGACTTGTTGTGCCTCTCAGAATTAGAAACCCATTACAGTATGTTGAATTTAAAACCATTGTGTTGACTTCCAGTTTCCTCCCTGGACAAAACTCCACGATAATACTTCCATGGTCAACGACACACTTGTGGGGATTTTTTTATTGTTTTAAGAACCGCATTATATCTTTCTTTGGGAGGAAAAGACCCGACCTTAACTGTTACTTTGTTTTCTTCCTATAAGTAATTGTCTCTCTGTGGGAGGAGTCAGCTACAGAGCATTTTAACACACAGCCACAAGCAGCGACTTCTCCTTCTCCTTGGGGTTAGGAAGGGCAGTGCATAGTTTGTCTTTGGTGAAGAACTCTGGCTCCAGAGGTTAAGAAGTCTCTGTACAGTAAGTTTTTCTCTTTTCTCCAAGGGTATGGCATGTGCTATTTATACTTCGATTCTGGACAGGCAATTTTCATAACTAGCCTTTATCTGCATTTCAGTGCTCTGTTGATTCCAAACCAAGTGTGGTAGAGTTTGAAGTGTCCAGGGGATCAGGGCTGCGTGTCACTGTGAGAGATCAGTATTCTTGTGCATAATTTATTTTAATAACTTTTTATCCCTTATCTAACTTGTCCTACTGCGTTGTGAATAGAGCAAATATTGTTCTAGGGACAAACCTCTCAGAAAATGAAATATGGGACAGAAAAGAGACTTCTTACTTTTTTTTTAATTATTGCCTGCAGTCAGACCCAAAACCAAAAAAGCTGGAACAACGGAGAAAACACTTTTTAAAGGTATGGGGGTGCTTTCATTTTACATTGTGATGGCAAATGTTCTGTTCTGTGTGTTCATGTTACTCAAACTAACCATATTATCTGTATAGTTTCATGAATGCATTTGGGGCTTTTATGGATTGCACACTAGGAGAAAGGGCCGAGTACGGTGAGGGTACAGTAAATTTATCAAAGAGTTACCTTCTTTCCCCTGCCTTCTGTTCAAATTCCTACCCCTCACCTCTGGACAGACAATTTAGACAAGAAAGACAGGACTCCCTTGGAAGAGACTTGGAGGGAAAATCCCTGGCCAGCCAGTTAGAAAAAGTCTGTAAAGATTTTCGGAAGGTTTTCTCACCTAGTGAAGGTACGTTTATGTTCTTTGCTCCCAGCGGGTCTGATTCTGGACCCGTTACTCATAGTGGGTAGCACCTCACTCCATAGAAGCCCAACCGGCTCCATTTTTCACGTGGGCACTGTGCATCGAACTGCTGCATTTTGTTAGAATGTTTTAAAAGTTCAAGCAAAATGCCAAGTGCTTCAGGGTACAGTACAGTCCTAGCCTCTGGAGGTTTGGCTGAGTGACATGAGCTGAGAGTTGGGAGGCATTATCACTTCCTCACTGATCTTTTTACTCAGAGATACTGATGTGTGCCGTTCATCAGTCGAGGTCTCTCAAACACCTTGCCCCCCTCCCCCATATTAATCACAGCTTCTCTCATCCTGAGTCCTTTTACCAGGATTTCAGAAGCTTTAGGGGGATAAAGTGAGAGACTAGCAGTGGTCACTTGGGGCAGTGGCAGAGCTGCCAGGGCCCGAGAGCTGTGGTGTGAGCAGCAGTCACTGTAGGAATTACTCTGCTGAGCCCGTTAAAATATTTAGCATTCTCTGTGTCCCAAGGGCTGGGAGTCTGCCCTGCCCTGCAGATAGCATTCCATATGTCATTGGATCTTCAGTGGAACAGCTACAGTTTCACTGATAGCATTTTCCTCTGGGCTGACAACGACTTCACAGTGATAACACTAGGTCATGTGATAAATTAGTATTCTTTATACTATAGTAATCAGGGGCGGCTTCAGACCCCAGCACGCCAAGCACGTGTTTGGGGCGGCATGCCTTGGGGGGCGCTCTTCCGGTCACCGGGAGGGCAGCAGGCGGCTCCGATGGACCTCCCGCAGGCCCCGTGGCTCCGGTGGTCAACCAAAGCCATGGGACCAGCGGAGCCTCCGCAGGCACGCCTGCGGGAGGTCCACTGGAGCTGCCTGTCGCCCTCCCTGCGACCGGCAGAGCGCCCCCTGCAGCATGCCACCCTGCTTGGGGTGGCGAAATTTCTAGAGCCGCCCCTGGCAGTAGTACCTAAAGACCCTGATCAAGGCCCCTTCGTGCTAGGGGCTGTACGCCATAATGAGAAGGAGGTCTCTGCCCCAAAGAGCTCACAGTCTAAACTGAGGGGAACCTGCTCACTAGAAGGCACAACTTTGGGAATTAGAGGCATTTGTACCTCTCATGGAAAAGTTGTTGTAGAGAGAGTGGAGAGGTTGTGGACAGTCCCAGTATATCTGCTGGGAAAGCCATGCACAGTCTCACAGCCCCCAGCCTGTTCCCAGGGATAGCCATCGGCTCTGTGTGGACCTCTGACCCTCTTGGGAGCTTCCATTGACTCTGTTCCATGCTCCTGAGACCTAGCTGTCCCCTCCAAGCAGTGAGTCCCACTCAGATTTCCACTGGGAATCCTGCTTTCTGTGGAGGGAAGGAAGCCAAGCCGCCCTCCTATTTCCATCCCTAGAACACCCCTCTGGGTCCACAGAACCATGCAGAAGGTTCCTGCACTGTTTGGGGACAGCAGGACTGTGGCTGCCCACTCTACCCCGTAGCAGAGGGTTTGGCCTGCAGTTCTCAGTTTGTTTTTCTTTCTGTGATTCCGTGGTTGGTATTTGGAGCCAAAATTCTGATCTGAAATGCATGACTCTCTACATCATTTTTAACCTCCTGAGACAAATCCCTTGTCATTTGAAATGCTTCTAAAACGCCACATGCTGGAAGGAAGCAGCAGGGGGTGTGTGTGTATTACCCAGAATTCCATGGAAACAAAATGTGGCCCAGATTCCGCTGCTGAGCAGTGCCTTGTGCTATGAACAGACCCATTGATTATAGTGAGGCTATTCGCAATATAAGGCCCTACTCACGTGGGTCAGGGTGGCTGCATCTGGCCCTATGCTGAGAGCAGTGCTGTGCACTGCTCTGTGTATGGTATGCAAAGTATATGAAAAACACAGGGGACTACCTGATTCCGTGGTAAGACTGTCACAGTGATCCAGGAGTTCACATTTGTTACTGGCTTGGTGATATCTAATCAGAGAGTACACCATCAGTTGGGGGTGTCTGTCCTGTTTCTGGCAGTCTGCCCTGAGACAGGCAGTCTCAGTGGTGAGCCACTCCACACAGCACGATGGTAGTATTAGTCTATCTGAAGCAAGCAGCACTAATGAAATCTCATTGATCATGACTAGCGAATGAAAGTGTTGATGCTCTAATTTAATTTCACCCAGTATATGCAGGAACATTTCCCCTATTACTCTGTGCTGTTAACTGAGACCTGGAAGATCAGCATTTTGGTACCCTAGATCTTACACCGAAGGCAATGCTGGTAGCCAATCCTATAGTAAAGTAACTAAAGGTTTATTAGCTAAGAAAAGAAAAGGAAGGTTTATTAGCTAAGAGTTATTGAGAGGTTAAAGCAGGTAAAATATATATATGGGTGACTCACAATCCATAATTCCAAATGGTAGCAGAGATGTAGTAATCTGCCAGTTTCCCAAAAGTCTCTCAGGGCTACCCAGAATAATCCTGTGGATCTCTGTCTTCTCGTTCAGTTAGAATCCAAACTGTCCCGAGATGAAGCATCTTTCCCTGAATCCATACTTATAGCTTCTTCTCGCAGAAAACAAGCTGCCAGGGTCACTACCCATGTGGGCTCTTCCTTTGATGATGAAGAGTGAGGAATGGATTTAGTCTTTGACCTCCAATCCTCTCTTGTTTTGAAATTAGCACTTTTCTGTTAAAATTCTTCATTTGCATTCCACAAGGCTTCTTTCTTGCTTGGTGGGTTATTTAGTTGCAGGGACGTACACAATGTAAATGTTTGCTATTATATTATAATGAGATATAGATAAATGAAAATAAAGCCAGTAACATCTCATTAGTTTTCTTGAAGTTTAAACACTAAATACACTCTTATACATTTAACAATCACTTTGAACTATGCTAATACACAAGTAAATTGGCCTGGGGCTTTGGCATGAGCTGGTACCCGGTTTGCTGGAATCACAAGTATACGGACCCTTGCTAGAATGCACGTCTATATAGCGCAAATGTGCATATAACGCGGTCATGGCCATGGATCCCAAATTTAATTACTTTAATTACAATTCATTTTAACGTGGTCCCCGCGCTAACGTGGTACTGCGCATGGCTCCCAAATCTCGTATTAAGTACACCAGACCCTCGCTAGAACATAATTAGATATCGAGCACCGCAAAACACACATTTTATGGAAAACCTGAGACTGCAGTGCATGTGTGCTGCAGCCCAGGCCCCCAGCTGGTGCAAATTTGCATAGCGCCAATGAAATCAGTGGAGCTCTTCTAATTTACACCTGCTGAGGATCTGGCCCTACAGGTCTAAGGGTATGTCTACACTGCCGTCAGAGGTGTGATTGCAGGGGTGAGGAGGACTGGCTACCCTCTGTGTTCCTCCTGTCCATATGTGGGTGTTATCACTGGAGACATTGCTGCTCCTGTTAGTGAGAGAGGGTAACACTTCCCTGATTGATTTCTGGGGGCCTTGAGGTCTGCACTCAGGGTTGCCTGACTGTTTCCCCAGCTAGAGTCTCTCCATGTTCTGTAATCTGCTACACGTCTTGTCCTCCTAGAGATCCCCCCACAGTTCCTGCTCTAAGCTTGAGGGCTGCTGCCCAGAAAATGGTACCCTGTCACAGAGACAAGTGAGCAGGGCCAGCTCCAGGCACCAACATTCCAAGCTGGTGCTTGGGGCGGCAATCTGCAAGGGGCGGCAGTCCCTGTGTTTTTGTCCGCAGGCAGCGCGCCGAATTGCCGCCGGACGGTGGGGGCAGTCTGTGCGCTGTTAGGGTGGCATGTGCGTTTCTGCGGTGGCAACAATTCGGTGGCAGCTTCTATGTTTAGCTGTCCACGGCGGCGCAGCTTCTGTCTTGCGGCTGAAGACAGAAGCTGCCGCCGAACTGGCGCCGCCACGGAAACGCGCGTGCCACCCTAACCGCACACGGACTGCCCCCTCCAGTCCGCGGCGGCAATTCAGCGTGCTGCTTGGGGCGGTGAAAACAGTAGAGCCGGCCCTGCAAGTGGATGGATGCTCCTTTCATTTCCTCCTGCCAGCTGTGCAAGGAAGGCAGCAGAAATAGCGCTTGTAGCCTGCAGCCCTTGACTGATATAATAGGACTGCTCAAAAAGTTGGGCTAATCAAGGAAGCCGATACGTTTAAATGAGCAGATATGACATGTTGTGGGCGATAGGGGACAGATGTGTCCTGTCTGTCTTCCCCACACGCTCTCTCTCCCATACAGCATAGGTCAGCGTGATACCATGATGGAATTCCGGCAGCATCCATTTCTCTCTTGCTATTGCAATGCTGGTTCAGTGAACAAATCAGTCAGACGACAGTATCCGTGAAGTGCATTTAAAGATAGATGTCTAACAAATGGATTAAAAAATCCACAAGAAGGAGACCAGGGAGCAGGCCTATTCCACCAGTTCCCCCGAACTGGGGCCTGCGCCTAAGAGGGCCCCATGCCCAGTGAGAATCACTTCCCTGGATAGACGTGCCTTTTTAATTTTTACTCACCTGGTGGCGCTTCGGGTCTTCGGCGGCACTTCAGTGACAGGTCTTTCAGTGCCGCTGAAGACCTGGAGCAAGTTAAGGACCCACCACTGAAGTGCTGCCAAAGACTTGGAGCACCACCCGGTGAGTACAAGCCCCACGTGTTGTTTTACATGTGTGGTTTTGTTTTTTTTTAAGTCATCCCTTCCGGGGCCCCTCGAAACTGTTCGAATTGGGCCCCGCATTTCCTAAAGCCAGCCCTGCCAGGGAGGAGGGGACGCCCTAGACAAAGAGCTGTATGTTTGAGCAAGCATAGCCATAGATAGGTATTGGAGGGTCAACCAAAACCCTAGGCCGATGCCTCTTTGCAAACTAAAATGGTGTGTTTATCTAAGACATGGAGATGTAATTTCGGTTTATGCTCTGTTAGCACAACTAATCCTTTCACTGAAGTTCAGCGTATGCCAATGCAGTCAATGGACTGATTGTGCGAAGTGAAGCATACGTACACAGCGGTTTTTTATGTACTACATCCAACCATTTCCTGCCCTTGCCTCACTGCCCACTCCCTTCTTTCAGTCCTTTGGCCACATACGTTCGAGAGTTAAAAATGCCCAAATTAATTCCTGTGCTTTGAATAGCTCCCTTGCATTTCAGGAGACCTGCTTTCATAGCGCATCTGTAGGAAGCAGCTGCGCTACAGCCTTTCGCAGAACAAAAGGCAAATTGAAGAGGTAGGCAGTTGACAAATGTGAAAGGAATGAAGAGGTGTTACCATGTTGACAGCACCAAGTACACTATGTGCATTTTCAGTGTGAGTGACGGGAAGTCAATTACAGAAGAGATGATTATGACCAAGGAAGGATTAGCTGGAGCTGGGTGAGCGACTCTTGAGAAAAGATCATTGAGAAAAGGCAAGGAGAGTTGGATCCACAAGCTCCTCTGCACTCTCTTCCTGCTGCTCTGAATATTTTCATCTATTGCAACAATTCTCCACTGGAAATCACTGGCATTTTGTGGGAAATCTTATAAATATTTTATCAGCAGTTCAGTGTCACTGAAAAAGTAGAGCTGTATTTTTACAACCTTTCCCGCAAACAAACCCACACACCTAAGTGACACCGCACAGCTGTTAAATACTGGTTAAAAACTTAAGGGCCAGTCATTTCAGTGGAGAATCACTGTTGCACAAGGCACCAGGGACAAGAGAGAGATGGCAAGCCAAGGTTAATACTACAGGTAGCTTTTGTGTATTTTCTTTGTGGCTGTGCTTGCAAGACAATTTCACAACCTTCCCATCTGCTTTCTGTCGAGGAATGATCATGTGGGAGATGGCTTGAGCAAACAATCCATGAACTCACCTGCTGAAAGTCATCTTGAACTGATAGCTTCTTCCTCCATGATTTAAGAGAAGAATGGTTTGTACCTAGCTCTTTAAGGTGACCCCCTCGAGTCAGATTGGCAGGAACCTTTGGGGTTTTTTTCCCCTCCTTCCTCGGTGGCACGGGGTATGGATCCCCTGCTGGCATCTTCTGGGCATATCTCACCTAATCTATTCGACCTTGGGCCTTGGTGGCACCTTGAGCCCGCCTGTTCTCTGTCTGCGGCACACAGTTTAGTTTCCTGAGGACTGAAATGTTTTGGTCTAACTAAATTGTTTGGGTTCAATATAGAGATATGAGGATGAATGTTAATGGCCTATAGGCTGTGATATGCAGGAGGTTATACTAGGAACCTCCTGACTAGATGATCTGATGGTCCCTTTTGGTCTTAAACTTTATGAGCTATGAAACTCACATCCACAACTTTTTACTCATTGTCCCTTAAAGTCTGCTCCTACCTCCCTGTCTCCCTCCATTATATGTATTGGCCTGATCCAAAGCCCGTTGAAGTCCATAGAAAGAACCCCATTGTTTACAATTGGCTTTGGGTCAAGACCCAGCAATGGCCCCAGAAGTTTTATTATTCTCAGGAGTAAAATATGTTTCTCAGGACCTGTCATTGTGGGGATATTTGTAGCTAGACTGATGCAGCTGCAAGTAACTGAAGACCATACCACAAGACAGACATGCAAGGGGATAGAGTTAAGACTGACTCTGATTTCATGACTTCTGAGAGCTTAGCAAAGCAAATGTAGAGTGGAATTTTCAGTAGCTCTCAGCTCTGCTCCCAGTGAAGTCAATGGTAAAATACTTCAGTAGCAGCAGAGTTAGGCCAACACTGAATGAGTTGGAAAGTCCCATCCATAATCTTTTCTTCACATAATTTTTTGTATAGCATTTCCTAGGATTATTTTTTTTAAAGAACAAAATAATCAAAAGATACCTCCTTTATTTACTTAGACAATTTTATTTAGACACTACAGAATGCCACAAGAGAAACTGGGGCTGCAAGCCTTGCTGTTGAAAATGCTATGTACCTTGCACATAAAATCTGGCCAGACACATCACAGTGGGATTGGCTAAGTGCTGAGCTCCTTTGAAAATCTTAATTAGGAACCTGTGTAGAAGCAGAGCTTGCTTGGAAATCTGGTGCTGATTGTGGGTACTGAGGACCTGAAAATGTGAATTTGTGCTCTTTTGAAAATCTGGTCATGAGATGGCAGCTGCAGGCTTCCTGAAGTGTTTGTAGGATTTAGCAGACTTTTAGGCCTGGGGCGGCTCCAGGCCCCAGCATGCCAAGCACGTGCTTGGGCAGCTAGCTGCGGGGGGCGCTCTGCCGGCGCCGCGAGGGCGGCAGGCAGGCTGCCTTCAACGGCCTGTCTGCGGAGGGTCCACTGGTCCTGCGGCTGTGGAGGACCTCCTGCAGGCTGAAGCCGCGGGACCAGCAGACCCTCCTCAGGGAAGCCACCAAAGGCAGCCTGCCTGCCATGCTTGGGGCGGCAAAATGCCTAGAGCCACCCCTGTTTAGGCCCATACCTTTTGTCCATAGTCAGTGGGCTTGTCTCCATGGCACAGCAAGGTGCACTGCTGAAGAGCAGCAATGTGTTGGAATCACAGAAGATTAGGATTGGAAGGGAACTCAGGAGGTCATCTAGTCCAACCCCCTGCTCAAAGCAGGAGCAATCCCCAACTATTTCTTTGCCCCAGATCCCTGAATGGCCCCCTCAAGGATTGAACTCGCAACACTAGATTTAGTGGGCCCATGCTCAAACCATTGAGCTATCCCTCCCCGCAACATAGACCCTGCTAGCAGGCAGTAAGAGTTCCCTAGTGTGCTTTAACTGGGACTACTCAGTGTGTCTAAAGCAGGGGTAGGCAACCTATGGCACACGTGCTGAAGGCGGCACTCGAGCTGATTTTCAGTGGCACTCACACTGCCCGGGTCCTGGCCACCGGTCCGGGGGGCTTTGCATTTTAATTTAAATGAAGCTTCTTAAACATTTTAAAAACCTCATTTTCTTTACATACAACAATAGTTTAGTTATATATTATAGACTTATAGAAAGAGACCTTCTAAAAACATTCAAATATATTACTGGCACGCGAAACCTTAAATTAGAGTGAATAAATGAAGACTCGGCACACCACTGCTGAAAGGTTGCCATCTCTTGGTCTAAAGTTTCATAGAGGTTAATGCGAAAAGGGGCCTCGAGCTCATTAGCTCATCTACTCTGACCTGCACATCATGGGCCATTGCATTTCACCCAGCTAACCCTGTGTTGAGCCCAATGACTTTGGTTAAAATAAAGCAATTTAGTCTTTAGGAGACAGAGAACAGGAGAGACCAAGGTGCAACGAGTGCCCGAGGCCCCTGGATGGCAGGGAACTCATGAGGTGAGGCCTGCTCAGATAATCCTAGAAGGCGATCCATTCCTATGGTGACCAGACAGCAAATGTGAAAAATCGGGACAGGGGATGGGAATAATAGGAGCCTATATAAGAAAAAGACCCAAAAATTGGGACTGTTCCTGTAAAATCAGGACATCTGGTCACCCTATCCATGCCCCATGCTGCAGAGAAGGCAGGGGGGAATCCCAAGATACCACACGTGTGTGCGATTTCCAAGGCCAGTGCCTTAGCGCCTCACAGATTTAGCATTGTCCACAGCTGACGAGTACTTCACAGCATTCTGCACTGCTTAGGCAGCTGTACAAGGCACAGCAGGAAACACAGCTACTGCACATGTGCAGGCTTACAGCCCTCGTCCCTTCTCGCCACTGCCCAGACTATGTAGCATATGGATCCATAACTGGCCTTTGTTGCTTGTCTTTCAGGGTCACCCTTTGCCGACTGCTGCAAGCTGATAAGATAACAATGGGAGTGACTGTGGGGAGTGGCGGGTGTCACTTGGCTCACAGCTTCTCCTTTGCAGCTGGGCTCTTAGCACTGCCGAGTACATGTGAGGCTGCACCTGATACCCGAGCGGAGCGTGCACTTTAGAAGGAAGCTGCCAAACCCACTCGTGCACATACATGCATCTGTTTCGGGGCTCTATTTGGACACACACAGCAATGTAGGAGCTGATGTACCCACTCCTGCCCCCGGAGAGATGATGGTTCGGCGAGGGCTGAGTCCCTGGCTTCCTCGGATGGTCGTTCTGCTTGTGGTGCTCTGCTCTGCCTTGTCCGTCCTCTACATGTTGGCCTGTACGCCGAAGGGCATCGATGAGCAGCTTGCATTCCCCAGGGCCAACAGCCCAACAGGAAAGGAGGGGTACCAGGCCATTCTGCAGGAGCGGGAGGAGCAGCACCGCAATTACATCAACAGCCTCAAGAAGCAAATTGCGCAGCTGAAGGACGAGCTGCAGGAGCGGAGCGAGCAGCTGAAAAGCCTGCAGGACCACTACACTGACTCGCTGGGTCCAGGGCTGGAGCGCAGCAACCCAGAGAAGACCCCTGCCGACCTGCTGGAGTTCCTGCGCTCCCAAATCGACAGAGCTGAGGTGCACGCCGGCGCCAAGTTGCCCACGGAGTACGCGGCTGTGCCCTTTGAGAGCTTCACCCTGCAGAAAGTATATCAGCTGGAGACGGGGCTGACACGCCACCCCGAGGAGAAACCCGTGAGGAAGGATAAGCGGGACGAGCTGGCGGAGGCTATTGAGTTGGCCCTGGAGACTTTAAACAGCCCAGACAGTGACAGCAACGCAAATCATCACATGTACACAGCCTCAGACTTCAGAGAAGGTTTGTACCTGTGGGAACAAGACTCCTTGTTAATTAGGGAGTTTGGTGCTGGTGAAGGTCTCTGGTGTTGCCATCTGGGTGTCTGTCTACCCTCTGTCTATCCATAGAACACACACAGTTCAGGCAGCTTCAGCCACAGCTTCCCAGTGCTATCCCCAGCCAAAGTGCCTCACCCCTGCCCTGAAGGGCTACCTCTAGAGACCACGGGTAATGTAAAGGGCATTTCTACTCTGAAAGGTGACTTCATAAAAATTGCACCTTCCCCCCCCATGACAGATCTGCTGTCTGTGTGTATTCCCAGGCTTTTACTCCTGCTAGCACCTCAGAGCCAGTGCAGCAAGGGTGAGTGAGCTGGACTCACTCCTGGCTTGTACATAATCAATAACAGAATTGATAGCTAAATTTCAGAGTTTAAGGCCAGGAGGGACCACCAGATCATCCAGCTTGACCTTCTGTACATCACAGGCGGCCACCACCACCCAACACCCAAACAGCAAACCCAGCAACTGAAAATCAGACCAAAGCATTACAGCCCCCAGGAGACTAAACTATTGTGTGGCACAGGCAGAGAATAGGAGGAACAAAGGTGCACCAATGCCTTAGCTTAGCCCTTAGATCCCAGGTTGAGTTTTCAGGGCTGGCAGTTAGAAACCAGCTTTTTACTCATTAATTTGAGATGGTGACTGTGACGGGTTTCCCCCCAGGGTGCCACCTGGAACTAGGGTACCACTGAGCCCCCCTGACTCACCAGCCTGGGCTCCCTTTATACTGTATTGTTGTGACCAGCCTGCACGTTCACCAGCACACATACAGGTAGGGGCACACCCAGCTCCAGTTACATGCAGATGCTGTGATCAGCCCTTCATGGGAAGGCTCCAGCTCGGGAACTTTCCAGCTACCCAGGCATGCACCCCCTCTGGAGTATAAACCCAAAACTATACCATGTTGCGCGGCACAGGGAACTGTACAGTGTAAGCTCATGAAATTCGCCCCTCCCTCAATGTGGAGAAGAAAATAGAACAGCTTTCTGCCCCGAATTATGATTCCCACACACTGGTTTTAGACAAAGCAAAAACAAGTTTATGAACTACAAAAGATAGATTTTAAGTGACTATAAGGGATAGCAAACACATCAAAGCAGATTACCTAGCAAATAAACAAACATGCAAACTAAGCTTAATATACTACAGAGATTGGATCTGAATAACAAATTCTCACCCTAAGTGATGATACAAGCAGGCTGCAGATTCTGAAGGGGCAAGCTGCACTTGCTTACAGCTTGGAATCCCCAGGTGTTCCATTCACAGACTAAAAATCCCTTTAACTTGGTTCCAACACTTCCCCCAGTTCAGTCCTTGTTCCTCGGGTGTTTCCAGAAGTTTTCTTGGGTGGAGGCAACTGTGAAGAACCAGGATGATGTCACTCCCCTGCCTTATATAACTTTTGCATATAGTGGGAACCCTTTTGTTTCAAAGTTTGGTTCCTATGCCAGTCAGCGGAAAAATACTGATATCCCAAGATGGAGTCCAGCACCAGGTTACCTGGTCACACGTCCCTGTAGTGTGACAGCATCCATAACTCGAAGGCTGTCTGCAGCCTCCTCAGGAAGGCCCCCAGGTAGGAGATAAGCTTCTCCTAAGACCTATTGTTTTCCTAATAGTGCTTCCCCACCCAGCTATTCAAAACAAAAGCATCTTGTCTAGTGGGTGTTCCCCAGATGTAAACACATTTGTAATGCAGATACATAGTCAATATTCCTAACTTTGGATTAAAAAAAAAAGATACATGCATACAAATAGGATAATCATATTCAGCAAATTGTAACCTTTCCAATGACATCTCACATGTCACATTTTATCTTGCATAAAATACATCATAACAATGTCTTAATCATATCATAATAATATCACCATGAAGAACAGGGGTTGCAGTGTCACAGTGAGTATTGAAAGCAAATGGTGCCATGGTTAGCCGAATTTCATGGTGCATTTGTCTGAATGTCTCCACCCATTTGGTCTCGGGCCTCTTTGCTGACTTTGCCAACAAGGGTGCCTGTTCTGGTGGCAGAAGTTTTGTGATGAGCATACTTGTTGTTTGTATTGTGGAAGTGGCCAGGAGCTCAATCAGGATCAAGGACACATTGTTGCTACTTAGCTGCCGCAGAAAGAGCTAGCTGAATATGCTCCCTGCCCTGACGCAGTTCCATTCAGCTAGAGGAATGTGACATATGAACTCTGATTATGATCAAGTACAAAAAATGATATTGACTTTGAGATGTTCAAAGGAGTCTAAGGGAGTTAGGCACCCATCTCCCATGGAGCTAGGCCCCTAATGCCCCTGGTCTCCTTTGAAAATCTCAGCCTTTATTTACCATGCAAATGAAGATACGTAATAAAACCCATCTGCTTTCCCCCAACTGCCTCTCAAGCTCTTCTTGGTGTAGCGGTCAGAGGAGAGGGTAGCAGCCATATAGATGAGTCTGGGCAGCGTGTACCATGCGTGCGCAGGAAGGAACGGAGAAGCAGCCAAGTCGGTGGTTGAGTGTCGTGTCAATTATGGAGTTATAGGGTGACCTGAAAATGAAGAAGGGCAAGCTGAGTAGTAAGGGACAGAGCTGTGAATGTCAGACTTGCCATACTAAGTGAGACCAGTATCCTGTCTCCAGTAGGGGCCTGTACCAGAGCTTCAGAGGCAATGTACAGAACAGGACAGTTGGAGTGATCCACCTCTGTCTTCCCCGCTAGGCTTTGGGCAGGTGGAGGTTTAGGGTCACCCCAAGCATGGGATTGTGTCCCTGACCGTCTTGGCTAATAACCGTTGATGGGTCCATCCTCCATGAATTTATCTAGTTCTTTTTTTGAACCCAGTTATACTTTTGGCCTTCACAACATCCCCTTGCAACAAGTTGAACAGGTTAATTGTATGTTGTGTGGAAAAGTACTTCCACTCATTTGTATTAAACCTACTGCCTTTTAATTTCATTGGGTGAGCCTTGGCTTTTGTATTGTTGGAAAGGGTAAACAACACTACTCTGTTCATTTTTCCATCCATTCATGGTTTTATAGAAGGGCCCTGAAGTCAAATAAAAGATCTATGGCTAATGTGCCAAGTCCATTCCCCAGCCATTACATCGCTAGGGTCATTTAAAACTAGGGCGTGACCTATGCAGCTGTGACTTGATCTCTAGGATCTATAGTGCTTACGTTCGGAGTGGGATCCAGCTAGCATGACAAGATCTGTTCATTACTAGAACTGACTGGGCTCTATAGGTGTTGTTTGATATTATTTAGAGGTCCAACCAGTTTTTGCAGTTGCAGTATTAACACACAGCACATGTAAACACACAGATGTCCTCTGTCAGCCTCCTTTCCATCTGTGCTCTGCTGAAGACTTTCCATCATCTGGATTACATCCCTATCTGTATCTGTATCTTAGGATGACATTTTAGGTCCCTCTACACTACAAACATAGTTATGTGGGAGGAACTGCTTATAACAGCATTGACCCAGCAGAAGCATCATTCTGTTCTCCAATACAAATGGCATCTATCAGGTTTCAGAATCATGCTGAAGTGAGGTCCTGGGTAGCTCCCATCTGCACTGAAAACCAGAACAAGGCTTTTACTCCTGCCCTTCTTTCCTTCAGGCCAAATCCTGGTCTCTTCTACAGTGTCACAACCCTGGAGTCACCCCTCTTCAGTCAGTGGAATTATTCCAGCCTTACACTGATGTAAATGGCAGCAGACTGGTGTCCCGTAACAGTGAACTTTGCTGGAGCATGCCTGAATGTACAGGAGGGACATGTAGAGCAGTGCCCGTGCCGTGGTGCACAAACCTGATTAGAAAGCCTGCCGGAGAGCACAGCATATCTCAGAACAGGAAGTTGCACCTGCCAAGGATCTGTATTAGTGCTCTGGGCTGTGTTGCAGCCAGCTGAGTGTCACTGCATGTCATGTTGACAGTGAGGCATGGTAGAAAAAGGAAGAATTGGCAGTGCTAGAAAGCAACCTCAACACTGGTAATACAGAAGCCCTGGATTCACTTCATTTGTGTGCCTGCATTCCCCTTTTTCTGTTTGATGCCAGTAGCTGTAAAGGAGATTTAAGATGCATGGCTAATTAATCCAGCTGAATGTAAGATAAAGGAGGAAATTTATCTCCTTGCTCTTCTGGTAGTTCGGCTGCAGGCTTCTAGCTGACATTTGGCGAGAGTGCTACATGCCTGCCTTTTCCAGCAGGACCACTCTGTCCCTGCATCTTGCAGGACAGGAATGCAGATTCAAGAGCACCTTTGTGGGGTCCCTGCCTCTCGGTTGAATAGCTTATGAACCCTACAGCCTTTGGATACTAAGGGATGTTTTCTTCATCTGATCTCGATTAACAAAGGCAGGGCTAACACATTCTCTGGGGTGGTGGAGGCAAACCATCTCTGCTTTAGTCATTGGTCAGTTGTTAATTTCCCAGCTGCCTCCCCACTGCCGGAGCCTTTCCCCACTACTGGAGCTTTTCCCCACTGCCTTCCCCCAGCCAGAGCTTTTCCCCACTGCCTAAGTCTTTCTGCACTGCCTTCCCCCAGTCTCTCACTGCCAGAGTCTCTCATTGCAACAGGGAAAGGCTCCAGCAGCAGAGAGGCAGTGAGATGCTACACTGCTACAATAGCAATGTAGCTGTTGGAGGCACTGTTTGGGCGTGTAGAGCACTGTACAGGATATATACCCTGGGGTTCAGGCAAGTAGGGCACTCTGCTCTACTCACGTAAGCCATAGCTCACGGTCTACAGTGCTATTTATACCCATGCTCGCTGGGAGTGCGATGTCTAGAACAAAATGTCATGAAACTGTTTGGCCCAAACCCACTATCGGTATAAAAATTCAGAGTGGCTGCTAGAGATGATCCAGGCCAGAGTCTCTGCTAATGTGAACAGGTGCAGCTCCACTGATATCCTGGGAAGGAAACCCATTTGTGCCTGCTGAGGATCAGTTGGCTGGCTTATTTATGGCATATCAGTGGTTACCTTAAATTCCAGAGCATGCTAAAGCTGCAGGGGAACTGCCTCTCTATTGGGGAGGGGAAGATGATTAGTAATGATTATTGATTATTTATTTGTATTACCAGAGCACCCAAGAATCCCAGCCCTGGGCCAGGACCCCATCGTGCTAGGCAGAGCAATGGTATAAGGCCACTGGCTCCCTGAAGTCACCTCAGAGGGCCAGGGCCAGGTGTAGGGGTCTAAAGTGAAGTGAGACTCAGCCAGG
This sequence comes from Chelonoidis abingdonii, assembly GCF_003597395.2. Classification (NCBI taxonomy): domain Eukaryota; kingdom Metazoa; phylum Chordata; order Testudines; family Testudinidae; genus Chelonoidis; species Chelonoidis abingdonii. The sequence goes on along the minus strand of NC_133773.1, from coordinate 3,901,839 downwards.
TCTAGGTTTGTGCTGGCTCCCTGCTCAGAGGTGGATTTCCCCCCTTTGGGCTGTGTCATGTTTGGTTGGTACCAGTTTGCTTGGTCTCTCTGCAGGCTGTGCAAGGCTCCCTCTCCCACATTGCAGGGCGGCGGAAGGGCAGAGCAGACTCAAACCCACAGCAAGTAACGGGAGCTACTGTACTGGTAGCATCATTCATTGGCCTAGCTAAGCCATGAATGAGCCCATTGGCCATGCCATTTCTCAGTGGCAGGAGCCCAGGGGTGAAAAAACCCGCTTCTTCCTGCTTCCTAGCAAGACAGGAGCATGTTAGCTTGCATCTCCAGCACCAAATCACTGCTCCAGGTTAGTTCTGGGGCCTGGCTTAGCTGCGCAAAAGAAGCACTCAGGGCTGACTGAGGAGCATATTTGGGGCAGAACTACTTGGAAAGTCCCTGATTCTCTCTCTTTTTTCCCATCCTTCAAGAATGAAAAAATGTAATTCATGCTGCCCAAAAATCAGTGGCCCTATATCTCTTAAAGGGGGCAGAGGAGGGGAGCTGGTGTGCCACTTTTCCATTTCAAGTGCCGATTAGAGTGCCGTGCTGCAGCCCACAGGAGACGTTAGTAACCAGCTAGATTCACCTGTATGTTCTGCTCTGTGCCACTCTGGCTGCACAGAGCACGGGTGAACAGGGTTTACGTGGCCAGTTAAGTCAGGTTTATAGCTGCTTTGTGTCTCTGGAGCAGTTCAAAGCAGCTGGAACCTGCCAGTGAATCCAGGGCTGCCCAGGGGTGGGGGCAAGTGGGACAATTTTCCCCAGGCCCCCATGAGAATATAATATTCTATAGTATTACAACTTTTTTTTATGGCAGGGCCCTCCGAAATTGCTTCGCCCCAGGCCCCCTGAGTGAATCTGACCCACTATTGTATTGATAATGACATTTAATGCTTTTTGTCTTCAAACTGCTTCAAAACCACCACGGAACGAACCATCTCAGCACCCTCTGTGGCGGCGTAGAAGAGGTTCTTCTCCCTGCCTGACAGCGGGGCAAATGGAGGCAGATAGTTCAACATGTCCAAGGTGGAAGGGTGAATTGGTGTCAGATCCAGGGTTAGAATTCAGGGGTTCCTGAGTCTGACTCTTGTGCTCGGGCCTCTTGATGCCATGGGGGAAATCCTGCCCTTATTGAAGTCAGTGGGAATTTTGCCATTTGTTTCAGTAGGGCCAGGGTTTCACCCTTTGACTTTCTCTAGGTTATATAGGCCCAGATTCAGCAAAGCACATGCTTGAATCCTACTGATTTAGACACTTTGCTGAATCTGGGCCTTAATGACACATCAGATGATCTAAAGAAACCTGGACTCTTTGGAGCTGTATTTACGGCTGGTATCTGTCACCTTTGTTGGCCACACAGGACCCAATCAATGATTTACAGCAATCGCTTGCCTTGTGTGGTGAAAGGTGATAACTTCATCAGGATGGCTCTCTTGTTCATTCCCTCTCTTCTCTTTCATCTTTCATGTGCTGTTACTGAAGGAGAGTTTGTCCAAGCAGCTCATTAAATTAAAACGTTTGATGGAAATGTTTCTGCTGCGTGGTTTGGATGTTTTAAAATAAATTAGTACAGCCTCCTCCTCAGTTCCTAGAGAGAACCACTTGTGTTTGGAGTCTGCATGCAACACTACTTCCTGGTGTTTCGGAGTTAAACTCCTTCTCTGCAGCTTCACTGTAGCCCGAGAATACTTTCCAAAAGTCCAGCCAGTTTGACTTCAGTAGTGATATTTGGCAGCGGTTGGAATTTTCCATTTTTCTTGTTCAAAAATGAAAGAGAACCATACCTCCTCTCGTCTGTTAGTAATTTAGCCTTTGTAGTTGCTGTCTGCTATCTTCATCTTTTCACACAGAGACTCATATTGTCTGCTTGTTACAATTCTCTATCTTTTTCTATTGTGTTCATTGGTTTTCTGCCATGTTTTGGAGTGCTAAGACGTGACAGTGAAAATTACCATATGGATCATAAACCTTTAATGTGTGTAGCATAAGCATGCAAAGGCATCTTCCCGTAAGGCCATAGTGAGTCCAGCCAATATGCGTTAATGAGAAACCTGTTGCTCAGTAGGGCAGGGCAAAATTCAGGGTCAGCTTGTTAATTTGCACAGTGGGTAGTGAAACTGAAAATATTTATATATCATTCACCTTCCTGGAGGACGTAGCTAAGAATAGCTATGACACCATCCTAAAACAGTGTGAGCACTTTGGCCCAAAAGAAAAAGTACTAACTCACTGGCCATGCTTTTATTAAAGGGGGCAGAGACCCACAAAAAGCCTGGAACCCCTTAAAAATGCACTTGCTGAATGAGCAGAGCATTGTGACTTTGTCCTCAGGGAGAAAGGACATGAGTGATTGTCTAGTAGTTGGGATTTTAAACAAGAAAGTCTCCAGCAAGTCCGATTAACATCTGTGCTCACTCTAGAGCAGGTGAGAAGGCAGGGTGAGCTAGTGAAAATGCATCACAAAAACCCTGGGACTCTTATAAAGGAATGAGTTTCTGCCTGAAGGGAGTGGAATCTTCTCTGACTAGCACTGAGTCGAGGGAACGTGTGAAGAAGAACATATGTAAGGTTAATATACATTCTGAAAACATTTGAGATTGTAGGGAGAAATGTAAACTACAACAAACCCAGTTATGGCTCCAAGGGCACGTGACAGTAAAAGAGGAGTAAGCTTAGGTCCAGAGAAAGCTAAAGCCAAGTACAGTATGTTTCCATTGACATCAGTAGAGCGTAAGCCCATTTTTAAGTGCTTTGCTGAACTGGGGTGTAACTTTCTTGCGCTGAAGTTATTTTGCTGGGATTCTGTGATTGTATTAGCCCTGGAAGGCAGCACCTTGACTATTAGCTATTATAACGAAAGCAAGTTTGTCTGAGCTGCAGTACAGAGAGCAGGTCCTTTCCACTTCCACAGCATGTCTGCACAGTTAGTTCACATAAACACTGATATTTTTCTTCACAGTCCTAGCTTCTCACAACCCACTCTTCCAATTTATTTTTCATCTTCCATCTGTTTCTGATTAGATTCCAGTTTCTCTTCCCGCACACCCAAGCTTCTATTTGTCCAGTCCAAATGAGGCTTCCAAGACTCCTCCCTGAGCCCCTATTTTTAACAAAGTGGCAAATCCTTTGTCTTGAAAAACCTGGGACTAATTTGCTTTGGCAGATTACTCCAAGCATTCTGGCAAATCTCAAACATGCTGCTTTGGAAACCAGCAGACATACTGAAACTAGTTAATGCATTAACAGCAGCAAAAATAACGGATTATCCTGTTCGGATATCATAGCTGCTGTCTAAGTTTTACAAAACTCGGTACTTTCTTGGAGAAACTTCTAAAGCAATGTTTTTTTAGCAATACTTTTTCGTAGGCACGGCTCATTTTCAGTAAATTCAAACCCACTTGACGTACACTTTTGAGTCACAGAACTTGTTAAAAAGGTTTTTGATGGTTTTAGGCATGGTAATGGCAATGAAGGAATTCCTCAGGGAATTGACTTCAACAGAACTACACTCATGCATAACTTAGCCCTACCATCAGAGCTTGAGAAGCCAGTGGCCCTTTGACCTATTGGAATTGATGCAGGAATCTTTGATAGAAGCATAAGCATGAGAGCGCCTTCTGGGATAGTTGTGCAGCTCAAAATTCCCCAGTGGCACTTCTGCAGAGCCTAAACTCCCAACCATGAGCTTGCACTACTAACAGGGCTACTCTCTGGTTTGCAGTATCCCTCCCCATCACTATTAAGGCTGATCCTGCTTCAAGGGTAAACACCGTGGCTAGAACAAACTGTGTTCCAACTGTTGCTGGGTCTGCACTTCCCTTCTTCATCTCAGTGATAACAACCATAATCAGAACAAATTAAACACAACTGCCAGGGTTGGAGATCTGCCTTCCTGTCTCACTCCTACATTAAGTGAGCTAGGCTAGGCTTAGGCAAAAGGAAAAGCTTTCAGTTTACTCTGGTTGCCACATTTTCCACTGGGTAAAGAGGCTGCCAACAGCAATGGGTGCACTGCATTTACTCTAGTTACTTCATTTACCTGCAGAAGGCAAGGGGGAAGAGACAGTTAAATGGAGAGATCTCAGTACAGACCCACAGTGATAAAAGTTTAACTGGATCTATATCGAGAGACCTCAGTGGGTGCTGAATGAATACATGTGTCTGAGACACTTGCCAATCCAAAGAGAAAAACAAGCCACAGCCTGGCCTTTGAGTACAGAAGTGGAAACAAACACGCACTTGAATTCCATCTCCCTTTGCAACTTGGTATATCTTGCCCATTCTAAGCCAGCCTCCCCCTGACTGTACTGAAGCAGAAGGTTGCTCTTGTGTTTACATCACTAGATTGTGACTCAGGAGAGGTAGGTTCAACTCCCAGCCCTCCCACTGTGTGACCGTGGGTAAATTACTTAATCTCCCTGTGACTCAGTTTCCCAGCTATAAAGTGGGAATCATATTTCCTTCATCTATTTATGGGCTTAATTTAACACACTCTGATTAGTGCCATTGACTTCAACAGAACTACACTCATGCATAATTTTTGCAGGACGGGGAAGCTCGGATTGTAAACTCCTTGATAGCAGGATGTGTTTTACTGTGTACAGCGCCTAACACAATGGGGCCCTGGTCTCTGTTGGGGCCTGTAAGTTCTACTGTAATACAAGTCATCAACAACAACAATAATGAGATATGAAAATTCGCATCTAGTTGCATGATAAAGCACCCTTCTTTCCGTATTAGTGAACTGCTTATCCAGGGAAAACAAATAGCAGGAGGGCTAAATTGTATTAAATGATCTAATTTCAGCCTTCTTTTCTATTAGAAGTATCTATTTTTCAAATGTATGCAATGTGCTATCAGCATCTCACTAGATACACAGTCAAGATTAAAAAAAGAAACTAATTAAATTAACATAATGTTTAAAAGCTAAAGAAAAAAACAGACACTAAAGGACCACCTTCCCTCTGATTCCAAATTAAAGTCTTCTTTCTCAAGCTATCCCTTCAGAAAAAGCCTAAATAAATAGATGCACCTTGCAGCATACTCAAAACATCAACAAACTCTGCATCAGAATAAGGGAGGAAGGAAATTCCAAAGCCACAGAACCTCCATTGATTCTACCTGAATCCCACCCCCTAGACATATATATTCAAGAACTATAAATTCAAGCCATTCAGGTGATCTCAGCTGGTCAGCTAAAGCACTGAGAGAGAAGAGAGGCAGTTTCTAAGCTATCCAGAGCCCAAATTATACAAGACTTTATAGATCAAAACTCACCTTGAAATGATTAACTTAATGAAGTGGCTGAGCTGTTAACAAAAACATGAAACTTCTCACTGAAATCAGCTACCACCTGGGACGGGAGCAAATGCTGAAACTCTTTATTTCTAAAAAGGGTCTGGGATGATCTAGGGTATTATAGGCCAGTAAATCATTCTTTTGTACCCAATAAGCTAGTCGAGATTATAATTAAAAATATATTGATAAAACACCTAGACGATGATGATACAGTGGGGATAACCCAGCGCAGCGCCTGCCACAGAAAATCACGCTTCACTAATATATTAGAATTCTCTGAACATGTCCATAAAATCAGAGATAAAGGACAAGAAGCTGCCATCATTTATTAGGGCTTTTAAAAAAAACTGTAACAAAATCTCTCACAAGAGGGTATCAAGGAAACTAAGTAAGCATGGGGGCGAGAGGCAAAAATACCATTTGTTAAGGATCAGACATTGGCTAGGAGACAGAAAACAAAGAATGCTAAGAAATGGTCATTTGGATAAGGTCATTCATACCAAGATTAAAAAAGAAGGAAACCCCTTTTCCTTGATCTCTTGCAGACCTCCATTTAATGGTGCATTCTGCTAGCTCCTGGAGTTCCTGAGAGAGAGGCAGAGAAATCCAACTATACTCTTCTGTGGATTATAATTGCTAGCATATTTGTTGAGGCTTTCAAAGTGAATTTAAGAAGTGGGTCTGAGAGAGAATAATTGAAATGCCAGTGAACCTGGGTAGGACAAAGTGGTTTGCTCAAACACCCAATGTGGGGGTGGGGGCGTCATTCTCAACGGATGAATTCTAAGGCCCGTGGGCCACCTACCATCCACAAATCCTTGAAACAGGCCTTTGAGTGGTGCACTGGCTTTGTGCTGGCTCCTCGGCATAGGCTGAATTTCACCCATTAAGTACGTAAAAAGTAACTTTCCTGCAGGAACCTAATAATACACCCCGAGCATTGGGAAATTGCCATATGATATTCGGATGCTGTTAGGAATGAGACAGGTGCTTCGGCACCATATGTAATGGTTTATTGAGACAACTCAGGTGAGGAATTAGTTCAGCAGTGCCACCTTGTGGTTCAGCAAAAATTACACTCCAGCTTCATGAGTTTGGTGCTACATGCCCCAGTGTATGGCGTAAAGAGAGGAAATTCACCACAGCAAAGTAATGCAACTAACGCCCCCCAATGGTATATGGAGACCCACCCAACTCATCCACAGGAACCTGTCCTGATGTGTCCAGGCCATTAACAGCCTCAGTGACAAGGCCCAAGGGTTCATCCATATAGGGGCTAAACCCACAGAACCCCTGTCCAGACCTGTCTGAGTTCACTCATGGGATGTGACCACCTACTAAACTCTAGCTTCTGGACTATCCCTTCAAGGGACCTAAGCAATTAGGGGGCACTCGGCCTTTGAGCCTGAAACAATCCTGACAGAAAAACACTTTTTTCCCTGCTCCAGCCAAAGAGTTGAAGGCCTACTACAATACAAATAAGCTGGAATTTTCCAAGAAGCCTAAGGATATAATACACCCGGCTTTGGTTGCATTTCAGTGGGACTTGGGCTTCCAACTCCCCTAGGCTTCTTTGAAAATCTCAGCCATAATCAATCTTGAAAGTACTTCCTAGCCCCAAGGAAAACTGGGTGTTTTAGGTTTATCCTAGATGTAAAGTGGCTCAAACAGTTTTTGAATTAGCCTCAAGAAAGAGTCCCTGAAATCAATTCTGGCACCTGTCCACACCCAGAGATTTCCTGGCCTCCATTGTTTTGAAGCTCATTACTGTCATACCAGAGATGTCTCAGATTCACAGCTGGTTCCTTGCACTCCAGCGCAGCCAGGCATATGCACCATGGATGGTTTCAGAAGCCAAAGTGGTGATCGCTGCAGCTGTGTGGCAACAAGGGGGTCTTCATGATGACATGCCTGGTCACCTTGCTTACCAGGGTGAAATCCCCTCAGTGAGCATCCCAAGCAATCTCCAGGTCTCTGCTGCACCTAAGCAAAGGGCAGGGTTCTGTAACATCCTCGTAGACCCAATGGACATTACTACCCTAGAGGGATAAACCTTCCACGTCTCTAGAGAGCATCTCAAAAATGAGAGCTCACCATAGTCACTTCCTCACTCTCTGGTTTTGCAATTTAATAATGAAGAAGATGGTGTCTACCAGGACCTTGGACACTTTCTGTATAGGATTTTTCATCTGTGCCTAATAAAAACTCTCCAGAGTGGAGGAAACCTGGTAATGTTGCTTCAGATACTTGTTAGTATCCAGAACGTGCTTCTCTGTGGGCTAGATGAATCAAATGTGTGGGGAGAGCTCCTTTCCCAAATCCTCCTGCCTTTTCCATCCCTTTGGACCCAGTGTTTTGGGGTATGGCTGGCAGCTGTGTGCATTTGGAACATCCTGAAAATTAAGGAGCAGGCATCTAACAAGTTCTACTGTGGATGTGCAAATGGTGATTCTCAGAGACTTGAAATCTGGGTGGATTTTTATGGGGATACAAAAGTCATCTTCCTAAAACCTGGGACTGTCCCCCGTCAGATTTTGAGTTCTGGTTTTAAACTATGGAAGAGCTGGTGCACATACTAATTTTTTGTCTCATTTATTTGCTGCTAAGTCTAAGTTACAAAAGCCACCTAATGTTAGAACTTCTTCCTGGGGAATCTAGTTTCATGCTAATGTTTCCCTTCTTTCATACTCTTCTGACAGGCATGTACCGAACAGAAAAAGACAAAGGCACGTTGTATGAGCTTACTTTCAAAGGAGACAGACCACACAAATTCAGACGAATCGTTTTATTCAGACCATTTGGTCCCATCATGAAAGTGAAGAATGAGAACCTCAACATGGCCAACACGCTCATTAACATTGTAGTTCCATTAGCCAAGAGAGCCAGCAAGTTTCGACAATTTATGGAAAATTTCAGGTTTGTTTCCTTTTATGGATCTATAGCTATCTTGATACTTTTATGCAGTATGATGCAATTTCTGCAAGCACCAGGGATTTTCCCACTAGAAAAAAAATTATCTTTACATGAAACCATCAATTTATCATTTAAAAAAATCCATTTGCGTTTGCTTGGATCAACAGATATTTCACATGAACAGCAATTAGCTTTAGCAGTGGAGACCAAGGGAAAAGGTTATTTTGCAGTCATCAGTGTTTCTGAAGTTGATGCATCATGTACTAGGTATTTAGTTCTATCGAAAACTTGCTATTTCCATCTTTGAGAGAGCAGGTGTCAGAACCACTTCAATGAGTGTGTCAGTTTCACTCCCTAAGTAGCACAGGAAGGTTTCTAGAAAATAAGAGTCATTGTATTATCTCTGGACTGCTTGTCAAGTTCTCATCAAAAGGATAGATAGTGACCAAATGGCAATAAGAAATGTGCCTGAACTCAAGAGTGTTCTCACCTTGTTACTTTTGATCAAAGCTCTTTCTTTATGCTCTTCTTCCCCAGCATGGCTGTAGTAATTGCAGGAATGGATTTAATCAAGATGTAGCTCCCAGTCAGAACTAAGAATAACCTGCCCAGCGGTGGGCCTTGGATTTTGATAAGAAAATTGAGAGATACTCCTATAACTTAGCTGTATAGCTGCCCAAGAAGGACACACGTCTTGACAGATACACATATTCTTAGGCTACGTGATTTGCTTTCTCTTAGAGATATGGAGGTGGGTCAGATGAGGTAATATCTTTCATCGGACTAACTTCTGTTGGTGAAAGACAAGCTTTCGAGCCACAGAGAACTCTTCTTAGGTCTATCTTGAGAGTTTAGTCTGAGTGAATACTCCTCACACATTTTTCAGGTACATAACTAGACATGCCAGTCCAGGGGTAGGCAACCTATGGCACACGTGCCAAAGGCGGCACGCAAGCTGATTTTCAGTGGCATTCACACTGCCTGGGCCTGGCCGCTGGTCCAGGAGGCTCTGCATTTTAATTTAATTTTAAATGAAGCTTCTTAAACATTTTAAAAACCTTATTTGCTTTATATACAACAGTAATCTAGTTATATAATATAGACTTATAGAGAGAGACCTTCTAAAAACATTAATGTATTACTGGCATGCGAAACCTTAAATTAGCGTGAATAAATGAAGGCTCGGCACAGCACTTCTGAAAGGTTTCTGACCCTTGCGCTAGTATATAGAAGAAATAGAAATGAGGGTACAGGATTTTATTTCCCTCTTTGAATTCCTCCTTCTCTCACAGCCTCCTGGGTGCTAAGGTAGCACCTGCTGGCTTTAGTAGTTTGCCACACAATTGCTGGCTTTTCTACAGTGGCTTTCTGTCCATCCTCCAGGTGACTGGATGGGCTATTCCAATAATGCTCTGCTGCCATAATTCAGGTAACTACTAGATGACAATTTATAGCCTGCTAATGCAGAACTATGAAGTATCTTAGGCCCCATCCTGCAAGCTCATTCGAATGGAGCCAATGTAGCTCTGGATGGGTTCAAGGATCTCAATGAAGTGCAGCAAGGATCTCACTGGAGTGGTGCAAGGATCTCAGTGGAGTGGTACCAGCAGAGAATTTGGTATGCAGAGTCCAGCACTATCCTGGATTCCCAGCTAGAGATGGCAGGTGTTTGGGAAAGCAAACTTCCAAGGGCAATGAATGACTTGTATTGATGTCTGTTCTAGGGAAATGGGCATTGAGCAGGATGGGAGAATTCACCTCACTGTAGTTTACTTTGGAAAAGAACAAATGAATGAAGTGAAAGCAATACTTGAAAACACCTCCAGGTGAGTATGGGTCTACATTGCTGCCTAGTGAGGCATTCTCCTCTCACGCACTGACAGCCCGAGAAGCCAGATTGCCTTTCTCTAGCACTGTCAGTAGGGGGATAGATCATCCTCCCTCTCCTTGTGTCAGTCAGAAATTACATTACCCTAATGCTCCCTGATCTGCACTTGTGAATATTGATATTTAGAGCCATGGACTTAGGTCAGCGTAACTCCCACTCAACATCTGTCACTATGATCAGGCCTGAATTCCTCTAACCTTTGCATGAGCACCTTCTATCTGTTAGCACTGAAGCTTAACTTGGAGAAATGTAGGTAGGCTGGGCTTTTCAATAGTGCCTAAGGGCATTAGATGCCTAAATCTCCTTGAATTTCAAAGGGATTTGGGCACCTAACCCCTTTAGACCTTTTGAAAATCCCAGTCTGAAATATTTCCTGCACATAGTGAACTGTCTCTTTCCTTTTCTCCACCTTCATTATGACATGATATTTTTATAAGCAAATGATGTAATATGGTCTAGATGAAATTACTATCAGGTGGATACACAACTGGTTGAAAAACTTCCTCAAAGAGTTGTTATCAATGGTTTCCTGTCAAACTAGGAGGAAGTATCTAGTGGGGCCTGACAGGGGCTGTCCTACGTTTAGTACTATTCAGGGCTTAAATTCAGCCGGAGGTGTCCGGAGCAGAGCTCTAGTACATATTGTTAAACCCGCAAGGCTGACACCCCAAGCCCTGCCGCCTCCTGTGGGGCACTCTGGGAAATACTCGTTCAGAATTTAAGCCCTCATACTAGTCAATATTTTCACGAATGACTTGGATAATGAAGTAGAGAGTGCATGTTTCAAACTTGCGGATGGCACCAAGCTGAGAGAGGTCTCTAGCACTTGGGAGGACAGGGATAGAATTCACACTGACCTTGATAAATTAGAGAATTGGTCTGAAATCTACAAGATGAAATTCATTAAAGACGTGCAAAGTACTATGCTTCAGAAGGAAAAATTAAATGCATAACTACAAAATGGGGAATAACTGGCTAGGTGATAGCACTGCTGATAGGAATCTGGGGATTATCATGGATCATACACTGAATAACTCAAGTGTGTGATGCTGTTGTGGAAAAAGCAAATCATTCTGGGATATATTCACAGGAGTGTCATATATCAAACATAGGAGGTAACTGTCCTGCTCTGTTCAGCACCGGTGAGGCCTCAGCTGGAGTACTGTGACCGTTTTGGGGCACTCTTCTTTAAGAAAGATGGGAACAAATTGGAGCGAGGCCAGAGGAGAGCAACGAAAATAAGAGATTTTTGAAAACAAGACCTAGGAGGAAAGTTTGAAAGAATTAGGCATGTTTAGTCTAGAGAAGGGAAGGCTGAGGGGAGTCTGTATCCATTTGAATGGAATAAATGGGCCCAACGAGTCAAAGGTCTGTAACATGACCCTGTCACTGACTGTCCAACATTAAACCATATTAAACAAGGTTTGGGATTGGATATACAGAGACTTTAGCCTGCTTAGTACCATGGCAAACACGCCATTAAACATTTTTAGCCTTTTATTAAAATACAGGAAAGGAAACAGCTAACGCATTTGAAATATAAAGTATTATGTTGAGCTTTCATTTTAACCATATCCCATGTTTCTTTCCCTTTAGCTGGAGAGAGTTTTTAGAAGGCAAAAAAAGCCTTATTTGACAGCCTTTTAGACGATAATGACAGTCTTCTTTGGAGAGAAGAGATGAAATTCACTGGAGTGGCCTGGAGCTGTCTTTGATGCTGTTGTTGTTAAAGTCTCATTCTGTTTCTTAAAAGACCAAACACGACAAACACATGCAAAGGGAAAAGGAAAGAACTGCAAAGATAGAATGTGCAGCTTCTGTCCTTGAGTTATTTCAGGAGGCCTTTTTGTTTGGACAAATTCAGTCTTCCTATTTCCTTTTGCTCCCTTTTCCCATCAACGTTTGTTGTTCTAGGTTACAGTGACATTTTGTGAACTGTTTCTCACTTTTCACAGCTGAGCTCACAGTGAGGGCAAATTTGTAGGGCCTGTTATCACGAGACCTGAGAATAACCTTCAAATATGCAAAGGGTTGTTATAAAGAGGACTGCAATCAATTGTACTCCATGTCCACTGAGGGTAGGACAAGAAGTAATCAGCTTAATTTGCAGCAAGGAAGATTTAGGCTGGATATTAGGAAAAATTTTGTAACTATAAGGACAGTTAAGAACTGGAACAGGTGATGCAGAGAGGCTGTAGAATCCCTGTCATTGAAGGTTTTTAAGAACAGGTTGGACAAACACTTATCAGAGATGGTCTAGATTTACTTAATCTTACCCCAGCCTGGCAGGCTGGACTAGATGGCTTCTCAAAGTCCCTTCCAGTGCTACATTTCTCTGGTTCTATCATTAAGAGCTATAACGAATTACAGAGAAGAAAAGGAGAGAGAGAGAGAGACTGCTGAACCAGGATCAAAGTTAAAACCTGGGGTGCTAGCCCAACTCAGAGCTTTATGCTTCTTCACACTGTTTCTGTTATGTGAACGAAACAGAGAAAACAAAATTATTGTGCCTTTTGAAAATCTGGCAGAAGTCACAGTGGGACTGATTCTTTCTGAAAATCTAGCCTTATCTCAGCAACCTGAGCTGTGTAGCTTGACAGTAGGCTGCCTCCCTACTGCTTCTTTTTTTCTTGTGCTAGAGATGCATTCAGCTAGTGCTGCTTTGGAAAATACCCGGCAGAAATACATGTGTATAATTCTGAACATTAGTGACTTCTATCTATTTTGCATTTGCAGTTCTAAGGAGAAAAAGTGTGTAGAGGCCTAGCTTGAAGTAATGGATCTATTAAGTTAACCCTATGCTGTTGTCAAAGGGCAGTTCAGTTTGGTAGTTGATTATTTCTCTGTTATTATGTTGTTCTTATGCTCAAATGGCAAGAAATGGGATTTCAGGAAAAGTTCACAGAGTCATTAGCTTGACTCAAACTGTTGCACTGTTCCACAGCCTCAGCTGTACCTAGGTTTCAGATTTCTGTCCTATTCAGTTCTTAGTGCAATAACATCCATTGATGGCATGGAGGGTGGGGCAAGGTGGGCATTTACTAGACAGTTAGGCTGTATGAGACATTCACACTCAGGAGTGATGTTAACAAACTCCTCTGTGGCCCATGTTGGCACGGACAGTTGGTTTAACAATGCGTTAGCGAGTCGTGGTTAACGCTGTTTTCCAACAGGTTTTTAACTATATCCAGGTGACATGATGGAAAACACAATGGTCCCTTTCTGTGCTGACAGCTGAGTTGTGTTTGCCATGGGGTCTGTTACCATGACTCCTCCAACACAACCTAATTTTCTAGTGGTAACCAGCTCTGGGAGAAAGCGCTCTCTCTTAACGCCCCCTGCATGTGATATGGCTTTTCATAGGGAAGCTAGAAAGGCCTTGGAAAATTCACCTCAGCGTTACTTGCTCTTGTAGATTATCACCTTCCTAGCCAGATGACTGTTTCTGGGCAGGTCTCAGGATTCTTAGAACAAGTCTGGCCAGAAAGTGGTACCTGAAGGTACATGAGAGATGTAACTGGAGAGCGCATTCATACGGCGTTACACTAGAACATGGCAGAGGAGGCCGGTAGGGGGACTGTGGATGCTGGGCCAGATGTAAACATACGCAGGACCCCTGGAAAGGGCACAAGCAGTGTGGCTGGGTCTGCCACTAAATGATCACTCACATGGCTTGTCGTTAGGCATATCCTAGGAAGACAGAATGCGCCTCTCTGTTACTGTTGTTAGCAGCAGGATGATACAGCAGTGCACGTGGCTTCATGCTCAGATAGACTAGCCTTCAGGTTTGGTAGCAGCAGCAAAGGCAGGCTGGAGATGCCAGGAAATCTGAGTTGGGTAGAATTCATCAGTGGCACAGCCTGGGTCTGCACTCTCCTGATCAGAAAGCTGCTCGTGCATCCTTAAGGGCCAGCCCTGCTGTTCAGGAGTCTGTGGTTCCCACTTCACTGCCAGCATACAATGCTGGTAGGACAGGGCTGGGCGTGCAGGGAGCCAGGGGCCTGCAGGAGTCAGAGAAAACAGTGCTAATGACCCCAGTGTGTGGCCCTGCCCATACCTCAGTCGTGTCAGTGTTCCATTTCAGTAGGCTAAGCAGCAATTGGAACGTGATGAGACGGCAGTGGAAAAGGGCTGGTTTATAAATACCTGCTCAGCGTCATGACCAAGCTACAACAGCTTCTACCTCAGCTGGTGCTGCTGCTGGGAGTTCCTGGCAGAGTGCTGCTGCTGCTGGGGTGATATGTCTGGCCAAGGGGCAGGGACAACGTTAGACCCATCTGCACATGCCAAAAGGGAAGTTCAGAGCAATGGGATGGAAGACAATGGGCAAATCACCTTCTCTGAGCGAGAAGTACAGCCCCCCACCCATTACTGAGCCCCCACTTAGGTACAACCTCCTCCAGAGCACAGCCTCCAATCATCGCTCTGTGGCTGGGTGGGGCAAGGGACTGACAGAGGTCAATGGAATGCCAGGAAGCGCTTAGCCTTTGTCTCTCATGGGAGCGGAATGGGGCCGTTCTCCATCACAAGAGGAAGGATGTGGTGAGAGCCCTAATCTGGGATGACTCCTGTGTGATGTCAGACCAGTCACTTAGGCTTGGATCTTCAAAGGTATTTAGGCACCCGCTTTCCATTGATTTCAGTGGGTGTTACATGCCTACATAACTTTGAGAACCAGGGTCTCAGTCTTTGTGTGCCTCGGTTTCCCACCTGTACAATGGGGATAATAACATCTTCCTACCTCACAGGGGTGTTGAGGGATCAGTACTTTAAAGATTGTGAGGTGCTCAGATTGTAGGTGATGAGGGTGATCATTGTCAGCAGAATTAATTCCTTATTTCTAATGGGTTTGTTAGTTTAACAGAATACTTGTCTTAAACATACTGCCTGTTCAGGCCAACTGAAGTGAAAGCACCGTGTTCTTCCAGATTGTATTCCACAGGCATAATGTGTCAAAAATGCCTTCTAATGCTCCTTTCAGTCCCTCAGTAAGGCTTTGTCTACACTACACAGCTTTTAGCGACATGGCCGTCTCGCTAAAAGTGTAAATGCTGTTTTGTTGACAAAATACTTCCCCCCTCTATGAGTGGGGTTTGCGTTGTTGACAGGAGAGCGCCCCTGCCGACAACGAGCCATTTACACTGCCATTTGCCGCGCAAAACTTTTGTCTGGGGGGGGGGGTGTGGCTTTTTTACGCACCTGTGAACTACAAAAGTTTTGTCATTCAATTGGCAGAGTAGACAAAGCCTAAAAAGTGATTCCATTTGTTTGCCTATTTTGTAAGCTCCTTGGGACAGACACTACAAAACTTGTCTGCATCTCATACAGCTCCAGCTACACCGTGCTTAACAAATCCTAAGTGATAATAATTAAAAGGAAAATCCCGCCATTTGCAATTAGCAGATACATTTATAATCAGAGAATGATGATGCAGTAGCTTTGCTGTCAAACACAAATAGGATGACAAAGCAGCTGACTTGTGATTTAGCAGCTTGTTGGGTTCTTCCATCTAATGAGATCAGTCACTCCCCACCTTGTGTATCCTGATCGCTAATTAGCCTGAGGATTTAACCAATGTGCACCATCAAAGTGCTGTTTAATGGTCCTAAAATAATTGAAGATGATCACTTTTGGCATCTTTCCAGGAACTTCAGAGCAGACTGCTAGCGCTTCAGTTAGTTTGGATCATGCCAGGTTTTAGCACAGAAGCTTCAGGAAAAATAGAAAAATGGCTTATGGACCTGGAGTTGCAGCAAATAGTCATGTCCAGCCTGTCCATGTGGCTGTGTGATGAATTCATATGCAGAGGTGCCTTGGTTTTCTGGGGGGGATTAGAGAGTTCTGAGCTTGATTATTCTTTCATGTGCTTTGACTGTGAGCTGGCCCATGGCAGGTCAACCAGATATAGGGATGATGGGATTCTTTCAGCACGGGCACACGCTACAGCAGTCTAAAGTGTCAGGCTTCCAGCTCGCTGAAAACCCTTGCAGGGCTAGATGGGTTCCCTGCCTGTGTGTGTTCTGGTTCTGTAAATTCAGAGCTAGACTTTGCTGCTTTTGCATCACGCGGCATTCCCCCAGCTCATATTTACATTTACTTGGGTGAACTTTTTACCTTTCCTGTGTTTCCCTTTCAGACTTCACTACCAGCCTGCTGAGTACCATTGCTAGCTTACCTGATGGCTTAGCGTGGCATAGTTATTGCTTCATGAGCCTTTACATTTACCATTTAAGGGCAAGGACTTCAGACGGTTTCAGCATCCAGAAGAGCTCATTGTTCTCAGTGGGAACTGCTGGGTGCTGAGCATATTTGAATATCCAGCTACTTCAGTCAGGTGCCTCAGTGGGAGCTGAGCGCTTTTGAAAATCTGGCCCCTAACCTCCTGTCTAATTTAGTATGGCATAAAGGCCTCATTTGCAGAAGTGCTGAGCATTCGCAACTCCTACTTGTGTCAGTGGGAGCTGAGTGTTCCCTGAAGATCAAACTCTGAGGCTACATCTATACTGCGATCACAGACCAGCGGCATGGAGTCTCAGAGCTTGGGTCAACTGACTTGGGCTCATAGGGCTTGGGCTCCCCAGCTAAAAACAACCCTTTGGACTCAGGTCAGAATCTGGGCTCAAACCCGGTGAAGGGGGAGAGTCTCAGAGCCCAGGTTCCAGTCTGAGCCCAAATGTCTACAGTGCTATTTTTAGCACTGCCTGCAGCCCAAGCCCTGCTAGCCTGAGTCAATTGACCTGAGCTCTGAAACTCAGGTCTTTTATTGCAATGTAGTTGTATTCTGAGTCTCTCCGTATTGTTATCCTTGGCTAAGCATGTTACCAAGAGCTCAGTTTACCCATCACACACTTATCCTCTTTTTCACACACGAGCTGTTTGAAATAATCTGTTTTTCTGCACTAAACTGAGGACTATCGGACCACAAGCAGTAAATCCACATTAGGTTTCTCAAGATGGTTGGATTTAATCCAGGAGCCGTTTTAAGGAATACAGAGTATGTAAAATGGATGTGTTTATCTGGAGGCTGATCCAGAGTCCATAGACAGCAGTGAAAGGACTCCCAGTGACTTCTGTGCGCTTTTGTTCTTTTGTTAGTTTTTCAATCCAGCTCGGTACACTTTATTTTATTTTAGGCAATGGTACTTAGCATTAATGCACAATGATTTCTCTAAAAATATGAGTGAATATCTCTTTAAAATCTTAGTTTTCAAATTTACAACTTGGACATAAAATAGCTAGATGATTGTTTTATTAAAATGGGACCGAACTCCTTCTCTCTTACTACTGTTTGCTGGTTTCCTTCACAGCCTATGAATATTATCCCAGATATATTAAAAAAAAAAAAAAAAAGACCTGCAAAGTATAAGATCTGAGTTACAGATTCCACTCCTATTTTGCCTCGTGTGTCATGGAAATACACCCCCCATTCCTTTTTTAAAATATGTTGTTCAGTAAATACAATGACATTAATGACGACTTGACTGCCCCTTTTATTTCTTAAACCTCATCTCACATACTGCTGCTCCTCCTAGATCAGCTAACTTCAAGAATTTCACCTTTATCCAGCTGAATGAAGAATTTTCGAGAGGGAAAGGATTAGACATAGGTGCTCGCATTTGGAAAGGAAACAACGTCGTTCTCTTTTTTTGTGATGTAGATATCTACTTCACTGCTGAATTCCTGAACACCTGTAGATTGAACACACAGCCAGGTATGGCTACCCAGGGCATTTACTCCTTTAAACAGACTTCTCTTTGTTGTGCAATAACCTTCACTAACATGTTCCCTCTTTCAGGTGGGTAAGGCATTCTTAACATTCAGCTTAACTAAGGCTTGTCTGAGGGCTGGTCTATACTGGGGGGAGGGGCAGGGTGGATGTCGATGTAAGATACGCAACTTCAGCTATGGGAATACCGTAGCTGAAGTCGACATATCTTATTTTGACTTACCTTCCATCCTCACGGTGCGGGATCAACGGCCACGGCTCCCCTGTCAACTCCGTTTCCGCCTCTCGCCCTGGTGGAGTTCCGGAGTCGACGGGAGCACGTTCGGGGATCAATTTATTGCGTCTAGACGAGACGCGATATATCAATCCCCAATAGATCGATCGCTACCTGCCGATCCGGTGGGTAGTGTGGACGTAGCCTAAGAGTAAAGACGTATATTGCTGATTGTCACATTTTAGATAGAGTGAAAAGAAAAACAAATTGTCGGCTTCCACTATGATTGAATTCCTTGCCTTTGTCACCTTGTTTTCTGGGGCCCATCTGGGTCATTTTATCAAACTACATCCACATGTTCACATTCTCCATCTAAACCACAACACTCTGAGACTGTGGGCCTTCTCTAAAACCCAGGGAAGGCAATGGAAGTCTTTCTATAGATTTGAATGGCATTTGGATCAAGCCCTAAGTCTGTTTCCAGTTTCACAGAGAAGCACAAGTTTAATCTAGTTTTAGAGCATCAAACAACTTTATCGGTAATAACTTTCTTTTTTAATCCATTTTGATTTCTAGGGAAGAAAGTATTTTACCCAGTTCTTTTCAGCCAGTATAACCCAGGTATAATATACGGGCATCATGGTTCCATCCCGCCCTTAGAACAGCAGCTGGTAAGTAACTGGCTCTAAAAATGCATGCTTTGAACTGTGCATAAAACTTCCCCTTGAGGAAGACATCTGTGCTTGCGAATAGAATTTCACCATCTCGGGTCCATTGAGATGGGGTGTGCGGAATATGTAACTTATTGTGTGGCACGTTCTGTAATAATGTTTCACACTCTAGCAGCTTAGCAAACAGCTTTATCTTAAAGCATATTTGATATTTACATTTGTAAATTAAGAATTTAAATGTAGGCTGTTTGTCTGCCAGAAGAGACATTATGTTGACCAGATCCCACTTCAGGGAGAGTACAGCTCTGGGGCTAATGAACCCTGTACTTTTCTTAGCTTCCTCGTCTGTCTAAGGTAACAAGACTGTTTCCCTACCTTGTGTTTTGTGAGGCCAAATGATGTCCATAAAGAGTTTGGAGCTCATTGGACTGATGGTGCAGGGAAGGTAATTAATCATTTGAACAGACTCCCACAGGCAGTAGTGTGGATTCTCCATCACTTGAGGTTTAAGTTGAAACTGGATGTTTTTCTAAAAGCTAGGCTCTAACTCAGGGGTCAGCAACCTGCAGCATACGTGCCAAAGGCAACCGGGGTCCCGGCCACCGGCCCTGCTCAGCCCGCTGCCGGCCACTCAGCCCACTGCTGGTCTGGGGTTCCGGCTGCCACCCGCACTGCCGGGCTGGCACGTGAAACCTTTTCTCGGCATGTGAAACCTAAATTAATGAAGACTTGGCACACCACTTCCGACAAGTTGCTGGCCCCTGATCTAGCTCAACCCCAAGGTGTTCGACTCAGTGCAACAATGGCTGGGTGCTATGCAGGAGATCAGACTAGATATGATCCTTATGGTCCCTTTTTGCCTTAAAATGTATGGGCCAGAATGTTCACAGGTGTAAATCATTGTAGCCCCATTGACTTCAATCCGGCCCCATGCATGAATAAGGACAAAGAGTTGCTATTTTAAAATGCTGTAGTGAGGCATGCAGTGTGAGTTAAGGCCAGACATCTCTGGCGGGCCAGAGGGAAGGTGGGGGGGAGTGATAGCTCAGTGGTTTGAGCATTGGTGTGCTAAACCCAGTCTTGTGAGTTCAATCCCTGAGGGGGGCATTTAGGGATCTGGGGTAAAAAAAATAGTTGTTGTTTGATCCTGCTTTGAGCAGGGGGTTAGACTAGATGACCTCCCGAGGTCCCTTCCAACCCTAATAAAAAAAAAAACCAGTTGGGGAGGAGTCAGAGTGAATCCCCTCTCCAGAGAAGTTACTTTACTCGGGACAGAAAAGTTGCTTTGCAGCACTGTTCTGGAAGCAGGCGGCAGAGGTCCAGCTCCTTCACGCTCTTGCTCTGTCATGTGCTGATGTTATAGGAGGTGCTTGAGAATTTGCTCCATTTGCACACACAGTCACTGCACTCCTGCTTCTCCCTAAAGACCCTGCTCATCCAACTGGGTCTCCACCCGTGGGCCCACACACGTGCCCCGGCTATGGTGACCCTTGGAACTCATAAACCCAGAGCTGTAGAATCCAGGAATTAAGAAGCCTTGTGGCTTCAGGTAGGTTCCCCTCTGCTCAGGTCCGTTCTGACCACAGCCAGTAAAGAAGCCTCCAGGGCTTGCCAGAGCTCATCCCACCTCTGTGTCAGGGTTCAGTGTACCCCCGCACCCCAAGGGCCCAACAAAAGCTATAAGGTGGGATTTTGAAAAGGACCAAAAGGCCAGATCTGCGAAGGCATGTAGGCATTGCTGCACTCAGCATTGCAATGGCTAACAGATTTAGATGCCTCATTCTCATTTTCAAAAGTGATTTAGGCACTCACAAGCCTAAATCCCATCAATTGTCAATGAGATGTTGGCTCTTAGGTGCCTAAATCCTATTTGGAAAATGTGTTAGGCTCCTAAATACATTAGGCACTGCACTGCAGCAACACCTTTACAAATCTGGGCTAAATAACCGAGGCGCACACGCCCCATTGACTTTGCCTGTTGAAAACACCATCCCAGGTGTTTTAAAATCCTTTCCTGCTGTTACCATACTTATCCTATCTGAGACATTATACAGTGGCTGGCCATATTCATCTCAGATAGAAGCAGGAGACTCTCCTATCAGATGAGGGGGAGAAAATACAAAATAGGGCTTGTTTACAAAGCAGACGATTTGTATGGTGAACAGGAAAAAGCTTTTTCCTCATTTACAGTGGGATCAGTGAACAGACAACAGATTCGCGAAACTATTCCGTGTGAAATATCCTCTGTGTTATTAAAATGAGAGCTTGGAAAAATCCATTGAACTGTTTATTCCAAACAAAACCTTTCCTGATACCACCACTGAATTCACACTAGCGCTTATCTTTCTGCTGCAGCCTGGCCAGAGAACCCCAAGCTTGTCAACACTTTGTATAGGGAAGGAAACAAAAATGTCATTATAAAACTAAAGTTACACCCCACTGTTCACTTTGTCAGGACTGCACAAATATTTATAGCTAACATCAGAATTGCACAGTGTGATGCCTGCCTCAGAGAATGATCTTGCTATAAAGAAGAGACATTGCCAATATCATTTTTATGTAGTTAATCATATTTTCATTCCAGCTTTCTTCCTGGGCAAATGGCCAGATCAGTGCCATTAAAATAAGAACACTGTTGGCCGCCTACCGTGCTGCTTGCGCAGCTGAGGAAGTTGCCCTCACAAAGCTTTGAAAGAAATTGATTTGTGCTGTAGCGGCTAGTTCTAATGGGAAATTATAGTGCTAATGCAGACAAAGAATGTGCTGTAAAGCTACTGCTATGGCCATTTCCTGTTCCAGTGCAGGCTTGTAACAGATGGCTTCTTAGTGCCTATTAATGGATTTGCAGTTTATGGCTATTACAGGGGAAGAAGTGAGATCAGAGATGGATGCAGTAGTGGCAGAAAAGCAAAAGAAGCAGACTGAAATAAGACCAGGCTAGTACTGAAAATGGAGATATGAAAAGAACCAGAAGGGTGGTCAGTGGGCTACAGGGGGGCTTGCCATCAGGGGTGAATTCCCAGCTCTGACACAAACATGTGTAACCTTGGGCAAGGCACTTAGGCCAAGATTTCCAAAAATAGGTGCCTAATGCCAGGACCCAACACCCATATTTAGGTGGCCATGTAGGTGGCTTGATTTTTCAATAGTACTGAGCACCTGGCAGCTCTGCTTGATGTCATTGGGTGCTGCTGGATGCTCAGCACTTGAGAAGATCAGGCAACTTACTTAGACACCACAATACAAACTTAGGCCCAAAACTCTAGATCCCTGTTTTTGGAGATCTTGGTCTTCACCTCACTGTGCCTCAGTTTGTCATCTATAAAATCAGGACAATGGCACCTCTGTTGTCTGTCTCACCAATGTAGATGGTTAGCTCCTTGGGGGCTGTGTATTACTACGTCTCAGTGCAGCGCCTAGCACCATAACGCCCTGAACTTGGTTAGCTCCTCTGGTCCCTGCTGTATTTCAAATAATATTTCACTCTCACAGGCTCTCCTCATTTTTTATCTCAATTTGTAGGAGGTCTTAAGTCATTTTGTTCCACCAGCCAAATTGCGTCTGTAAACAGTGTCACATTAGTACTGAGTCATTTTAGAAGAGCCCTGAAGTCATTTTGCTAGTGCAGCATTTTTGTAAACTGTAATCAAAAGGTGCCACCCACCTGTCCCATGCATGAGACTGGCGCACTTCATGATGTATGAATACATCCCCAAGAAAGATTCGGATCTTGTGGAAAATAAACTGTCATTTAGAATAACAACCTTCCTGGTTATGAAAATAATCTTCAGAAGGTGACTGTTGTGATGCAGTGTTTTCCTGAGTCTGTAGCCAGCCAGCCTGCAGTTAATTTTAGCAGAAACTTTCAGCGGAAGTCTGCCACTATTGAAGTCAGTTAGAGCTGGGTCAGGCCCTTATCCACTGATAGGGTATAATGTAGTAAGGGATAGAAGAAGGTGGGGTGGCTGTCCCCATTCCCAGCCACCCTGTAGGAGTGTCCCTCTTTTGCTCAGGTTACAAATTCTGCTGCTCTGATATAAATGTTCCTTTCCCCCCCAGGTTATAAAAAAGGAAACTGGATTCTGGAGAGACTTTGGCTTTGGAATGACATGTCAGTACAGGTCTGATTTTATCAACATAGGTAAGAACGTGCACTTAACTAAACCTGCTTCAGAGATGCTAGCTCAGATCCTCTTCCCCAGCGCAGCCCCTTTGTGCAGGGCTGGCTGACAACATTTTGGCACCTGAGGCAGGGAGCTCAAATGACACTTGGGCCAAAACTTTGAAAGGTCTCAATTCTGCCTTCTTTCTGTTCTACTCCTCTCATGGTGCTGCTCTGCTACCTACCCCAATAAAGGAGAACTAACACCTTAAAATGCCTTGTTCAAAAATTGAAAGTAACGCTTACATTTGCTGTTCAGGCGTTTGAAAGTTAACTTTTCTTGTCTGCATAGTAAACACTGGCATTTTTATCTGTTTGAATAATCAAAGTGGTGCTTTCCGTGTCTTCTTGGTTGCAAAGATTTTAACTGCTTCCTGCTGAAGGTCCACCGTCTGGGCCAGCTCATGCTCTATTGAGATGGTTGCAAGGCTGACCAGCCTCTCCTGTGCGTTGTGGAGTGTAGATGTGTTTTTATTAACTTCAGTTTGGAGAAGCTGCATCCACTGGGAACTGTTACAGGAAGTGTTAGAAGTATGCGCAGAGCAACAAAAGCATTTGGAAATAGGGTGGTCATCTTATTTGTGCGCATATATTCCAGAACAGCCTTTGGAGTTGATCCTCCTGAAATGTATCTTGAAAGTTCAGTTCATCACCTAAATCACTCGCATCAATATCATGCACGTCATCATGTGTCAACACTGTCTCTAGTGCCCTGCATTGCTGGTGTAGGACTTCTTCAGGTAGAGTGAGGAGTTTTGGAATATCATATAACATCCCAAATATACTGCTGTGTTCCTTGAGCTGCATGAAATGTTCTTCAACTGACTGTATTGCACAATCTAGCACCTAGTTAAAGAATTCAACTTTGAATTGTTGTTTGGGGTCTCTTATGGGATTATCCTGTGCCTCGTCATCAAAATGTCATCTTCGGTGACTCTTGTATTCTTGAATGGGTGGGAAAATAGCTTCGGTGTGAAGTTCCTCTGCCAACTTCTGTGCACTCTTCAGAACGTTTTGAAATCCCTCATCTGACCAATAAGACTGTAGGTAGGACTTTGCTTTGTCCAGTTATCATAGAATCTCAGGGTTGGAAGGGAACTCAGGAAGCCATCTAGTCCAACCCCCTGCTCAAAGGGAGACCCATCCCCAGACAGATTTTTGCCCCAGATCCCTAAATGCCCCCACAAGGATTGAGCTCACAACCTTGGGTTTAGCAGGTCAATGCTCAAACCACTGAGCTATCCCTCCCCCCAAAAATCAAGGAGGGTACTTAAGAGCTGCCTCTTGAAGTTCTTGGGGGATTCCACAGAGGGAAATGATCCCCCCTATACCTGCTCAGGGACTTGAACCCTGGACCCTCAAAAACAATTGAGTCCAGCCCCCTGCCTTCACTAGCATTAGTTGATATATCTGGAGCAATGGAACAAGGCCAACACCTTGGAGT
Organism: Chelonoidis abingdonii; assembly: GCF_003597395.2. Lineage (NCBI taxonomy): Eukaryota > Metazoa > Chordata > Testudines > Testudinidae > Chelonoidis > Chelonoidis abingdonii. Next base: position 3,877,485 of record NC_133773.1, on the reverse strand, counting down.
CTCTTGCTTACAACATTTATTTCAAACAGTATGTGATGCCACAACATTAAGCCACACAGAAATTTGAAGTTATGTATGTTTCTGGTGATTCCATTTCCCTCTGCCACTGTTCTCCCACAAACAGTCCCTGTCATAGCATTATCCTCCATAATGGCAACTATGGCATCATCTGTCTTCCCAATTTGGTGTTTGATAGGCTTTATCGCCTCCATGTGACTTTCCCATTGTGTGGCACTCAGTGGTTTCAGTGTCAAAGAGGATGTTCCCAGGTGTTGCTTCAAAATTTGCCATTGATGAGTTGATGCAGAGAAAAATACATAGATGCTTTGAATTACATTAAAAAATTCAGCAGCCTCACTAGAAGCTGATGCTGCATCACTGGCCGCCAAGTTCAATGGATGAGAACTGCATGGGACAAAAAAGCTTGAGGGTTTAACAATCAGATCCGTGTCTGCACTCTGCTGTTCTTTCCTCTTGTGTTGGCAACATTATCGTAGCCCTGACCTCTCACGTCAGCTATTGCAATTCCTGTATCCTCCAGCTTTTTAAGAAGCATATTTGTCATACCAGCTCCTGTAGTATCATCAACGTCAATAAATTCTAGAAAATGCTCTGTGACAGTCACCATTGCAGGGACATTTTAACTAGATTCTGTTGTTGTTACAAAACGCACCATTAAAGTCATTTGTTCCGTATGGCTGATGTCAGGTGTGCAGTCCAGAAAAGCAGAGTAATATCTTGCTGACTTCAGATCTGCCATAATCTTCTGTTTGACTTTTGTTGCCAGTAACTGTATGATCTCATTTTGAATTGTTTTTCCAAGGTAGTGGTGTGTGCACATTTCTTGGGTGGTGACTCTTCTTAGATGCTCCTGGAGTACGGCATCAAACTCGGCCATCAGCTCCACAATTTTAAGGAAGTTTCCATTGTTTGGCACGTACAGCTGATCTGAAGTGTCATGCAGTGCTAGGTTTTGGGTAGCAAGCATTCTCACAATGGCAATGAGCCTTTTCAGAACATTTTGCCAGCAAAGAGACTCTGGTGCAATTTTCTTTTGATACTGATCATCTATAGTAGCCTTTAACCTTAGTCGCATCTCAAGCTCTTTCCACCTATGAAATCATAGAATCCTAGAATATCAGGGTTGGAAGGGATCTCAGGAGGTCATCTAGTCCAACTCCCTGCTCAAAGCAGGACCAATTCCCAGCTAAATCACTGAAATGCTCTCTGGTGATTTGCTGCCTTCTCATGGCATGCCAGATTTCTAGCCAGATTTTTCCAATCATTTGTTCCTGTAGAACCCATTGTGGCTGGAACATTAGACTGGAAGAGTTTGCAACAAAAGCAGTGTGCAGCATTCTGGGTTTTTGAGTACATAAGCCATGGCCTCTCCACTTTGTCACCATTGGGGATTTCATGCCCGTAATGTGTTGGATGGAAACTTCTATTTTCATTGTCTTTGGGGAACATGAAGTTTTTCACTTGCTGTGGCCCATGCAGTACAAGGAAGTCCCTCAGGCTACTGCTCAAGTGAGTCCATGGTCCTGGATCATCTAGACTTAAGGAACTAAACTCAGCAGCAGCTGTTTCTTGTGCCTCTACCACACTCTTCTCTGATCTACACTTTTCTTCAGGAATGTGCATGGTTCCATCCATTTGAGGTCAAGCTATGGATGCTGCAGTAGCTGCCAGGTCACCTGCACTCTGACTAACTGGAAGATCAGGCATCTCCTCACCACTCACATCCTCACTGTGGCTGGAAGGCTCACCATGAACATCTGTCTCTATGTATCTCAGGAGAGCTCCTTCCTGCTTAGATAGAAAAGCTTCCTTTGCTTACTTGCTTTTTCTGAATGCTGCCCCAGAGGGGTGTTTTCTTCTTTCGCTCATGACTGCTGTTCCGTGCCAGCTATAGTGGCTCTCAACACTCAACTGAAGGGGACCGATAAGCAGGCTGGTAGCAGGGCCTGAGTGAGGGAAGGTATCAGCGTCTTAAGGGCCTAACTGGCTCCTACTACTTCAGCTGTCTGCCTGTTCGCCTCAGGTGGGTTCAGGGAAGCAGCAGTAAACAGGAAGCTCCCTGAGAAATTGGTATGAATCAGTCCAGGCTCCTGGGGGTGCTAGAAAGGTACATAAGAGGCTCCTCCACACTCTCTCTCCCTGCAGCTCCTGCTTTTTTCTGTTATTCCCTCTCACCTTTTCTCCTGCCTGCCTGTTATGTCTCTTGTGCCCTCCTTCCTCCAGCATAGCACCCCACCATCTCTGTGCATCTAGAGCAGAGAGAATACATATGCACCAGCAGCAGACACAGTTTTCTACACTCTGGGTCCTATCGGCACCCCCTCACAGTCTGGAACCTGGGGTGCCCGCCTCAATTCACCTCATGGTAAGGCCAGCCCTGCCTTTGCGCCACTCCCCTGTGAAGGGGTCGTGGCCTACCACTACTGTACTATGGCTATTCCTACCTGCCATATGGGGCCCTAGGGGCTGTATCCAGCTGGCACACTTTAGAGCAGCCCCAAAGCTACTCTAAACTACTCCAGGACCCTTTGGTCTCCCCAGCCAACTATTAGTTGTGCCCAGTCGCTATTGGGCACAGCTGAGAATCTAGTTCATTTACACTATTCAGGGCTAATTCCGACTGGGTATCAGAAATGTATTATGATGAAACAGCTGTTTCCAATATAGTCCTTTTAAAATTCTCTATTTAAAATGGCCCTTGGGCCCAGGGCCAGTGCAACCATTTAGGCGAACTAGGTGGTTGCCTAGGGCGACAAGATTTGGGGGCGCCAAAAAGTGGCACCCCCAAAAAATTTTTTAAATGGTTGCAGCCGCTGCTGCTGGAGGGGTTGAGCTGCCGGCGGCAGCAGCTGCCTGCCGCCGGCAGCCCAAGGTGTCCCCCGGGTCAGTGGCGCCGCCGCCGCAGCACGGGCAGCCCAAGGTGTCCCCTCCGGTCAGTGCGCGCGTCGCGCGCAAGCCCGGCCAGCCAGTGCCGCCCCTACCGCCCCCGGGGTCAGTGCCGCGCCGCCGCGCCGGCAGCCCCAGGGGCACCCCCTCCCGGGATCAGGGCAGCCCCTGGGTCAGTGCGCTTGCCGCCGCAGCCCGGCAGCCAGGGCGCCCTTGCCCCCGGGTCAGCGAGCCGCAGCGGCACACCAGGCACCCCCCCCCTCGGAGTCAGGGTAGGCCCCCTAGGGTCAGTGCGCCGCTGCATAGCGCATGGCAGCCAGGGCGCACCGCCCGCCCCCATGGTGTCAGCACAGGCCGCTGCCGCAGCCGGCAACCAAAGGGGGTCCCTGGCCCAGGTGAAAGCCCGGTCTGCGGCATGCCTGCGAGGCGCTCTAAACCCTGGGTCAGGGTGCCGCCAGCAGCCCGGGGTTTCCCTGGGTCAGGGCACCGCCGGAGGGGGCAGCAGGCAGCTCCCGTGGAGCTGCCGTAGTGGTGCCTGCGGATGGTCGGCTGCTCGGGCGGCTCCGGTGGACCGCCCGCAGGCACCACTGCGGCAGCTCCACCAGAGCCGGGACCAGCACGGGGGGGGGCGGCGAAATTGCCGTCTGCCTAGGGAGCTCAAAATCCTAGCGCCGGTCCTGCTTGGGCCTTTGCATTTGGAAGAACTGAGGACAGAGTTGTTGATGGAGAAATCTCATTAAGTATAACAGAACTTCCCTCCTTGACATCTTCAAAGACAGAGGGTGAAGAAACAGTGCCTGAACTCACTTCTTTCTGCACTGTTTGCAGTCAGAGCGAGCGGCCAGTGCTTGGTTAACTGGGGTGTGGGGAGAGGGATGGGAGCTCCTGGAGAGCCTAGTGAATATTTTATAGTGAATAGTGGGACCCAGTGACTGTTCCTGGCCCTCGTGCACAGGAGTCCCCTCTCCATCAGATGGGCATTCAGCTGCAGCTGGCGGGAAGAGTAAGGCATAGCTGCTATTTATGCCTGTGAATGGCCCATGGGTCCTCTGCTCTCTGTAGGCATGCACAGCAGGTACCACGCAGCCTCTCAGACCATTATCTTTACCCTGCCAGCCACCAGCTGCACCACTGACAAATCCTGCACCATTGGCTGCAACTGCAAAACACCCATTGGCTTCATCCCCAACGGCACAAACTCAGCAGCATCACCTTCAGCTAGTAGCCCAGAGCTTTCCTTATAGACAACACCCAATTGCCGCCCTGCGACCAGTGCAGGTGCTGAGAGAGGAGCTGCATATGCTGCCCTGATGGCAACCCAACTCTGACTGTGCAAGGCCTATTTCAGAGCTCAGGGCTCTCCCAGTCCTTCCACCTCTCTAGTCTCCCATCCCAATTCATAAACCAGAGTCAGAGTGTGCTCACCTATATACTCTCATCCTGCAACCAGTAGAGACAGGCCCAAAGATGTTAGGGGAGTCCAGAGAGCCCCAGTCAGCCACGTCAGCATTTCACAGGACAGTAAGCCTGGCCCACACCAGCCTCAAGCTCTTAGTCAACACTCCCCTTCCCACCCCAGAGCTGCTGTGAGTCCAGAAGAGGCAGGGACAGGTGCCTCCTTCCTGCCTCCCCCCCTCAACTTCTCCCATTTCATCTTTCTTCTCTCCCCCAACCCGCAAATCGAATGGGCTACCAAGTTCCCAACAGCTGCAGGAGGTGGGTGACATCAAGCGAGCAGGATGGCTGCTGCTTGGCTAGAGCTCTCCTGAAATACTTTATGGCCTTAGAGAATCAGGAGCCACCAGAAACTCAAGTATCTGGAGCTCTCCAAGCTCTGGGTGCTCTGACATTTCCTTCTGGTACCAAGAGCGCCTCTGCAAGCTGCCAGAAGGGTGCAGAACTGCCCAGGGGGCCTGGCTGTCAGAATATGGTGGAGAGGGGGAGCCCTCTGCTTGCCCCTGATGAGCCCTTCCAGAATGACCGTCTGCAACCCAATCAGCAAGGTCAGAGCCTGAGCCGCCACCCAGGAGCAGCCGCGGAGGCAGAACTGGGAGATTTGGGGTTGATTCAGGCATTCCAATCTGCTGGCTGCTTTAGCAGCTGAGAGCAGGCACTAAAAAAAGTGCAGGAGACTGGGGAAGAGAAGAAATAACATTAGAGTCCCAGGCTATTGAGTTTATGCATACATAGGAAGGAGTGTCATCTGGCCAAAGCTCTAACATACCATTACACTAATAAGCAGCTTCCTTCCTGACAGCTAGCAGAACTAAATCACTCCCCTCTACCACAACCCCCCAGCTCTATCCCTCTCCTCCATACCAGCCCACACAAACAGATGCACTTTGCAGGGTACCCTGAAGGTCAACACACCTTGGCTAGTTTAGCCCAGGTAGGGAAGCTTGTTCACCAGCCCTGCATGGAGGATGTTCTGCCTTTGACTCCAGCAGGAGCTTTTGAAAATGAGAAATGCAAATCACAGGCAGTAATTTTTTCTTCTTGGCTTCCAGTGGCTGACTTGCTTTCTGGCTCTGCTTTGCTTTGCAGAGGTCAAGGCTTATAAAGGAAACGCAATTGCAACCTTAAGCTGAGCTCTCATTTAGGAAACGGAGCATGCACGTAAGAACTGCTCGATGCAAACACAGAGCAGTTTGGTCTGCGGTGGCAGGTCAAGGGAAACAGACGTCTACAAATGTAGGAATTTTTGGCATTTCACGCTGTTTGCTGAAATTGGTCTAAATGTAAAGTGCACCAAAGCTGACAGCCACAGAGAAGAGCTGGGGTGTAATATGACAGCAGAACCTCTGTTTTACGAACTAATTGGGGACTGAGGCATTCATAAAGCTCCAAACGTTCATAAAATTGAACAGCTCAAAATAATAGTAGGCGCAGAGCACAAATTGCTGTGGGGTGCATGACACTGCTTTCTTTTTGTCCTTCAAACCACTGCCAAGTGAATTCCAAATGTACTGGGGGCATCAGAATATGATGGGCTGGCAACTTGTTCTTCACTGACCTCACTTTCATGATGTGATCTTTTTTCTTCTGGTCAGGAAAATGGTTCATGTAACTGCTCATTTGTAAGACTGGTGTTGGAGGGATGATTTTCCTGGTTGCAGTTTCCATGTACAGCCCATATATTTCTAGCATTATGTCTAATTTTCTTTGCATTAGGTGGCTTTGATCTGGACATTAAAGGCTGGGGAGGAGAAGATGTTCATCTCTACCGCAAATACCTTCACAGTAACCTTATCGTGGTCAGGACGCCTGTCCGAGGCCTCTTCCATCTCTGGCATGAAAAGCGCTGCCTGGATGAGCTGACCCCGGAGCAGTACAAGATGTGCATGCAATCCAAAGCCATGAATGAGGCTTCTCACAGCCAGCTGGGGATGCTCGTCTTCAGGCATGAGATTGAGGCTCACCTACGCAAACAGAAAACCAGCAGCAAAAAGACGTGAAGCCAAAACCCAACTAGTTGGTTGTATTTTCAAAAAGACTATAGCTGCTTAAAGAGAGTGTGGGAACCGGAGCAGAAAAGCGGGAGCTGGCAGGAAAAGGAAGACAAAAGGAAACGCTTGCGCTCCCTTTTCTTACCTTCCTTAGCAGAGCTTTTGAATATGCCGTTTAGCCTGCTGTCCCCCACTGGCTCATGCCACGAAATTGGAGGCAAAGGCAGAGCAAGATGGAAGATGGCAGAAACTAGTACCTTGTGTTTGATACTTGTGCGCCCTAACAAAGGGTTTGTTGCGGTTCATTGAAATATCCACGTGTGATGACAGCTGTCCTGATCCCGCAAAGACTTCTGGCCATCTTTCATATACTCCAGTGGGGTTGCTCATACACGTAAGTGTTGGCAGGACCAGGCCTCCCATGGCCTATGTATTCAAAAGTGAGGAGTGATTTTAGGGGTCCACTTTGACACACCTAAAAGGGGCCTGATTTTCAAAAAGCATAGAGCACCCGCCCTTCAAAAAACACTCGTTACAGGTGGCTCAAATAATATCCACAATCAGTAGTCACATTTGAAAATCTGGGCCAGTCTTTAATAGTTAGACACATTCACATTGAGTTTTCTAGAGATAAGCGCCTAAGAAAAGGCTTTCTGGAATCTAGAAAGCTAAAGATCAAGTAAAATATGAAATTCCAAAATGCTGGATAATGGTGTTATACTCCATTCTGTACATTAAACCAAAAATGAAAAGCCAGAGCTTGGAGCTTTCTTTGGACTAGCCTGTTGTTCTAGAGAACTTTAAGTATCTGGGTTGGTTTGTTCTAAAGTGAACATTTTTTTGCTTGTGAGTTATTTTGTGCCGATGTAAGTTTCCTACTTCAGGCCTTACTGAGAAATAGCACAACCTTCCTGTACGTTTTGAAAATGGTTTGCAGTTTAGATCATAGATCCATTTCTCTCACCAGTCAGGTCTCTATCCTGAAACTGGTTACCAGGTTGAAATGCACACCTTCTTTCTACTGGAGACAGAGCAAAGAGAATTCACTTATCTGAAGGAGAACACAAATACTGAAATGGAGAAACTTTTTTATTCCAATAGAAAAGGGAACATAATCTGCAATCCTGATTTAATGAGAGACTCTAAATAATGAATGTTGTACATAAGAGCAGCCATTCTGGGTCAGACCAAAGGCCCACCTAGCCCAGTAGCCTGTCTACTGACTGTGGCCAATGCCAGGTGCCCCTGAGGGAGTGAACAGAACAGGTAAATCATCAAGTGATCCATTCCCTGCCGCCCCTTCTCAGCTTCTGGCAAACAGAGGCTAGGGACACCATCCCTGCCCAGCCTGTCTAATAGCCATTGATGGACCTAATAGACACCAAAATGAATGAAGGACCTCTTTGTGACTTGTTTAGACCAAAGTATTCAGTATAAACCAAATCTAGCATTATACCCAATGCATAGTGGAGTTTTTTGTAAGAAATATATTTCTATGAAGGATAATTGGAGCCGCTAAGACTTGATATGCTGACAACGTTCCTAAGTGCTTCCCAGAAATTGATCTGCTTTTTAATTTTAAGAGTTTTCTTTGACATGTCTTATTGCTATCATAAAATATGTTCTTTTCATGCTGACTGTTGTTTCGTTCATCATTTTAGATTTTATTAACCAACAACAGAGGCATGGGCTGGCTGGCTGCTTTCCTAGCTTGATCTCATTGTTCAATAGCTTCAGAGTCTTTCAAGCCATTTGAGATACAAACTTGTATTGTCATTATTTCTGCATTTACCAGGTGGGAAGGCAGAGTGTAGGACAGCAGTGTAGCAATGACTAAGAGAGGGTTTATATGGCCATTGTACGGTAGGCGAACTACCCCCCTACCTCTTTGAAAGCGTGCTTTTGCAGGGGGGGGACATACTGAAAACACCCTATCATAAGTACCTTTTTTTACTTGACATTTTGAGTTATAGAAAGTGTGCTCGGTTTTCTTTAAAACTTGGTAGAAACGAGTACTAGGTTTTGTGAGACAAGACGTCAGAACACACCGTCGGCCTATTGAGTTAAAGGGACACCATTCAAAAACTTTATCCCTAGACCCTCAGTGTGCTGGAGAAATACCGAATGGATTCTAATGAGCTCTTTTACAAAGGGGTAGCACTGTAATGCTTAGAGGAAGAATTTCAGAGACGGTTGTAGGACCTACCAAAACTGTTTATCTAAGCCTGCTAACACTGCATTACCAGCTGCGCAAGACATCTGTTTTCAAACCTATGAAAATACGATAGCTAAATCAGTGCACCAGTAGAGGGGAAAGCAACAGGCTTATTTAAATCACACCCTTTGTACACAACCGATGTCTCCACAGCCCCTGTGAAGTGACTTGAGACTAGGTGCAGTGTCTGAGAGAGTGTGCCTCAAGCTCCCGCCCCCCAAAATGTGATTTGCCTGACAATCCTACTCTGCTTGTGCCCTGTATGTAGGATGGAGCTGAGCACTTTAAGTCTTAATCTGTCCTTGCCCCTGCAGGGGCATCTTCATCCATCCCCTTTTGTGCCCTTGCAAGCAGAGCTTTAAATTGACTGTGCTGTAATCCTGCTGCACCTTGGCCACAGCACCACTGTTTCAATCCCTCTGCTGCTCACTGCGGTGCCCCCTTAATGCAGACGCAGCTTTGGAGAGCAATGGCACTGCATGAATGAGGAGGGAAGGAAGGCAGCCGGCACGTAGGGCCTGTGCTGTTCTCTGGACAGTGTGATTGATTACAGCAGCTGGAAATTGCAGCTTGCACCTCCCTGGAAGTTAGACAAGGCAAGGACAGGAGCAGGGTGGGGAAGGGGGAAGAGAGAGCACGATCCTTATTAATTACACTCCTCCAGAACAGGACATAAAACTGGCTCTCAGAACAAGCTACAGTGAGACACAATACAGAAAGCATCTGCACCACAGGGGAAAATTGGTGGGTGCTCTGCACCCACTGGCAGCTCACTGCCCCATTCACCTCCGCCGCTGCTCCACCTCCTCCCCTAAGCACGCTGCTGAGTCCTGCTTCTCCCCCTCCCAGCGCTTGCGCTGTGAAACAACTGTTTCACACTGCGAAGTAGGGGGAGGAACAGGGCGTGCTTAGGGAAGAGACGTGGCCAGGGTGGGGATTTGGGAAGGGGTCCAAGAGGGGCAGGGAGGAGGGGGGCGCGAGCACCCAGCGGCACCAAGGAACGTTGGCACCTGTGACAGGAAGTATCCACACTAACTCTACAATGCTAGCTGTGCCCATCCTCCTACTGGGAACTCCTGCTCCTGATCCTGCGGAGCTGAGTCCCTGACCCTTTCACCTGGGTGCGCTACTGAGGCCTGGTCTACACTACGCTGTTAAACCGATTTTAACAGCGTTAAATCGATTTAACGCTGCACCCATCCACACTACACTGCTCTTTATATCAATTTAAAGGGCTCTTTAAATCGATTTCTGTACTCCTACAAAACGAGAGGAGTAATGCTAAAATCGATATTACTATATCGGAATAGTGTTAGTGTGGACAGAAATCGACATTATTGGCCTCATTATTTTACAGTAGCTACCCCCAGTGCACTGCTCCAGAAATCGATGCTAGCCTCGGCCCATGGACGCACACCACCGAATTAATGTGCCTAGTGTGGATGCGCACAATCGACTTTATAATATCTGTTTTATAAGATCGGTTTAAGCTAATTCGAATTTATCCTGTAGTGTAGACGTAGCCTGAGAGTACACAAATCGCCAAAGCAAGAATAGAGCTGGAGCTGCCTGGCCTCCCTGCACAGATGCTGGCACATCCTTGGGCTCTGCAAAGGGGCAAAAGGCTCTGAGGGGAAACACCACCTCAAACACCTGGAGCAGCTGCCACACTCATCCTGAGGGCGCAGCGAGGACCCAGGCTTGTACCTTGCACAGGAAGCCCGTGGTTATGGATATGATTTTGTCACAGTAAAATTAGGCAAAATTCACAGAACATCCATGGCAACAATGTACAAAATCAGGGTGTAGTGATAGCAACAAACAATGTGACACTTTAACAAAGTCTGACAGTAACATTTACACACAACAACATTAATGCACTTCTTTTCTTTGCCCTATCAAAGTAAACTGTGTTGAGTTTACATATGCATATCGTGCAATCATTTTTCAACCAAAAATAATGAAAAGCTATATACTAAAAATCAGTTATTTTTGTCCAATCCCTTTTGCAAAGTGTTGCCATTTTGGTCTGACAAGTTATACCTAGACAGCTTGTCATTTAGGCGGCGTCTGTTGTCCCCAAGCACATTTTTACAAGATGAGAAGGAGGGTTCATCGCCCACACTGTAGCCTGGTACTGCTAAGCATCACAGGCGACTCCTGCCAGAGCTAGGAATCTGGCCACCATGCTGCTCCAGAACTGGAAAACATCCTTGTTCCGTAATTCTTGACCGGCTCCAGTCAGCTAGATACTCACTCTGTGCTGGAATGCTGGCTTCAAGCAGTGATGTATTTTCAAATCCTGTGGACTCACAAATGTCAAGGTGTTTTGCTTGATTTGGCTCAAATACACATCCTGCACTGAAGTAACTGGCAGGTTGGTAAAAGCAGGCAGTTGAGTCAGTGGCCACGTATGACTTTTTTTTTATTAAGTTTTGTGAGAGGGCTGTTTTTGCTGGTGCATGTTGGCAGGTTTCAGAGTGGCTCTCTGCCCAAACCACAAGCTCAGGCAGGTCATTTTTCACTTGATGAGTATGAACTGTGGGATCTCCATAAGCTGTAAGCCTGTTTATGAGTCGGGATGCAAACTTTTAGAGCCTGGAGTGCGTCAGTAACTGCTGAGGATTGGTAAAGAGCAACAATCTCTTAAACACTTGTACTGGTACGACCATTCTCCTCTGTAAAACATGAAACGTAATCCTAAGCGTGTTCAGTGTGATAGAGGTTGGAACGCAGGCTCCCCTCTACCGTGTGGCAAGTGGTTATGCAGCATATACATTTTAAGACCAGAAGTGCCCCATGGTGATCATCTAATTTGCCCTCCTGCTTAGCACAGGACATAAAAACTTCACCCAGTCCTTCCTGCTTCAAGCCCATCTCTTGTTGCTGGGCTACAGTGCATTATTTTTAGAACGACATCGTCCCTTGATTTGAAGACTTCAAGTGATGGCGAATCCACCCCATTCCATAGGACACAGAATAGGAGTAAGGCGCCAGATACTCTTTTCAAAATGATCTGAAGGACTTTGTGTTGATGGCTTTCTTAAGTTGTGCAGAACAACCCCAAGCCACATGGAAGAAGAGAAATGAACTGGTAATTTAAACTGAAACTGGACTGATTTTTTGTTCACAATTTTGAAGATTGTGGAGCTTGCAAGTTGTCATTAGTGGAGGGGAGGGAGATAATTTATCTGATTTTCATAATATGCACCACCAATCCTGGTACTGATGCTAAGACACGTTTTAGCATCTCCTCAAGTCTATGCCTTGATATTTCATAGTGCAGCCCTCTGGAACAAATACTACAAGCTCAGCTGTTATGTCAAAGAAAAAGTAGAAGGCCCAGCTACGTTCAGCATGAGTAGTTAGCTCGGAAATGTGCCTTTAATAAACAGTTACATTAGGGTAAAGAGACTGGGTACTTTATTGGCAGGCATCTCTCATTTTTCACGTCCACACTGGAGTTGAGTAATACTGATGATTAACAGTAAAAGGCTGCCCAGGAGGCTGGATGTAAAATAGCCCAGGCTCTGTGTGCAAGAGTTAAAACTTCTCAGCCAGATTCCAACTTGGTTTCTTTATTTAACAAACTTGCAGTTTCCCTCCATCTCCAAAGGGCATCATTCCTCCTCCCCCGATGCAGAGGGGCCAGCACAAAGCTTAGTCACCGAGTAAGCCCCACTGAAGCCCTATATTACGGGATTATGTGGGTTCATGCACTGCACAGGTCTTGTGCTGGCCCCTATGCATGGGGTGGATTTTATAGTGGACCCAATGCTACAGCACATTGACTGACCTCTACTCCCACTGACTCCAGAGTATTCAGCCTCTTGCAGGACTGATCTGCAATTATGCACCTTACCACTAGGGGCCAAGTCCCCTTCTTGATGTGGCTTCACCCCCTTTGAACAGAGGCGACCCCTTTCTGAGTTTAAAATACCAATTTCACTGCATCTCTGGCAAACATCCCACAACATCCCTTTAATGGCAATTTGTGCTGCAGCAGTTGAGGGCAAAATGCAGCTTAATCAGAGACAGCCCAGAGTCATTTATACAAACTATCACTCTAACACGTGGCAGTATCTTCCTTCAACAGGTTCATTCCTGAGCTAACCCTACAACAATAAGGTTGAAGCTGCTAGCGCTCCTTCATGGCTTGCTAGGCTGCTGAATGCTGCGGCCTGCTGCTGCGAACAGAGAGCAGCGCCCAGCAGTAATCGCCTTTTCGCTGCTTTGCTGCGAAACATTTTCAGATATGGACACTTGTGCGGAGGAGGGGGTCCGTTCATCTGTTCGTTCAGGGGAAGGCCCGGGTGTGTGCCACAAGGTGGGAACAGAGGCTTTCACTCAAAGAGATCAAGGTAGTCAGGTTCCGGGCCCTGTTGGCCACATGGGTAAAGCAGCAGTTCCTTCCCCAAAGAAGTGATGGGCTCCTCCTGTTGGCCAAAGGACATTGGTTAAATGCCACAGTCTGAAATTAACACAGCTGCACTTAGGGGCTGATTGACAGCCTGTTAGGGGCAAGAGACGTCTTTCCATGGACTCTGAGCCAGCACAATTGTGACTTAGGCCAATCATCTTTCATTGATACGGTTCGGGCTCAGTTCAAAGCCTGCCAGAGTCAATGCAAGGTTCCCAGCGATTTCTGCAGGCTTTGGATCTGGGCCTGTATTGCCTTGAGCGGGGCCTCACATCACACTTTAAATGACAAAATCCAACACCCTCAGATTGAGAGGAGCTTTAACACTTGGCTCTGCCTCTTTCTGGGCAGCAGCCTCCTGCCAGCCGGTCACCACTTTGGAGAGGGACTGTCTTCTCCCTCTGCTGCCCCATAGGTACCGCAAGGCACCAAGCCAGCCATGATCCACCTCCCCTTGCTTACCAAGGAGATACAAAAGTGAGCCAATTAACCCAATTACACTGCCCCCCACTTCCCTTCACATGCCACAGTGTCTCATTCTTCCCCACTTGCTGCTGCTGCTGCTCTGTCTTGCTCTGCTCTCATGAACTAGTAGCAGCAAATGGATTCTCATCTGTTAAAGCACCGTGCTGGGGCGGAGGAGAATCCAAAGACACCAAGGTTTCTCTTTGCTACCAGTGCTGGCTTAGCTAGCAGGAGTGTCTTTTTGAGAAGGGTGGTGTTATTTAAGGGAGTTTCATGCACATCTCATTTAATGTGGGGTGAAATTCACGCCAGGAAGAGGGACCGGATGAGGCCCAAGCAGCATTTAAGTGCCCTGTTCTGAGAATGTAGGTGGAACAAGCACGTTGGTTTTGTGCCAGCTCTCTGCCCAGTGGTGAGCTTCCCTGAACACCAACAAATTATTTCTCACTGAAATGGGCTTGAAAACAAGTTTTAATATATTCAGTGAGTTGGCGCTGTCAGTAGGAGCTGTACCCTCACCAAGTGACTCCAGCGACCTGGGAGGCCCGTGGAGACAAGATCTGCTTCCATTCTTGCTTTGAACACCAGGCAAACGAATGGCTTTACAAGTTGGCTGTCTAGTCTGATTATCGCAAGCCAGGAACCAGACTGTTGTGCCCCAGGAAACACCTTCTCAGAGCAGCTGAATGTTTTAGAAGCGCTCAGCTGGTGAAATCCAGTCCTGTGCAGAGAGGCACCACAAGGCCAGTGGCCCAATAAGTGCCACCTATGTCTTCACGCTAGGACTGATATGCTGCATGACCTGGGTGCTGCACCTGGGCATCCCCCACCCCAAACACACATTCCTTCCAACTGGCCCTCTGCTGACCACAAATGACCTTCATTATCTCCACTAACTGAGACCCTCGGGTGGAGCCTGGCACATGAGAAATGCCGACTCCTGAATCCGAAGCAACGGGAAACTATATTGAAGAGAGGCCCGGCTCGCTTCACTCCACGCTGCTCTGCGCTACCTTTGCTGCATGCAGTGCCTCGCTTTTATCAAATGGAAGGTGATTTATTGGTCTGTAACCCTACAGTTCCCAGCACACAGTTGGTTCACGGAAGGGAAAATGTAGGGACAGTCCCAAATCATGTACCAAGGTTACCAGAAAAGCTGGTTTGCTGATAAACTTGCCTCTGCCTACTGGTGGCTTTCATTTGCATTATGGTAGCCTGTGCTGGGTGTTGTGCAATCAAAGAGACAGCCTCCACCCCAAAGAGCTTTAGGCCAATGACAAAGATGAATTGTCACTACAAGCATTGAGAGGGGCTCACCTTGTGGTAGTCGACAAGGTCGGCCAGTGTCGAATGCTGCAACTGGTCCACTCCCAGGAAGCTGTAGGAGTTCCTGGAGGCATCTATTAGGAAGTGCTTGCAGCCCTCCGGGGACAGAAGGGAGAGTGCGTAGCCTTTGATTTTCTCACTGACCCGGACCAGAAAGCTCCCGGGCACCGATTTGCTCAGGAGCTCCTCTGCTTGCCTGAGGGTTACGATACCTGCCAAAAGCAAACCAAAGAGCTTATAGGGGAGAAACAGTTTGGGGGCAGTGGAGAGCTGAATGTAGTAATGCTAAGACGGATTCTGTTTTAACCCTCTAAACTAATCCGTAGCACTTACATCATGCTGTACATCTCAGAAGCATTTCACAACCTAACCACTTTGCTCCAGGCCAGATTGCGGCCCAGCTCACACGGCTAGGCTAGCAGGAGCTACACGGCAGTCCAGCTTGCATGGCCAGGTAAGGGGAATAAGAAGGGAGGCAGATAAGTACCTTAGCCAGGGCCAGCTTTATGAACGGCAGAGCCCGATTCAAATACCCGGCAGCGGTCTGGGGCTTCAGCGGGACTTCGGCAGTGGGGAGTCCGCTCTGAGTCTTCCACGGTACCGAAGGACCCCCCCCCACTGCCGAAGCCCCGGAGTGGACCCCCGCCCCCCGCCGCCAAAGCCCTGGAGCAGACCCCCTCCCCACCACCGGGTGAGTAAACAAAATTAAAAAGATGCCTAAAGTGCAGAGCCCTCTTAGGCGCGGGGCCCAATTCCGGGGAATCGGCTTAAAGCCGGCCCTGACCTTAGCTAGCTAGATGAGGCTTCTGTTAAAGCCTGCACATACTGAAGGACATTGGAATTACAGAAGCCCTCACTTACCTATGGTTTATACTTTCTTTTAACTGCTTACTCCTCTCCCAGAAACGCACTGACAGGCCAAGCCAAGTAAAGAGACCGAGCGCACGGCTAGGAGAGATGCTCGCGCCTATTCTGTTGTGTATGGAGCTCATTTGTCTAACATTCTTGTTGCACCTGCAGAGTCTTTCATTGCACGTTAGTTGGTCCTGTTAGCGCTGGCTGTCCCATCAGCCCAGAGAACAACTCCACTCATGCCCATGTGCGGTGAGTGCACGATGTGTGGGATCTAGTGACTCGGGAAATGTCTGTACTGCAGTGAGAGGTGTGACGGCCGCTCGGGCAGGCCGCTAGTTTAAATCCAGTTAGCATGACTCAAAGCAGTGACGTCACAGCAATGCAGGCCACGAGCAGGTAGTCAGGGTTCCCCCCTTCACTACTATTTTTAGCCACGCTGCCTAGATTATAGCTAGTGCAGGTAGGGCTGCCCAACTGCAGTGTGAACGTACCCGTAGGTGCAACGTGCATTAATATTACATGATTGCAGATATGCTCTACCGAGCAAACGCTCCTCACTGAAGTGACCCAATGATATTAACATTGTTACGGTTTGTTGCTTTTGCTTGGTCTAGAATTGCTGGATTAGCTTCTGCATGGCCACCCCACCCACCTCCTTAAGCCAGGACATGTGCTTGGGCTCACTTGTTCCCTTAGCGGTACAATAAATACAACCCTTGGCTCTTTTCAGCTGCAGATCTCAAAGTAGTTAACGGAGAAGAGCTGGGAACTTTAACCCCATTTTACTGGCGGGAGATGGAGGCAAAGAGGGGAGATATCACTTCCCCAGGTCAGTGGCAGAGGAACAGAACCCAGGTCTGCTGAGTCCTATGCTAGCTCCCTACTCTTGATGGCACTGCCACCTGCCAAGCGCCCTGCTGATGCTTAGCTTAGAAAGCAGCACCTTGTGTACAGAATGTGGAAGGTCTTTTAGGCCAGAAGTATCAAGCTGTGAATTACATTTGCAGTTTGGGCACAAGTTTCCTTCCAGAAGAAAGGACTAACTGGGAATGCCCTCCTGGTGGGGTAGGAAACATACCCCTCCTTTTCTGATAGGCTGTCTCCTTGCTTGGCTTTGTCGCATTAGCAGAGGGGGGCACTGCAGACCCACGGAGCCTGTGTGATTGGCACAACATTTACAAAACAGCTGGCCAGGCCTGACGCTCTTGGTTTGAAATCATTTTCCTTCTCCCACGTGGCTTGCCTGCCAAGGCTGATGAGCCCCGTCTGCCTGATTAGAGGGGCAGAGAGAGGAAGTGACTTGGCCAAGGCCCCCTCAGCAGGGCTCCCGAGTGCCAGGCCTGCACCCTCTGCACTGTACCATGCTGCCTTGCTGACTAGATCTCCTTGCTGACTGGGACTATTAGCAAAGCACTCTACAGTCACTTTCTTTAATGGAGTGGAAGAGGTTGGTCAAATTTGTTCCTACCCACTCTGGGTCATCGCTCTACCCCACGTGCCTCTTGTGCCCTGACACTCTCTTTACGTGGTGTCTATTATTTGTATTGTGGTAGGGCCTAAGTGCCCCAGTCATGGACCAGCGCACCAGGTGCTGCACAAACACAGAATTAGCAGGCAGTCCCTACCCCAAAGAGCTTGCAGCCCAAGTGTCCGCACCACATGACAAATGATCTTTTAGGCCCTGATCCAGCAAGGCACTTAGCACATGGCTTTAAACATGTAGCTGCTCCACAGATTTCAAGTGAAGTTGAGGATCCAGCTGAAGATTTTCCACTAGCGGGAAGCTGGTCATGATGGGCACAGGTGAAGGGAAAGGTGCTATCCATGGGTCTGGCAGTGAAGATTTGGCAAAGGGACCCTCAATATGATGTGTGAGATGCAGTTTGTATGTGCTCAGCGTGGGTTACCATTGTGCTGTTGGGGCACATGCTGTCTGGAGACGTTTCTCAGACCAAGAATGGACTACCTGGAATGGCTTTCCTAAGGGCAGGAGAGGGGCTGGGAAGCTGTGGCACTCACCATGGAACCAGGGTGCTATCCTGTCTGTGGATTTCTCATAACCAGCCCGAAGAGGAAACTGCTCTTCTTTAAACCACCTGATGATGCTCTCCTGGGTGGAAGTGGAGATGGTCCTCTGCACGCCTGGATTCCTGCGGTTCCAAGAGACTTGTGGTTTGTATAGTGAGGTCACACCCCAGAATTCAAGTTCTGCTCTCTACAGGTTCTTCTACGGTGCTCATCACGGCAATGTCCAAGGCCCAGAGGCCCAAAGTATGTAGGCAACTAACTCCCATCAAAACCAATTGCAGTTAGACACCTAAATACCTCTGAGAGTCCAGGCCTGAGGACCTAAGTTAGCTTTGCCAAAGAGCAGCTGCTTAGATCTTGGGGCATGGATGCTCTCTGGTTAGATGGATTACAGCTAGCCTAATACGCCGGGAATCATTTGAAATCGTTGTGTTATTGGAGCTCCCACATCCATTGAAAGGGGCACTTCTGCCTGGCTCTAGGAGCACATGGAGAATTCTTAACTACACAGCTGGGACATGGACCTGCAGCTAGAGCCGGCTAGGAGAGGATTTATTCCCTCTCCCCTGGGGAAAACTCTGCTGAACACACAAGTTTGCCAGAATTTCTCTTTGAAATTCCCCAGATTTTTTGCCAAACCCCCAAGAACTTCATTTTTTAAAATCAAACTTAAAATTGACAAAGATGGAGAGAAACATTGTGAAGATTTCCACTTCATCACAAAGCCATTTTACACAGAGAAAAAAAGCCGAGGATAATTGTTGGCTGGCTCTATATATCCCTCACTCTCAATTGTTAATCAACATGCCCACTGACCTTCCCCCAGGGCCATCGCACTCACACAGCCTGGAGAGCATGGGGCTTTTGCAGCATGGCTGGCAGGTCAGTGATTGGGACTATTTCAAACTAAGGGGAGGACAAGTTCCCAAACCCAGGGGGCACCCTTCCAGCTGTTCCTGTCTTGTGGGGCCCCAGCAGATCTCAGCTGCAAGGGGGATCTCTCAGAGGAGATGGTCCCAGGCCATATAAGGCCTGAAAGGTTCAAAGCAATTCTGCCAGTGCAGATCCAGGAGCCCCTGGGGTCAAATGCTCCCATAACAAATGACTGGCCAAATTCTGCACCAGCTGGAGTTTCCAGGTAGGTTCCAGTGGTGGCCCTGGGCAGTGCACACTTCAGTCGCACATTAGCTGGGAGACGGTACATAAAAATGGCAGGGAATCCTGATACTGTCGGGAGAACACGCACCCTTCTGTGCAGCCCCAAAACAAATCCCTATTCGAGATGGCGGCTGCTAACCCAGCTCTCCCCAGAGGCGAGCTTACAGGGCGGGAGAGGGTCAGGGGGCAGTATTTCCCACCAAATGGAACGTGGAGGGAGCAGACGAGGTCCCAGCAGAGCAGTCCGCAATGCTGGGGGAGGCTGCCCATTTCAAGTGAGAAGAAGTGCAGGGCTGGGTGTCTGGGATCTCAGAACAAAAAAGAACCTAGACCGATGGTTCTCAGTGGCTGTGGTCCCAGAATCCTGTGGCATTTTGGTACCAAGTAGTGAAGTCAGCAAGAGTGTACCATGCACCCATCGGCCAAGTTCCATGGAAGTCAAAGATCCTTTCAGTTCACTGGGCTGCCTTTTACAGAACTTGCTGTGGATCTGGCCCAACGTGTTGTGCAGCCCCAAAATCTGGGGCTGCCTGTGGAATCTGAGGGAATATGCTGGAGTCACTTCAGGGGGAATATTGCCAGGGGAGCCCAAAGCATTCACTTTACTGAGACAGGCTGCTGGAATCATGGGGTTTATGCCAGCTGGCACTGATTTGTATCCTTAATTAAATACTTCAAAGAGATGAAGTCATTATCTTTGCTAATAAGGAATAGATCTGTCATGTCCATAGCACCTTGCCTTGGAAGAGCATGCAGCGCAGACAGATCATGTCTGATGAAAGGTGTCATGGTAGTGTATGACGGTTACTAATCTAAGTCGTAGGAACACCCCTACCACCCCGTCCCACAACAGAAAGATCCCAGACCCGTTCATCACCGGGGGCAGTTCTTACCTGTGGGGCCTCCCATTGGCTACCCCAGAGTTTAGGGTTTTAGGCTTGGGTGGAAGGGAAGGACGGGGGGGCAAGCTGCACTCCTTGCTCCCAAAATTCTTGGAAACTTCAGCTACCTTCCCTTTGCAGATCCCTTGTAGCGACAGCCTGTTGTAGTCCTCCCTGGCCTGCTTTGCCATGGAGCGTCTCCTCTCATCAGCGGCTTTGGATTTCCTCACTGGAACAGAAGGGAAGGGAAGCTTTGAAATCCCTTTACACACCCCCAGGCTCGCTGAAGCTAAGTAGTTGCCTATTTCATATGGGCTAGATCGTGCCCTGAGGCCACCTCTAGACCCAGCTCCTCCATCATCCCCAGTTCTCTCCTGAGGACACCTTGGCTGTGCAGTAATCGGCGGGGGGGTGCAGACAGATTTCATTACTGGTAAGGGAGGGAATGACAGGAAAAGTTTGTGCACCACTGCTGTATAGTCTGTCTTTCTCACATACACACGCACACACACACACACGCACACACACGCACGCGGGGGATTTAAGGGCTGTTGTAGGCTCTCAAACTACTTTTGAAACTGACTAGTTTCCAGGGCGACGATGACCTTGGTAGCAGTCCACTGCTGCGTAGCGCTGACGCCAGAGGTGGTGGAACGTAGGGTGAAAAGTGCCAAGCCGGGGTACGGTGGCATAAGGCTGGCATAAAATGCCCTGGCATAGGACTGATGTCAATGGGTATGCTACCGGGGAAGGGTGAGGGCCAGTGCAGGCACCTCCTGGGGGTTTTTAGTCACCTAAGTGGCACCTGATTTTCACAAATATGACACACCCAGTTGGGAGCTGCTAGAAGCTCAGTACTTTGACAATCAGACCAGTTATTTAGTTCCCTTGGTATGGCCTAACTTTAGGGACCTGGTTTTTAAAAATCCTAGCTTGAAGTGAGACATATTTGTAATACACCATCACCATCTCCTGGACACCCAGGGACACCGCAGCTTCTGGCCCTCAACCACTAACTGTAGGGCAATGCCCCCTCGCAAGGCACAGCAGGACACACCTGCCCCAGAGCACTAGCAGAGTTCAGGAATCATTATGGAACCACAATCCTAGACAGAGGGGGCAGCTCTGCCCTGCCCTACCCTACAGAGCCAGCCCCCCAGACACACTGCAGGGCTGAAAGTATCCAAGCACCTTCCCAGCCAAAACTTCTCAGAAATTTTTGTTCCATTAAATTTTTTGACAATTTTTACCGTCTGCTTCAGTTCTGACTAGAAACTAAATTTCAAAACATCCATATTTCCCATGGGACAAAAACCCCCTTTCCTAACCACCTGTAGTCTTCATGCTACAGAGCCGGGTGACACTGGGCCAGCTTAGCTATCTAGTGACGTTGCATTAATCAAGAGAGGCCCCGTACATCAGCCAAGTGACCAGCTCCGATTCCACAGAAGAATCAGAGCAGTTAAAGGAAGGGGAGACACAAGCATCTCTTACAGGATTCCTGCCACTCGGGATCGTCCTTGTCCGATTTCTGCCCTGACTCCTGGGCCTCCTTCCGGACAGTGTTAGTGTGCAGCGCCCTCTCCGCAGATGCTCTCATCCCTCCTGGACTCCTCCTTGCTAAATCCTTCCCCTGTTAGGAGACAATGTGTGTAGTGCCTGGTGCCCGGCTTGGTTTCTGCTGACTGCCTTTAGCAGTCTCTGGACTCCAAGGATTCATTTCTTAAGGGTCTCCTGTGAAATAAGTGGGGTTCCCCAACACACCGACCCTCCCTCCTCCCCGCTACATAGGAGCCCAGGGCTTCTGGGGTCCATTCATGGGCGCAGGCTACGCAGATCATCAGGCCAGGGCAGGCTGAGCTTGAGGGTTAGGAAGTGACATGAAGTGACTCTGAAGGCCAGATCCTGAGCTGTGGCCAAGGAACGCTCCGGGACGGACGGGAGGGGGCTGTTTTATCCTCGGCTGGCTCAGGACCAGCCCACTCCTCCACACAGACCAGAGCAGCTGCCAAAGACCTGCGAGGCCCCATTCTGGGGCTCACTGAGACCTTACAATATCCTATTGATTCTTGTTTCACTCACACCCCGTGACATTGCCAGCTTTGCTTTAAGATCCTCCTGCAACAGGTTCAGAGCAGCTTGTGGAGAAGAGAGAGTCTGGAGTCAGCCTGGAAAAGCTCTTTGGCTGTATCTGCCCTGAGGACAGCTGGACACAGGAAATCTATGAAGTGTTAACATGCTGCAATGGCCTGTTGGACAACAGTGCGTCCCCTGCTACCGTCCTGAGTCCCAGTCTTGGAAAGCGGAGATCGGAGGAGGCCAGCGAAGGGCAGGAGCTACTTTATAGCATGACTGTCTGGCAAAACTGTAATTCTGCAAAAAGTGGGGTTATTTAGCTTGGAGAGGAGAATTAGAGGGGACTCTGCTGACATGATGGGTGTGCCCCTCCTTTGCTAGCCTGAAACCTGGGCTGCTAGCTGCAGCGTGAGGCCAGCAGTTTGAGCATAAAAGGCATTCTGATGCAGCGTAGAACTCACTGCTGCAGGATGGGGCACGGGGTTTCAATCATGGTGGGCTCAGACGCTGTCTTTTCCTTTTCCCCGAGGGTGCTCAACCCCCGCTTGCCCCAATACCTGGCCCCCATTCTGCCCCTTCCCCCAAGGCCCCATCTTTGCTCTGCCTCTTCCCACCCCCCACTCCGCATCCTCCCCAAGGCCACCACTCACCCACCTCCCCTAAATCCCTCCCTGAGCCACCAGACAGCTGTTTGGTAGTGGTTCCACCCCCTATTGACTGTTGGGAGGTGTCGCGCAACAGCTGATGAATGGGGTGGGGAACAGCTGTGGGTGGTGGGTGCTGAGCATACACTATCATTTTTCCAGAGCACCCATGGAGGTGGTGCCCTGCATGGTGGAGGGCAGAGACATTATGTCTGTCTGGGATGGGACAATGGTTCTTGCTACCTAGCTTTTAAGAGAGCTATTATGCCAGCTGTGGGTCCCAAGGAGCCACCTAGGCTGGGTGAACGTCCCTGGCCAGCTCTGCCTGCTTGAAGGGCTGCAGAGCAGAATCTAGCCCCCTGCCTGGGCATGTGAAAAGGATGCGGGCTCACTGCTTACCTGCTGAAAGTTGTACTTCCTCGTCTGAGCCTTGGAATCAGCCAACATCTGCTGCACGTCTCTGCCTTTACTGGGAGCAGCCTAGACGTTCAATGGCAAACAAACCCAGCGTTAGCGTTGGAGCTCTTCCCATTCCTCCACGGTTCATATACACGTCGGCCCAGCTCTGGCCCCCGTGTTGAAACATCATGCTGGAGGTTTCGTTTAAAATCACATTCTTTTTAATATCTCCAGATAGTAAGAATGCAGTGGCCCTTTTAATGCCCATCTCATGGCTGGTCCCTGGATGCACTGCTTCCCTCTTGGTAATCTCACACCCGTCATTTATTCCAGACCCTGCAGTTCATCATCACATGGGATTGGTCCCCACTCAAGACCGAGGTCTGATTGTGCTAGGAGCTGCACGAAGTGAGAGACAGTCCCTGCGCTGCTGAGTTTACAGCGTAAAGCGACAAGAGAGGCAAAGGGTGGCTGACAGACAGAACCAGCATCCCGATCTCAGAGATGAGGAATTGAGACAGGCAGATTAGGTGACTCCAACTGGGACACACACGGACTGTGTGGCAAAGATGGGACCAGGCCACAGCTCTCGTGAGCCTCATTCCAGTGCCTGAGCCCCAAGCCCAGCCTTCGTTTCTACTGCATCTCACTGAGACTGGGGCAACCCTTAGTCCCTACACCATGTGTGGTGGTGGTGGTGGTGGTGGAGTTTGAGGACCTCACAACTAGAGCCTTGGACACCCCTGACTTCTGACTTAGAGAGATAAGGAAGAAGGCACCCCTGTAGCCTGAAAGAGCGCTGCACATATGTGAATGAACTCCCTTCTGCATTCTAGAGCCCTTCCCTCTGAATACAACTCTCCTGCAATAGTCTCTATAACCAAGGCCTGCCCATGTCAAGGCCTGGCCCTCCTAAAGGCAGTGGCTCTGAATGGAGAGGAAGGAAGGTCTCGGGGTTAGGACTCGGGAGACCCAGAGTCAAGTGTCTGCTCTGCCACCGACTCCCTATGTGAGCTTGGGCAATTCACTTAGCCCCTCTGTGCCTCAGCCCCCCAGTCACGCAATGGGATAACAGCAGTGTCCTACCGCACGAGCTACTAGGAGGATTAGTGTGTTGAAGAGTGCGAGGTGCTTGGATCCTGTGGTGACAGGGACCATGTCAGTCCTATGGATCGATAATTGGAAACCGTTGTCTCTGCTTGCTGAGAGAGTTTGCCAGCGGCCAGAATCCCGGTTATCGAGCTGCGTTATCGTGGGTTTCTTGCACTTTGAGACAAACACAGCTGAGCTTATCTCTGAACCCTCCTGCACACAACTGAATGTGCAGGTCAGAGCCAGCTCTGTCAGCGTGGGAGATAATGCTCTTCCGGAACTCCACAGTGGGACCTCCTCAGAACCATTATTCCCCCTTAAATATTGACCCAAGCGCCTCTCCCTGCTCTGCTCAGACATGGAAATGGAAAACATGCACCGTTCCCAGGTGAAAAAACAACAACAAAATGCTGAGATGCAGTTACGGATGTAAATTGTTCTCACGTCAGTTATTAGAACAATGGAGATGTAAAAACCAGGACAAGCCTTAGACAGCACAATGCCCATCCCACATCTTGGCCTGCGTCTCATCTCAGGACTGACAGTCTCAGGCGTTCAGAAAACATTGAAGGGTTTGACAAATCATGAGAGTGCCTTACAAATCACAAGATTTAAAAAAAACTGGGGGGGAGGATTCTTTCCCTTCTGGTTTTTGAGCTTTTAGTGATCATGTTTTAAGCTCCTCTCATGAGAAACAGACATCTCCTTCAGTGAGAAAATAAAGCTGAGCTTCTCACCTAATCCCATGACTCCAGAGTTGAGACTAAGAAAACCACCACACGTTGGAAGACTTGCAATAAAACCCATGAGAGCTGGCAACACTGAGGTCACCTCATGGATGCCT
Organism: Chelonoidis abingdonii; assembly: GCF_003597395.2. Lineage (NCBI taxonomy): Eukaryota > Metazoa > Chordata > Testudines > Testudinidae > Chelonoidis > Chelonoidis abingdonii. The sequence goes on along the minus strand of NC_133773.1, from coordinate 3,852,729 downwards.
TGCTGTCAACTCAGGCCCGATGTGGCCAAAACCAAGCCTCGAGTTACCTTGCTTTTCTACACTGATGACAGAGCCACATGTGATTTTAGACACTTGCAATTCTACAGAACAGTAACAACTAAGGACCTAACCCAAACTCCACTGGACTCAATGGAAGTCTTTCCAGTAACTTGAACGGCTTTTGGCGCAGACTTTAAGCATGCCAGTGATGTGTGTGGATAATAGATATTTAGCTCAGCAGCCTGTTCAGGAGTCCCAGACCGAGAGATAGTGCTCCATTGTGCCAGGCAGTGCACACGCACAGAGATGAACTGAGAGACAGTCCCTGTCCCAAAGAGCTCACAGTCTAGACAGACAGACAAAGGATAAGAAAGGAAGTATTATAATCTCCATTTTACAGATGGGAGACTGAGGCACAGAGAAACAAAGTGACTTGCTCATTACCACAGAGAGAGAGAGAGTGGTACGGCTCGGAACAGAGCCCTGATCCCCTAACTCCCATGCTAGTACTTCAGCCACAAGTCTATCCTTCCTCTCAAGAAGATTGCTCTCCTGAGCTGCATGGCTTCTCCAAAACATAGACAAAAGGAGCCTTTAAAAATCAAATGCCTTTTTCCAATTCACGTTTCAATTTATCAAACACTGGCCCCATTCAGCACAGAGTCTTTGCAACCCCCACCTCATGAAGTTATGCACTTCTGAGCAGTGCTAGGGGAACAGAAAACAAGTACCTGAGCACAATCCCAGCTTCTCTCCTTTTTAGCAGCTGTTATCACATCTTCCTTCTCCCTCTCTCCAGTTTCTTCCTCCTCCCTTTTGGCATCTGCCCCACCCAGGGCTCCTGGCTGAGAATGCAGGGACCGTGGTGCAGCCGGTTCAAGGAATGTTTGACTTCCTCTGTGAAGACACCAGGCAGGAATTTTGGAATAGAATCAATAGCCTTCAGCCTTCCGCCTTCCAAACTACTGGAAGGAAATTACACGGCAATGAAGCAATTCCGCAGCCCAGCAGCAGCTCACAGAGATGAGCACTATGTCCATGCTCCTGGTGCTGACACAATTAAAGTAATCACTCACTGCAGTTAATTGTGCACCCACATGCAGGCAGATACCTGTTGGCATAGAAATCACTCCCGAATATCAGCTGCGGTGATGAGCAGGAGGCTGCCCACCCGAGCTCTCACGGGACCATCCCATAGCACTGTAAATAGATACCGTTCAAAGGCCGTATTTTCAGGAGCACCAGCACAGGGTTGGGGTTAGAGCAGGGGTGGGCAAACTATGGCCCATGGGCCACATCCGGACCACAGGATCCTCCTGCTCAGACCCCTGAGCTCCTGGCCCGGGATGCTACCCTGGCCCCTTCCTTGTTGTCCCCCTCCCCCGCAGCCTCAGCTCGCTCACTCCGCTGCCGGTGCAATCCTCCAGGCAGCAGGGCTGTGAGCTCCTGGGGCAATGCAGCTGCAGAGCCTGGCCTGACCCAGTCTCTGTGCTGCATGGTGGTAGTGGCGTGGCCCAGCCCCAGCCACCAGTCTCCAGGCAGCACGTTAAGGAGGCAGGGAGCAGGGGAACGGGTTGAATAGACGACAGGGGAGTTCAAGGTGGTGGGCAGAAGGCGGGGGTGTGAATGCTGGTCGGAGGGGAAACGGGGTTGAATGGGGGCAGGGGTACCGGGGGGCAGTCAGGAAGGAGGGGGGTTGGATGGGGCAGCAGGAGGCAGTCAGGGGAAAGGGAGAAGGGTTGATTGGATGGGGCAGGGATCCCAGGGGGGCTGTCAGGAATGAGAGGAGCGGTTGGATGGGGCAGCGGTGATCTGGGAGTGGTCAGAGGACAGGGAGAAGGGGTGGTTGGATGGAGCAGCCGTCGCAGGGGGGCTGTCAGGAATGAGAGGAGCGGTTGGATGGGGCGGTGGAGGTCTGGGGGTGGTCAGGGGACAGGGAGCAGAGTGTGTGGATGGGGCAGGAGTCCCAGGGGGGCTGTCAGGAATGAGAGGAGGGGTTGGATGGGGCGGTGGAGGTCTGGGGGTGGTCAGGGGACAGGGAGCAGAGTGTGTGGATGGGGCAGGAATCCGAAGGGGGCAGTCAGGAATGAGAGGAGCGGTTGGATGGGGGGGCAGAGGCCCAGGGGCAGTCAGGGGACAGGGAGTAGGGGTGTGTGGATGGGGCAGGGGTCCCAGAGGGGCCATCAGGGAACAGGGGGGTTGGATGGAGGAGGAGTCCCAGGGAGGGGCAGATAGGAGGTGGGGGCTGGGCCACAACCCCTCCCCTAACCAGCCGTCCATACAATTTATGAAACCCGATGTGGCCCTCAGGCCAAAAAGTTTGCCCACCTCGGGTTAGAGTCCTGGGTCAGTGTGCGTGTGGCAGCAGGGCTAAGAGGGGCTCCTGCATGCTGGGAATCAGGGGGCATCTGGACCCCCCATGTTATCCCTAGTCTGCATCCTCTGCCATCTGCAGATGGCCTGGAACAAAGCAGGTGCCCATGGAACCCCCTCCCCCAACCGCCGTGTCAGAGCAGGTAAAACAAACCAACCAGCTCCTTTCCCCAGCGCTCAATCCCCCTTTTATCTAAACTGATGGTCAAGGCCATCTGCAAATCATTCGTTAGCAGGCAAATCTACTCTCATGATTTGCATACAATGTTAGCAACCAAGCTTCCCCATCCCCCTACCAAAGGGCCAGACCTGACCGAAGATCACTTGGCAGCCTCAGAGCCCTTCCCAGATGGCTCAGGCCTCATCTCCTCAGGGAGACACCCAGGACCGGTGCTAGGGTTTCTGGTGCCCTAGGCACCGGGACATTTCACTGCCCTGCGCGCGGGTCTCGCGGCTCCAGTGGAGCTGCCGCAGGCATGCCTGTGGCAGGTCCACCGGAGCCGCGGCTCCCTGACCCCGGGGGCGGGGGCGCCCTGGGCTGCCGGCTGCGGCGGCGGCTCCTGACCCGGGGGGGGCGCCCTGGGCTGCCCGGCTGCGGCGGCGGCTCCCTGAGCCCAGGGAGGGGGGTGCCCTGGCTGTCGGGTCGCGGAGGCGGCTCCCTGACCCCGGGGCGGGGGGCGCCCTGGGTTGCCAGGTCGCGGCGGCGGCTCCTGACCCGTGGGGGGGCGCCCTGGGCTGCCCGGCTGCGGTGGCGGCTCTCTGACCCCGGGGGCGGGGCGCCCTGGGCTGCCGGGTCACGGGGTGGCCCTGACCCCGGGGTGGGGGGCGCCCTGGGCGCCAGGTCGCGGGGGCGGCTCTGACCCGTGGGGGGGCGCCCTGGGCTGCCCGGCTGCGGCGGCGCTCCCTGAGCCCGGGGGGGTCGCCCTGGCTGCCGGGCTGCAGCGGCAGCTCCCTGACCCCAGGGGGGGGCCTGGGCTGCTGGGCTGCGGCAGCAGCTCCTGACCTGGGGCGGGTGGCGCCTGGGCTGCCGGGTCGCGGCGGCGGCTCCCTGACCCGGGGGGGGGGGCGCCCTGGGCTGCCCGCTGCAGCGGCGGCTCCTGAGCCCGGGGGGGGGCGCCTGGCTGCGGCGGCAGTGGCACACTGACCTCAGGGGCGCACTGACCGGCGGCGCCCCAACCCGGGGGACACCTTGGGCTGCCGGCGGCAGGCAGCTGCTGCTGCCGGCAGCTCAGCCCCTCCAGCAGCAGCCACTGCAACCATTTAAAAATTTTTGGGGGGCGCCACTTTTTGGCGCCCCCAAATCTTGGCACCCTAGGCAACCGCCTAGTTGGCCTAAATGGTTGCACCGGCCCTGGAGACACCCTGCTGCCCTGCCTGGGAGCTGAGGGCCAAGGCCAGCATCTTCAAAGGGCTTGTCCAGGACACAGCCCGGCCGCATGATGACCTCCTGAGGCCCCTTCCAACCCGAATACTCTACGGTTCTATGCCCACGTGGAGGAAGGCACAGACACGGGCAGCTGGTAGAGGAGGCAGCAGCCTGCCAAAGGGATTCTCAAGAAGCAGCTCACTGGGGCCCGTGAGCCAGCCAGCAAACTCACCAGCCAGGAAGGCTGAATGAAGATCCCCAGGACACTTCAGTCCAAGGCTTGTTGCCCAGGGTTGGCTTTATTTTCAAACAAGAGCAAATGCACCCAGACCACTGGGTCACCCACTTAGGGCTTTCCCAGCTTCCACCAGCATGGACGGGAGGGCCACACCCTTCCCAAATGGTGCTTCGCCCACACATTGCTCCCTGCCCCCGAGGCAAGAAGCATACATCTGACTCCCTGTAGGCCATGTGCTCGCTCCCAGGCACATGGCCTGCGACTCCAGTGCCCAGTTTTAGGGCCCAAGCCCAGATCTTCCTAGATATATTGGAATAGATATTCCTAGGTATAAATCAGTGGGAATTAGGGCCTAATTACCTGTGAGGATCTAGGCCCAAATCCCTAACAGACACAAGCACCCAAGACCCAATGCCTCTCTCTAGATGTAGTGTGGGTGGAAGGAGGCTGTAGAAATCCTCACAGACCGCAGGGGAGAAACACACAGAATTTTGCTCCATTCCAGCTCTCCCTTTTAGCCGGCGCTGATTACCATCTATTAAAAAGCACCTTCCCCCTTAGCCACCAGAGGAGCCACCACCTGATTAAGTGCAAACCTGTCCAACCGGCTCCTGGGGCCAGGGCTGAGTGCTGCCTTACCTAGCTTCCCCTGCTTCCTGCTGAGTCCTCCGTGCCTGGATTTCCTCACAGATCACATCGTAAGGCTTATCCGACGCGTGCTCGCCCATGACCCAGACCCAGACTTCGCTGTCCGCACCGAGCTTCCACTTCACCGACTTCCCATGTGCTGCAAGACAAACACTCAGGGCACTGGAGGGAGGGATAGCTCAGTGGTTTGAGCATTAACCCCCCCCCAAACCCAGGGTTGTGAGTTCAATCCTTGAGGGGTCCATTTGGGGAACTGGGGTAAAAATCTGGGGATTGGTCCTGCTTTGAGCAGGGGGTTGGACTAGATACCTCCTGAGGTCCCTTCCAATCCTGATAGTCTATGCTCATGCCCCTGTATTTACACACTCCAGTCATAATCTTAGTTTTCAAATGACACCTCTCCAGGCATATTTTGTACAAATCGCTCCCTGATCAACAACAGGGTGAAATGTGTGTAGCAACTTTCCATGGAAAGTTAGGAACATACACTGAAATCGTGCCTGATGTATTTTATCAGACAAGTCTGGGGAGGAGGTAAAGTAGTTTCTCAAAGACAAAGGAAAGCTGGCGCCTCTAGCCAACTGTCATCAATGTTAACTGGCAATCACCTGTCAAGTGGCAGAGAAGGGGGGGCAGGAACAGATCGATTTGCATTTGAACAAACAGGGAACCACCTTCACCACAAAACCCATATCTCCACCCTCACAGAGGGAAGGAATTTTATCTAGTGGTGACCCTCAGGAAAATGCATTTCAAAGGGTGACTGAACTATAAAAGATAGGGCCAAACCCCCCTCCTAAGGTATTCTCTCTTTCTCTCCCTCTCACTTCCTCTTTCACCTAAGATGACAAAGGTACTTGGGAATTTAGTCAGCCCTGTTGCTGAGAAATGTGAGAAGAGTTTCACCTTGAACTAGTCTAGCTGGTTTAGTTACTAGAAAGTGGTTATCTTTATTTCTCTAGGAACCATTTATGACTGTAATGCCTTATACTCACTTAAAATCTATCGCCTTGTAATTAAATAAACTTGTTTTATTCATTAATCAAAACGAATCCAGTGTTGTGTGTAAACTGACCTGTTTGGGTGACTCCAGTTACAGTACCAAATTGGTGTACACTGACCCCTTACAGAGGCAACAGACCCTAACATCTGGACTGCCGAGGAGAGGGCTGGACAGAGGACAATGCACATTTTGGGGGGAATCTGGGGACTGGGAATGTGTTGGGGTCACCCTGGAGGTGGCAAGCAAGGCTGCTGGACTGTGGCTGGTGTGTGGCTGGCAGGTGTGGCTATACGCAGACACTCAGGGTGTGACCTGCATGCTGTCTGGCTGTGTGTGTGGCACCCAGGTTGGGAACAACAGCAACAAAGCATTTGCAGCACTCAAGGTTGCAGGGCAGGGGGTGACAATGCCTCACTACTCTGGATTGCACCCCAGAATGTGATACCCCCAACCCCTGGTTACCCAGGAGCTAACTGCTTGGCAGAGGGGCAGGGCAGTTATTCAGAGGAGGAAGCTGCTAGCAATTTGACATGATTTGCCAAGCTATATTCAAAAAGCCACTCTTAGTTTGAGCAGCAGCAGCCCGGGTCAGATTCGGGTCCCCTCCCCCACAAGTAGGGCCTTACACCACAGGCAGATAGACTAGGGGCAGATAGTCAATGGTGCTATTTGTGGAGTAGGGAGTGATCCCAGATACAGGGCGCAGGAGTAGACCACAGAGGAGACAGTGTGGCCTAGTGGATAGAGCACTGGACTGGAACTCAGGGGACCTGGACTGTATTTCCAGCTTTGCCACTGGTCTGCTGGATGACCTTGGGTGAGTCACTTCATCGACCCGTGCCTCAGTTTCCCCATCTGTGACATGGGAATAGCGACACTGATCTCCCTTGTAAAGCACTTTGAGATCTACGGATAGAAAGCTAGATAAGGGCTGGGGTTGATGCTTATTGTTATGGCCTCCTGGTCGTGGACTCCTCCCCTCCAAATCATCTTCATCAAATTCTCCCCTACCCCATTCATGTCCCCTTCTCTGGGGCTCTCTGTAACCCTGCCCACTCTGAGGAGCTCCCTGTGGCTCCTCAAAGCCCATTTCTCCTACTTGCTAATTCCAGGAGAGCACCTGACTGGAGAGTCCGGCCTGGGGAAACAGAGCTGCTCTCTCAGCTGCTAAAATCAGTCTCAGCTGCTCCCTGCCCCTGTGACCCTGAGGCCTCTGGGGAGTGGGAAGGCAGTGACAGGGAGAGGTATTTCTGAAGGAGGGCTGCTGCAAATCCTAAGCTCAAGGCCATCTGGGCTAGGGAGCCTCTTGAACACTGGGTGTCCCCACCCACCCATACAGAGCTAGATAGTGCAGCCATCATCCAGCCCATGCTGACCTGCTTCAAAAATCCTTCAACCATCTGGCTTCCTGAAGAAGGTCAAAAGTAACACAGTCCATTAGGCTATGCACGGCCTGACGCCCGCTACTGCTTCAGCCGAGAGCGTGGGGCCTACAGAGCACGGCACCTAGTTAATTATTTCTGTTACAGTAGCACAAAAGGCTCTGTTGTGAGGGGGCCCTGCTCCAAAGCGCTCCGTCTAAGCAGACAAGGGAAGCATTATGGGCCGCGTGTTACAGGCAGAGACATTAAGGGATTTGCCAAGGTTACTGAGTGACGGCTAGGACTTGGGCCCGGCTGTTAGGGATAACAGTGCAGTGTCTGACTCCCTAGCCTTGGCTGTGCTCATTAGCCACCTCCTCGTAGAAAGATTTTTTCCTGCACTAACCCTGGCATCCCCCCTGGAGCTGTAACTTGAGCTGTAACCACTTTTCATCCAACAGCAGGTTGCTTGTAACCCGGCACAGCTGTATTTACCAGGCAGCAAGCCCAGCGCTGGGGAGCCAGTTACCTTTCCTCTGGGTCACTTTCTTCGCTGAGTTCTTGTCTGTGGCAGCTTCTGTCTCCTTCCACCGTCTGACCTGCTCCTGCCTCATCTTGAGGAAAAGGATCTGTTTCTGCTCCTCACTGAGCTCTGCCAGCAGCTCAGGATCGATGTACATGTCTGCCAGGATCTGCTGCAGCATGGCCGCGGCTCTGGCACATCAGCACTCCTGGCAACACGCTTCGAAGACAGGATTCTCCTTCCCAGACCTGGTACAGCCGCACCACCAACAAAAAACTCCCTCCACACCCAAAGCAGGCAGCAGGAACTCAGACTCACCATGGCAATTATAATCCCATCTCTCCACCTATATTAGCTCAGACTTCCTGCACAGACTGAAAAACGTAAATAAGTAGCTTGGAACCTCCAATTATGATTCACGGAAATCACAGGAGATCTGAACTTGCCGGCAGAGTTTAAAGAAACGCCCTGTCCTTGATCGTCCAGGGATGAATTGCCAAGATTTATAGTGAGAACATTCTTTTTCTGCCCCAGTAAATTTCACTGATACTGTGTGGAAACAAGTTCCCTGTATCACAAAAATCAGAGGTGTGGCTTACTTTGAGCTAGGCAAACATGCCATTACCTGGTGAAAGAGCAATGACCCAGCGAATCTACCACTTCCTCTCCCTCCCCCTCCACAAAGGAACTCCTTTGGGAATTGACTGGCACACTCCGATTTGTCTAATACAGAATGGGGTGACATGGAGGTTTTGGGAACCTGCTCTGCCCAAAAATCTCTCAAGTTACAACAACTTTTTTCAGCTAGATGGGCACTAGCAGCACAGCTAGTCCGTCTGCCCCAGCTCTCACCAGGACTGAGCAGCTCAGGGTGACCCCCAAGCAGACAAGGCTGGAGCCTGACAGAAGTGGGGAACGATGTGGGAAAGACAGGGGAACACATTAACAAACTCAGTGGGGACAAGGAGAACCTCTTTCCCCAGAGAATTGTGAAAGCTACTTTTGATCTTTGAACACTTTAAGGGCTCTCTCCGCCACACTCACGTGGCGTCTCCCTGCCCCACACTGCAGCCCACTCCAGAACTCGCTTCCTATGCCCTGCCTCAGTGGTTCAAATGATAGGCAGCATCGGAGCCTTTCAGAGCAGCTGGCAGGCTGCTTTTTACTTCTTGACCCACACACACTAAGGCTTTGTCTCTTGAAAGGTTACCTTGGGTTTGCAACCCAGGCAAGCGCTCAGCACAAACCCGTCCACCCCCTCTCATGCCAGACACCCACTGCACATGCTCTGCTTCAAGTACTGCTGGGAGTCAGTCAGTCCCCATTTGGCAGTCAGATGCATTTGCTGAACGGTCCCTTTCTTTTTATCACACCTGCCAGACGTGAGAAGAAAACAAGTTCCTTACCTTTCACAGTCACCTCTAGAGCTAGCTGGGAGAGGCTTGCTGGCCTCGTATGCAGGCAAGACTCCCCGGTGTTTCGCCTTTATTGCCGAGAGGAGGGACTTGGCCAATTAGGCACCAGAGGACATCTCAAGGGCTGGACAGCATCCTGAGTGTTCAAACCAGGCTCAGATCTCCTTGGAGCTCTGCAGGTGGAAGTAAAACAGTATCTCAACTTCAATGTTTTTGTTTTCAAAACAAGGCACTGGTCAGCTCTCATCCAGAGGGGTGTGTCCAATTATGCTCACTCATGTCTGAGCCAGGTGGATTCAGCCAAAACTGGTAAAGAGCACGTCGATGAGGCTGCGCAGGGGAACGGATAGTCCGAGGAGAGGAAAACAGCTTGGCTTGTCCAGCCTAGCAAAATGCAGGCTGAGGGGCAGCTGTGCAAATACAGCAGAGAGGGGTAAACCCCGGGGAGGAAGAAGAGCTATTAAATGTAAAGGACAATGTTGGCACAAGGACCAATGGGGATAAAATGGCCATGAATCAATGTAGGCTGGGCAGTGAGCAGAAGGCTTCTGTCCATCAGAGGAGTGAGGGCCTGGCACAGCCTCCCCATAGGAGCAGTGGGGCAAACGACCCCACTAGCTTTAGGATGGAGCTGGATACGTTTATGATGGGGATTCATGACAGGGCTACCTGTGAGCGCAGGGGACTGGATTCACTGACCCACTCCTATGCCCTTGTGATGGGATACCTACCCCCCACACATGGGGAACCTGCCCAGTGGCTCCTGGAGGATCATCCTTGTCTAATTAATGATGAAACCCAGCGGGGGTGGCTGGGTGTGCTACAAGCAGAGGAAGTTTAAAGCAGAAGGGTGGCAGGGAGAAACCCTGCAATCACTCTGTGGATAGCAGGGAGTGAGGAGACTCATAGGAATGGGGAGACAACTGCAGGGTGAGGAGAAAGCCCAGGGAAAGTCTCAGTAGGAAGTCGCCCAGGGAAGTACCAGCACTGGTGGAGTGACCCATGGCTGCCTGCCCTAGGGTTCCTGGAGTGGATTCCAGCATAGGACAAAGACCTGGGTTCTCCTACCAACCACTGGCAGGGTGCTGTGCAGGCCCTCAAAAGGGGAACTGGACTGCAGGGCCCAGAATGAAGGGCAGCAGTGCAGGCAGAGGGCTCAGACGTTTGTTTTCACTGTACTGTTATCTCAGAAGGACTGGGACTAACTGTGACCGGGCCAGAAGGCTAAGCCACGAGAAGAGGCACCTTACGTGCCCCTCCTCTGCTGGGCAGTTCTGCCCCAAACTTGGTCGATTGGGCCTCCTCTGGGCCAGAGTGCTTCCGTGGGGTTGGCGTCCACCACCCCGGTGTCCCCATCCACCTGCGATCTCAGACCAGACATGGTGACCAGCTGAATTTAAGCCGATTAGTCAGTGGAGAAAACAAAGTTAACCAGGAGTCCCTCAGTAACAGCAAGGGAAGAGGGTAGGTTGGGTCTTCACTGAAGTGCTACAGTGGAGCAGCAGCTGGGTATTAAGTGTGGCCAAGCCCGGGCACAAGACCAATAGTTAACAAGTACCATAAGGGAACACTGAAAAGAGCTTTGAAGAGAAAGTTCAAGAGGGTGTGACACTGTTAAGCAGCAAACAGGTGAGGTCTGTGCAGTCCGCCCAGTGAATTCCAGCCAGCGGGTTTGGTTGGCCGGCCGGCCCCAGTCAATGAATCCCCTTCACCCTAGCCCTAGGCCGGAGAGCCCTACTGACCTAAATAACCACCTAAGGAAAAGGAGCCCTTCCTTTTGTAACCCGAACCCTAGTATGGACAAGCCTCCTAACACGACCCCTAACCCTGTGACAGGAAACCATATTCTTTATAACCCTAAACCCAGATGGGGAGCCCTACTGACTCCAGCCTTAACTGCAGGCCGAGAAGCCCTGCTGATCCCAATTCTAGGCCCAAGTTGAGGAGCCCAACACTTTGCAACCCTACGCTGGATCTCTACTGACCTAAACTCTAGACTGGGGGTGCCCTTTACTCTACAACCTTAGCCCTAGGCTGGGGTGCCCCACCCTTTGCAAATCTAACTCCTAAACAGGGATCACTCCTGACCTAATCTTAACCCTAGGCCCAGGGATCCCTCTGACACTGGCAGACCAGGTGCCAACCTCATGCCAAGTCCCCCAGGCCTCACTGAACACTGACAATGCATAGCTGGAAACCAGGCTGGCTCAGCTGTCTGTTAGTATACTCAAAATAGGTACTACGTTTATAGAGATGTGTTTAGCGTTTGGACGTTATGAAATGCTTGTAAGCTGTTGCCTGCATTATCTCACTTATAACTTCTGTATCTCATGTTATTAGGTAATGTCTAAGTGTTTGCTCTGTAACTATAGAAGTATTTGCTATGAGATTGGGGGGCAGGAGGGGAGGGAACCCAAGTCAGGAAAGCAGCATTACCAAGTGTGAAATACTAGTTTACCACAAGAGGTGTCATCTCCTACCCAAGCCTAGAGACACCAGACAAACCATTGTGGAACATCAGTGGACAAAAGACTGTGTTGATTGTTTTCCCCACACCCAGGAACAGGGGACATGCCCAGACATTGGTCCCATCACACCCTGAACACTGGGGAAAGAGAATAAAGATCTCTGACAAGAAGAAATTGTCATCACTCCGCTACTTCTAACTATCTCGGGGCTGGGAAGCCCTACCCTTTATAAACTGAGCTCTAGGTTGGGGAGCCATCCTAACCCTAACCGTAGACCAGGGACCCCTAATCGTCAGGCACTGCCTCCCAGTAGTCAGGCCCAGTGGTTGGAGTGGAGGCTGAAGCCAGATACAGGGTCAGACTGGGCCAAGGGTGGCACTGCAATTGAGACCCGGGGACGGACCAGAGTCAGAACCGAGATCACAGATAAAGTCCCGCTGCAAGCCAGGTGTCCAGATTCAGTACTGTAGCTAAAGCCCAAGTACAGGCTAAAGAGTAAAGCCGGATGATGCGAGTCCAAGGGTCAGGGAGAGGAGGAAGGGTTGGACCAGGGCTCAGGTTAGGCTGATGCAGAGACAGGCTGGGAGTGTTGAGAATCCAATACACTGCGTGGCTGCAGGAGGGTTCCTGGCTGGGTAGTGCTGTTCAGGGACAGATCTGCAGCTTTGGTGGAGCTGGGGAAATAGCTGGGGGGGGGGGGGGGGGGGTGTCACCTGACTCAGGCTCTATGGGATAGGTTGCTACCGCATGCCTGAGGGTGGAGCTGTGGGCAGGGTACATGAGCACAGCTGGGTTGTTGCTGCATGCCTGAGAGGTGGCTCACTGAAGCACAGGGGATGAGCAGGTGTAGGCTCCCCCATTACTAAAGGTCCCTCGGTTTAAGGGGAGAAGCCGCTGGAGCTAGGCATCAACTAACCCTGGGGGACAACAAATGAAAATACGGTAACGGGAGTGAAGGTTATAGGGATAAAAATCAGGATACAAAAGGGAATGCCAAGCAGAGAACGCTGGATGGGAGCCTCTGCTGCTTGAAAGCATCTAGGGAGCCCTACCCTTTGCAACCCTACCACTAGCCCAGGGAACCCAACTGATCCCAACCCTCGCCATAGGAAGGGTTGGGCTCTGCAGTTTAACCATAACTCTAGACCGGGGACCCCTACTGAACCAAACCACAATTCCAGAGCGGTAGGGCCCTCTGCTTTGTAACCTTAACCCTAGGCCAGAGAGCCCTACCCTTTGCAAATGTAACCATAGACCAGTGATCTCTACTGATCCAACCTTCATCTGATGCCGGGGCCCTACCCTTTGTACCCACAGCCCTATGACAGAGAGCCCTACCTTTTGTAATCCTAGCCATAGTCTGGGGTGCCCTACTGAACCCACCACTGATCCTAGGCTGGGGAGCCATACGCTTTCTAACTCTACCGAAACCAACCCTAACCCTAGAATGAGGCATCCTACTGACCTAACAGTAACCCTAGGTTGCAGACTCTTTCCATTTGTAACCTTAACCTGGATAACCTAGTAACCCCACCCCTAACCATACACAGGGGAACCTTTAGTGTAGCCTCATGTAAATATCTTGCGACACTGGCTACAACAGTGCCATGTGAATGCCTGTTCTCACTTTCAGGTGATATTGTAAACAGGAAGCAGACAACATTATCTCCTGCAAATTGTAACCAAACTTGTTTGTCCGAGCGATTGGCTGAACAAGAAGTAGGACTGAGTGGACTTGTAATCTAAAGTTTTACATTGTCTTATTTTTGAATTCAGGGGTTTTTTTTGTACATAATTCTACATTTGTAAGTTCAACTTCCATGATAAAGAGAGTGCACTACTATATTAGATGAATCGAAAACTATTTATTTAGTTTTACAGTGCAAATATTTGTAATAAAAATATAAAGTGAGCCCTGTACACTTTGTATTGTGTTGTAATTGAAATCAATATATTTGAAAATGTAGAAAACATCAAAAAATATTTAAATGGTATTCTATTATTAACAGCGCAATTGTTTTAATTGCTTGACAGCCCTACTACAAAGAGATTGATTTTAAGTGAGTATAAGTATATGGCATTAAAATCAGAAAAGGTTACAAGAGAAATAACTTCCTGGGACTTAGACTTGGTTCAAGATAAAATTATTACCACATGGTCCCAGCAACAAAGGTGACCAGATTTCAGGTCAAGATCCCAGTGTCAAATGGGATGGTTTTGAAAGAGCAAGAGGTGAATAGGACAAGAGAACTTGATGTGTTCCCCCCTCACTTTTAATAGTTCAGTATCCCTTTGAAATCCATTTTCCTGAGGGTTAACCCTAGATAAAGTTCATTTCCGCTATGAGGTTGGAGTCAAGGAGTCTGCTGGTGAAAGAAGAGCTGCTGGTGGCTGTTTGCTAAAATGCAGATATTTTTGTTCTTGCCTCCACCCCCCTTTCTTGCCAAAGAATGGCCACTTGACAGGTGATGGCCCATCAGCTTTGATGACACCTGGCCAGAGCTGTCAGCTTGTCCTTTGTCTGAGAAACACGTTTACCCACGCCCAGATTTATCTGGGAAACACACTTCAGTCATGATTTCAGCTTATGTTTAAACTTTACATATAATTTTGCTACAAACATTTCTCTGTGATATTATTGACCAGTGAGTTTAATTTTCAGATGATACTTCACAAGGCATATTTTGTACAAGAGTGTGTAGGGTGCAAATACAGGGGTGCATTCCATCACACTCATCACCATTGTAATCCCCCACGAGAGGCTGGAAGTCAGGACTCCAAACTGCATCCCATAAACCTTATGTCTCAGTCGCCTGGAAGTACTTCATACAAGAGGCAATAGCCAATAGGAGGTCTCCATGGTGTTCTTACCCCTTCCATCTCAGGAATCACAAACTGCAACTAGACAGTCCTTGTAGGGATTTCAACTTACAAGTTCATTCACTGGCTCAGATAAAAGGCTTTGTGGAATTTCCCGACAAGACTTTCCTCGCAGAGTCAATATTACCATCTCCACGACTGGCAAGCTTAAAATAATAAACTTTCAACCAATTGGCCACCTACTTAAAAAAAACAAAACAGGAATTTATGCCTTAATTTAGAACCAACCATAATTATGGAGCCTCCATAATTCTACATTAGAAGAGTGTAGAGAGGACTGAACCAATATCACATGCCCACGAGGAGAAAGATACTATTGTCCCTACTTTACAGCTAAGGAGCTGAGGAACAGAGAGTATGACTTGTCCAGGGTTATACGTGGAGACTGTGACAGAGCCAGAGAACTGAACCTAGAGTTCTTGAGTCCTGGTCAAACGCCTCAGCCACAAGGCTAGCCTTGCTCATTGAGGGTATGTATTCACTGAAATTAAAAACCTGCCAGCGGCCCATGCCAGCTAACTGGGGCTCAGGCTAAGGGACCATTTAATTGTGGTGTAGATATTCAGGCTTTGCTGAAGCTTGAGCTCTGGGACCCATCCCCCTTGCAGAATCTTAGCGTCCAGGCTCCAGCCTGAGCATTGGCACCACAATTAAACAGCCTTTTAGCGTATGCCCTGAAAGCTGGAGTCAGTGGCACAGGCCAACTACAGGTTTTTACACTGCAGTATAGACATGCCCTGAAATTCCTCCTGCAGATCGTAACCCAGGAATAGCTTTTCTGTGCACACAGAGCCATGCTGGGTAAGAGAGGAGGAAGATTATTCTACATGTCCACATGAAAAAAAACAAATGGTTAAAGTAACAAAAACTGGAGACATCTCTTTTGCACCGGCTAGCTCAGCCAGCCAGGACATGGGCTTTGCTAAGCTAATGAGGCCTGAGATAATGAAGCAAGAACCAAAGATTTTAAATCATTTTGTTTATTTTTCACTCCAAACCAATGAAGCTTCAAGAAACCAAGCTGTTTGGATGAGATGAACAGATGCTGCTGCTGGTTTTTTGGACATCTCTATGATTTTTTCTACACACATTCATAGATTACAAAAACAGAAGAATCTGATTATTATCTGGAGTGTCATAGAAAAGGAAGTTTGTAAAAGTGGCACCAAGAAGAAAAATCATGATTCTGCAAGTCTATTTAGTTTTTTGGCTGCCACATTACAGATCTGTTTGCAAGCACCAGAAATTCACCACCTTTCAACGGAGCGTCACCAGCTCTTCTGCTGAAGTTGGGTGAATGGCAACCGTCTCATCAAAGCTGGCCTTTGTTGCTCCCATTTTGACTGCTACAGCAAAACCTTGCAGCATTTCGTCGCATCCTAGGCCCTGCATGTGTAGTCCCACCACCTTCAAACAATAAGAAACTTCATTTATTAAAGATGAGCAGGTAACGACAGTCATCACTGCACCCCAGCTACAGAATCTTCATCACCCTGATCACTCATTGGCAGAGGGGAAGCGACTGCTGACCCAGTTGACAGCCTTTTAAATAACAAATCTACATATGCTTAGATGTTCAAAAACATTGTTAATGTAGAGTTATGGTTCCCCAGTGCTGTTTCCAGCCTGCGGAAAGCAGCTTGCTTCAGAATGTGGAAAGTGGCTAACGTAAGCCTCTGAAAACCAGCAAATACAAAAAGTTAAGGTCCCTGGCATCCCCCCAACACAACCATAACGTGGGTCAGCATGGATATGGCAAAGGTTAAACTACCAGGAAAGTAGAGGGTTCTCCATCTCTTGAAATGGTCAAATCAAGACTGGATGCCTGTCTCAAAAATATTTTTGCCAAACACATATTAGGCCCAATACAGGTATAAGTGGATGAAATTCTATGGCCTGTGTTATACATGAGGTCAAACTAGACGGGCATAATGGACCCCTCCAACCTTAAATTCTGTAAGTAGATATGACGAAGGACTAAGACCGTGCCATTGTTTGTGTTGTGTTCTATAGATCTGAATTCTAGCAAATCTGCATACCCTGCCCAGGTATGTTCACTGTGTTAGTTGCAACTGTACCGAATGGTGGAGGGATTGGCTGGAGCCACTTGGCAAAGCTGACTGATATGATTAGAAGAGTGTGTACCTTGAAGGATCAAAGATAATTTTACCACTCAATTCCGTAGGTTATGTCAGCAGAAATGCACTAAAGAAAGTTACTTACCTTTGTAACTGAAGGTTCTTCTAGATCAGAAGTGGGCAAACTATGGCCTGCAGGCCAAATCTGGCTCGTAGGACCGTCCTGCCCAGCCCGAGCTCCCGGCCAGGGAGGCTAGCCCCCGGCCCCTCCCCTGCTGTCCCTCCTCCCCTAAAGCCACGCCACACACGGGCAGCACTGTGGCCCGCCACTTCTGCAGGGCAGTGTGGCGGCATGGCTGGCTCCGGCTAGGCTGCGAGCTCCTCCTGCTCTGAGTGGCATGGTAAGGGACCGGGGAGCCAGGGGTTGGATAGCAGGTGGTGTCCTGGGAGGGGTCCCAGGAGGGGGTGGTCAGGGGACAAGGAGCTGTGGGGGAGGGTTTGGATGGGTCAGGAATTTTGAAGGGAGGCAGTCAGGGGTGGGAAATGGGAGGGGGTGGATGGGGGCAGGGGCCAGGCTGTTTGGGGAGGCACAGCCTTCCTACCCGGCTCTCCATACAGTTTTGCAACCCCAATGTGGCTCTCGGGCCAAAAAGTTTGCCCACCCCTGTTCTACATGTATAGTCCCCATCTGTATTCCATTGTGATTGCACATGAACTCCATCTGTCTGGACTGAAAGAATTCTTGAAAGCACCGTCCACTGGTCTGTGCATGTGCCTCTAACCATGGATATAAAGGGCAGAGCAGACCATTGTTTTTCCTGCCGCAAACAGAAAAATGACCGAAGCAGAGGGGAAGGAGGGTGCATAGTGGAATACAAATAGGGGCCACACATCTTGAAGGACCTCCAATTACAAGGGCAAGTAACTATTTTGTCATCTTTGAGTGCTGGTACCTATGTAAATTCCACTGTGGATGACTGACACACAGTACTTAAGTAGGAGGAGGGTAAGAGGATGCAGGCAGCGGAGCCATTTGAAGGATCAGCATCCCAAAGGATGTGTCAGCACAGGAGTCCTGAACTGAAGCCTGATGTCTTGAAAATGCATGGACAGAACTCAATGTAGCTGCTCTGCAAATGTCCAGTAGAGGTACTTCTTGGAGTGATGGTACTGATGTTGGTTGTGCACTTGTAGAATGAGCCCTAACCCCGTGAGAGGAACTCATATTAGATAACTTGAAGCAGTGTAAGATACAGGCCAATATCCATTTAAAGACACTCAGAGGATATAGTCTGACCTCTGTTATAAACAGATGGTTAAGGGTTAACGCCTCTTTTACCTGTAAAGGGTTAAAAAGTTCACCTAGCCTAGCTAACACCTGACCAGAGGAACCAATGGGGGAACAAGATGTTTCAAGAGGAAGGAGGGAAGTTTTTCCTTTGTTTAGAGTTTCAGTTTCAGCGGATGAAAAAGATCAAGGAACCAGCCTCTGATGAGAGTATAAGTTTTAGAAAGGAATAATAGGTTTATTCTTTGTGCCTGTCTTATGCAAATTGAGGTAGAATCGAATTACGTATTTGAGTATTTTTTTGTGTAACTAAATTTGTGCCAGGGAACTCCTCTGTGTTTGAATCTGTTGTCTGTGAGAGTACTCCCAGAGGGTTCTCTTTTACCTTTCTTTTCTTTAATTAAAAGCCTTTTTTTCTTAATACCTGATTGATTTTTCCTTGTTTTTCAGATACAAATGGATTGGATCTGGACTAACAAGGGACTGGTGGGGGGAAAGGAGTGGAAATGGTTAATTTCTCCTTGTTTTAAGATCCAAGGGGCTTGGATCTGGGTTCACCAGGAAATTGGTGAAGTCCCTCAAGACTACCCAGGGAAAAAGGGGGTACTTGGGGATGGTGGTAGTGGTGATACCAGATCTAAGTTAGTAATTAAGCTTAGAAGTGTCCATGCAGGTCCCCACATCTGTACCCTAAAGTTCAGAGTGGGGAAGGAACCTTGACAACCTCGAACTCTTTTCACTCAGCAATAAGCAATCTGGGAGATTTTCTGGTTGGTTTTGTTTTTGTACATAAAAGGCTAGGGCTTGATGTACATCAAGAAAATGAAGTCTCCTCTTTTTTTCAGATGTGTGTGGTTTTGGGAAGAAACACAGATATATGAATTGACTGGTCCAAGTGAAATGTTGAAATTATCTTGGGGGTGAATTTAGGGTGTAAATGCAATGAAACCATGGATCTATGGAATATGGTGTAAGGTGGATATGCCAGAAGCTCTTTGACCTCACACACCATTCTGGCTGAGTTGATGGCCACCAGGAATGCAACCTTCAAGGACAGGAGAGACCATGAAACATGTAGATAGTGGTTTGAAGGGAGGCTTAGTGTGCACTGAAAGAACAAGATTTAAGTCCCATTAGGTTGTAGGTTTCCTTACTGGTGGAAAAATTCTGATTAGACCCTTCCAGAATCTGGTAGGTAGTGGGTGAACAAAGACTGAGTAACCATCTGAAGCTTTGTGTTACACACCGTTTGCTGCCAGGTGGACCCATACAGACCTGATGGAAAAATCTATGGGTTTTGAATGAAAGATGATAGTCCAGAATAATAGGAGTACCTTAACCTTAGAGGCTGCAGGGAAGTTTTTGTTGAGCCCAGAGAGAGAAATGCTTTCATTTGGTTGTGTAGCATTTTCTAGTGGAATCTTTTCTATCATTAGTAAGAACACTTTGCACAGCTTCAGAACAAGAACCGTTCATGCATGTCAAGATATGTATCCCATAATATCCTGCAGAACTGAGGTAATCTTTGGTACTAGACAATCCAAAACCTCTCAAAAACAAAACACTTTAATTCTATGTCTTGGTACAGGGTGGCAGGTGCTTTCATGGGCAACTAGTTTGGAATGTAGTATCCAAAACAGGGAGAAGGAAAGGTACCCTGGTACCAGAAGAACAAGGTAAAAAGCTGATTGGATGACTTGTGCGCTTTCAATTTTGTTATAAATATAGGTAGGGTTTGGGTATTTTTGGGAGGAGAGGGGTATTTCAAAAACATTTTCTGTGTAAGGGACACTGCACATTGCAAGAGAACAGTTTCCCAGAAGGAGTGGTAAGTATATCTCCTTTTCATATTGTACTATTTTGTCTTTAGACAATAAATTGGGTAAACTTGCTTGTTTGGTCTCAAGCATTTTTAATCTCCCCTCTCCTCTGCAGCCTTAAGTCCCTCTCTCCTCATTTCTCCACTCCTCCACCCTAATATCCCTCTCAAGAGGCATTCACATGTCTAACCCTCCCCCGCCCACCACCAAAGACTGATTACATCCCCTTCCCGCCCAAAAATAACATTGCCATCCAGGCCTCAAATTGTAGTAACCTTCAGCCACTTAATCCAAAAGTCCCTTTGTTTTAGGTGAGGGGTGGTGATGACTTGGTCCTTAGTTATGTTACCTGAAGGGTGAGTTCACAGCCATCAAGAGGGTCTGTGAACCATCCAGTCATTAGTATCTTTCAGTTTAACACTACAAGACATAAGGAGGAAATCAGTTTTGGGGGCTGGCCAGTAACTCGAGAAAACCAGTGGCCAAATAATCCCAAATGTGGATCGACACCACTATATCTCCCACCCCATGAGGCACATAACATTTCAAAGCAATCAGTGTCACCATTCAGATTTTACAGCACTTAGAAAAGTCGAGCTTTAAAGCATATAGAATGGAGGGAATGGAAACCCTCTAGCTGTTTTTCTGTATTGGTGCATGTCTAGTGTAAAAATGTCCATTTTCTTAAATATCATTCCCAATTTTGGTCCCTCAAAAATGTAGTGAGTGCCATGCACTACCTTGGGTAAAACTCAAGAGACAAACTATTTAATATCTAGAGCCCTGCGCAGATACACAAATATGCATCTGCATCCGATCTGCAAAAATTATCTACGGATAGCCATGGATGTGCAGGGCTCTACACTGAGGGGTGGACTGAGGTACCACCCCCCCCCCAACCCACTGAGGGAGAGATGTGCCTGCAGCTGTGGGGAGCCATCACGGACCCTCTACCTGCTGCAGGCACGAGGCCTGAGCAGCCCCCCTCCCTAGCATCGCAGCCCCCCGCCCAGGGCAGGTGGAGGGACCCAGACTCCCTGTCCTGGCTCCATCTGGGGAGGGGGGCAGCTCAGAGCCACAGCCCAGTCACGATAAGACAGGCAGGCAGCTGTGCAGAGCCGCAATGGACCCTCCACCTGCCTTAGTCATGCCGTGGTTCCTCACAGCTGCCTGCCTGCTCTTACCATCAGAGCCCTGCATGGATACAAAATTTGTATCCCCATCCACGCTGGCATCCAGAGAAATGGTCCACGGATCTCCATGAATTTGCAGGGCTCTACTGATCTCTAGCTTTGAGCAAAAAAAATTCCACTTGATAACTTTTAAGTGGCTATTTTTGGGGAGGGGTGTTTATACCTCTGGAACCCCTTGCTCATATGACTCCGAATTTGGGTCACTAAGCCTACCCTGCATGTTCCGAGGCACTCCAAATTTCAAATCTACCCAGGCACACGGACCTTAGAGGACTTAGAAAGCTCACTCTTTAAACAGACATCACAATGTAACCTTAAATGGTGGTGCTCCCATGCCACTATAACATTCATATTATACATGGAACTTGCAACAACCTCTATAAGAGGCTGCTTAAAACTTTCCATTATAGAAGATTCTTTTGACCTCTTGTTAAAGTTGTACATAATCAAATTTGTTTTTACCTTTCTCCTTAAAAAACTAGGAAATGACCTATAAAAAACTTGTTAGAGGAACATTATTTAGGTTACAAAATCAAGCACTTGAAAGTTAGCAAATGGCAAATCCCCTTTGACACATGCATTACGATGTCTTTAATTTCATTGTCACAAGCTATTTTTTCCACATTACACCTGCTTCATTCAGTACCAAGGCTGGGCCGAATTAAGGTCATGGAGTCACAGGGTCTGGTCTATGCCCCCGCCTGTAAGTACTCTCCTAGGAGTGATCCTTTAAAGTGTGCTGGGCTTCAGGGATCCACACAATTCCACCAGGGCAGGACCATGGCCACCAAGACAGGGCCTTCGGTACCAGCTAACCCTCTTTCTCTGTGGCTCCCTGCAGCGAATCCAACCAAGCTAGACTGCTGCAGGTGTGTACTGTAGCCCTTCAGGGCAGAATGCTGTCAGTGAGTATTCACAGCAATACAGGCAGCCTTTTCACAAACCACCACCATTTATTAGTCACCTGGCATACAGAACCTGAATGTCCTCAGGTTAGCAAAGTGAGGCAGAAGCCAAGCCATAGTCCACTCAGGTCAAATCAGTGCCCATCGTCAGCCAGCCACGCTGTGACGGACTCCATCTCTTGCTCCCTTCCTTCCCTTGTCTCCCTGGTTTGGACTCAAGTCTTCCCCCCGCCCCGAAAAATAAATAAATAAAAAAGCCCACCCCTTCTGGCAGTCATATGATACTTTGTTCTCCAGTTCAGTTCTCAAGTCCTACCTGCTGGTGTTTCCTGCTGTTAAGCTGAGTGCTCAGTCACTGGCTATTGATTTGGGTTGGTTTGAGCCAGTTCTTTAATGAGTGTATTTATTCCCTCCAGATAGCAAGGTCTCACACACACACACACACACACACCCCTCCTACCCTGATCCAGGAGCAGTTGTTAACCCTTCTGCACCCACTGGATAGCAATGCAACATTCAGATGGAAACAGGCATGCCAAGGATTCATACATATATTACAGAAAATTTTCCACTTTTCACAGTTTGACTTTGCAATTTGAATAATGTTTTTAACGTGTGTTTGTATGTAATATTTAATGTAAAGTATTCTTTTTAGAAAGGCAATTTATGTCTATGAACAAAAACACTGTAATGGAAGAGCTGGAATTAAATATGCAAAGTCAGTTATTTTACCTTTAGCTAAATAGACTTGGATAACAGCAGAATACAAGCTGCTGCATTTTCCTGAACATTTTAGCTATGAGTTCTTGTTTCGTTTTGCTCACCTTCTCTTCTTTGCCGGTACAAACCAGTTTCATGACACACTTAGTTTTTCTTTGAGTTACAGCATGATACATGGGGGTAAAAGAGGTGGTGTAGATCTTCACATTCTCTCTTCCATATGTAGAAATGGCTTCCTCTGAAACGCACAAAAGAGACATTTGACTCCACAAAACAAAACTGTTACACAGGCTGCAGGGACTAAGGGCTAGTTTACACTACTGCGCCACCTCAACACAGTGGTCAATAGTAGCTGTGGAGTCGGCACTGGGGGCGGGGGCAGCGCACGGAGACCCCCTGCCCCCATCAGAGGCCGCAGGGACGTGCCGGCCACTTCCAGTAGCGGCGCAGAGCCAGGGCAGGCAGGCAGCCTGCCTTAGCCCTGCTGCACCGCCAGACTTTTAGTGCCTAAAATCTCCCAGTTTGGCTTCGGTAGCCTCCGGGAGATTTAGCCCGATTCTGGGAGACTCCTGGAGAAACCAGAAGGGTTGGCAACCCTACCTCCTTCAAAATGGCTGTCATAACCTTTCACTATAAATGGGACTGAAGTACCAGATGGCTTCAGTTGGTGGCCATTTTGAGAAGGAAGTCTCTCTCTGTTCTCAGTGGGACTGGGTGTCTGCCTGCTCATAGCCTAGACTCCAGGCCTACCTCTCTCCTGAAGGCAGCTGTGGCATCAGTCTCACTGAGAACAATGGGAGATGGTGGCCCACTTGAAAAGAGTTAGTTCTTTGTGACAGTTAAGCTTTCAATTATGAAAAACAGCAAAAACTGACCTTTAATCCTAAATATATTCAAAAAACTACCCACTGTGTCAGATCTACTCAGATAAACCATGATTGAGGGAGAAACAGGGAAGTTCCCGAGGCAGGGGAATTTGGAGTAGGGGTGCCAGAGGCAGAGGAATGTGCGAGTGGTGAAAGGTTGCGTGTGTGAAGGGTTATGCATGTAGGTGCAGAGGAAAACCGGGGACCTGTCTAGAGGAACACAGGAGGTCGGGGGAACTGCAATATACAATCCACCTCCTTTGCACAGCTCTGACAAAACAGAGGAGCTGTAACCCAGTTTATCTGGCCTGTAAATCTGGCTGATTTGTGCTGTTCTTGAATAGGATAAAGGGTACCGGTGAACCTAGCTATTTAAGGTATAAAAAATTTAAAAGTGATTTAAGATTGATACTTCATCCTTTCATCTCATTAGAAATATCCCAGAGTAACATTCCTGTGAACTGTTCATGTATGAAAATTTTCATTGAAGACTCCAAAAAAGGAAATTCCCAGACAAAAACCTACAATGAGATGCAGTTACGGTGGAGAGTACAACTGGGTAATTTAGGGTAAACTAAACTATTCACCCTAAGTGCCCATGTATTCACACCCTACACGCTACTGCAAAATGTTGCTGTACAACATATACCTTGTAAGGCATCATCTGAAAACTAATAGCTCTCTGGTCATTAATATCATTGTAAAACGCAGGTATTAACTTCATATGTGAAGCTATGAATTCCCCCTGTATAATGTTACTAGAACAGCTTTAAGAAGACAGCCTGACCTAGGCCAAGGTGATAAACTGATTTGCCCTAGATAAAGGAATGTGGTTTACCTCAGTTTACATATTAGCTGTAAAAAAAACTATCAAGCAGACCAGCAGGGTTTATCTTGAGCCTGAACTCAAGCGTCAGAGAATTATCATAGCTCCACCTAGGCCAGTTAAACATAGGAGAACAGTCCCCCCAGGAGGCCTTCCTAACTTGGAGAACAAAGAATAGAGAGTATCAGAGGGGTAGCCGTGTTAGTCTGGATCTGTAAAAGCAGCAGAGAATCCTGTGGCACCTTATAGACTAACAGACGTTTTGGAGCATGAGCTTTCGTGGGTGAATACCCACTTCGTCAGACGCAGGTAGTGGAAATTTCCAGGGGCAGGTATATATATGCTAGCAAGCAAGCTAGAGATAACGAGGTTAGTTCAGTCAGGGAGGGTGAGGCCCTGTTCTAGCAACAGGGCATCACCCTCCCTGACTGAACTAACCTCGTTATCTCTAGCTTGCTTGCTAGCATATATATACCTGCCCCTGGAAATTTCCACTACCTGCGTCTGACGAAGTGGGTATTCACCCACGAAAGCTCACGCTCCAAAACGTCTGTTAGTCTATAAGGTGCCACAGGATTCTCTGCTGCTTTTAAAGAATAGAGAGACCCTTTAGGTGAAAGATCCAATTGAACACATGGGAAACCAACATCTTGTCTTCCGTGGAAGGTCCTCCGGACTGAGAGAGACAATCAGGGGTGAAAGTAGTTTAAAGGACTTACCTGTATGCTGGAGTCCTGAGTGGAGTGTGGCCTCAAAGGGAAGAGGCGGAGGATTTCAGGATTTAAAGGTCCTGGGGCTCTGGCTGTGGCTGGGAGGCTCAGGGCATTTAAATCACCCCAAAGCTACCAGCTGCAGAGGTGGCTGGAAGCCCCAGGGCTCAGGGGTGAATTAAAGGGCCCGGGACTCCAGCCACCGCAGAGCTCTAGGCCCTTTAAATCACCGCGGGAGCCCTGCTGCTGCTACCCCAGGGAAACAGGGCTCGGGCTAGGGCTGGGGTAGCGGCTGCAGGGCTGTGGAAGCGATTTAAAGGGCTTGGGGCTCCAGCCACTGCGGGGAGCCCCAGACCCTTTAAATCCCCAGCGGAGCCTGGCTCCCCACAGAGGCTGGAGCTCCAGCAGCAGGGCTCAGTTGGGGATTTAAAGGGCCCAGTGCTCTTGCCACTGGGGTAACAGCGGCAGGGCTCCGGCAGTGATTTAAAGGGCCCAGCGCTGGGGTAGCGGTCGCAGGGCTCCATCAGCGATTTAAAGTGCCAGAGGCTCTGGCTGCTGTGGGAAGCCCCGGGCCCTTTAAAGCGCCACCAGAACTCCGGTAGCTGGGTTCGGGCGGCGCTTTAAAGGGCCCAGGGCTCCCTGCAGGGGCTGGAGCTCTGGGACCTTTAAATCCCTGCTGATCCGGTCTGGCATGGCGTACCAGCTCTTGCCAGTAAGCCATACCGGACCGTACCAGCTAACTTTCACCTCTGGAGACAGTCAGCCATGCTGGACCAAAAGTAATGGGTGAATAAAACCATCTTAAACAGAGACTGTGCCTTGCTAGGTAAGTTTTAGACTTTTAGATGTATGTATATTTTCATTTTTATTTGCTTGCAACTATCTCTATTTTATTTCTTTTACTTGGCATCACATTACTTGCATCTTGTTGTTAATTAAGTTGTTTTATTTTAATCTAAACCAACCCAGTGCTGTGTCTGAAGTAATTGTTCACTCCAACTAATGTAGCAAGCTGCTGGGTACTGTCTCTTTAAAGGAACAAACAAACCTTATTATTTATCAAAGTGGTTCAGGAGAGGGCTGGAGATATCAAGGCAGATGGTTCTGGGGAAACTTGGGACTGGAAGTGTCCTGAGATCACCTTGCCAGGTACAACTACAGCTGGTGGAAACCAGGGTGAGGCTGTTGCTTTGTGGCAGGCTGCTGGGGCAGAAGCGTTGGAGCAAGGCTGCACAGCACACAGACACTCAGGGGACCCCATATGTTTGTCTGCTGACTGTGTGTGTCCAGCCTATGAGCCACAACAGAAGAGCATTTAAGGCACCACCCATGGTTACAGTGCAGGAGGTGACAACCCCTTATTGGTCTGGATTGCAATCCAAATATGACCATAACTATCCCCAAACCAAGCAGTGTCAATGCAGGAAGTCACAGTTAAAGTTACAAATAAACAAAACCAAACATGTTAAGGTAAGAAATGTAGTTAAGGACACTCCAACAACCATAACCCTGCTCTGTCAGACTCATCCAGCAACCCATGTGATTAAAACTCACTGAAATCTTGTGCACAGGCTACTTCTGAAGATTTTTGTAAGACGATTAATAGTCTTGTCTCCTATAACTTAGAAGTTTTTCTTTCAGCAGAAACCTTAACTCTGCCCTGTAGTGACACCATGCAAAAGCCATTCAGCTATGATTAAGGCACTTTAGTGTTTGTGGACCTAGATGAAATTAAACCGATTTTGAAAGAATATTAGATTTTGCAACTTCCCCACTCACCCCGATGGTGTTATTACTGGGCAGACTTAAGGTTGTTTGGGTTCCCTAACTATATTTTAATACCTAAGGTTAAACTTAAAAACAAATTCAAACAGGCTTATCAATGAATCTCCTGGTTTGGGGATAGGTAAATTGTAGTATCTCTTACATTACTGATAGGCACTTTCAATGTGTTTTTTGTCTGGAAACACATAAGTCAGCCTGACTAATATTAGGTAAGGACAAATGAACCCCAACTGTTTAAGAACAATTCCTTCCCAAGGGAAGTAGTAATAAATATGGATCTCTTATATTGGGCTTAGCATGTTCAAAGCACTTTACAAACACTAACTTAATAACAGGGTGGATAACTACCAAAGATTTACATGATTTTAAAAATTCAAAAAAGCTGGATTTAAATCAGATTTTTTAAAAATTGAATACAAGTGTTTTTTTTAAATAAACCTATTGAAAATTAAATTTGGAATTATAACATCATGTATTAAGGCCTAAACTTATTATTTTTACACTTAGTTTAAATTATGTTAGTAGATTATAATATTAAGCAGTACATGTTTGCTGCAATGTTTTAAAGAAAGTCAAACCACTATACTGATGGAAATCACTAGCTAAAGCACCTGGAACCAAAGCTAACCCATCTTTTGATAGCAGTGACTCCTTCCGCAGGTTCACAAAAAATATTTTCTTCTTTCAATTTACTCAGCTAGTTCAGCTGATGACTAGTTCAGTCAAAGTTAAGAAACCAGCTGGAAGCTGCAAAGAAGGAAAGCCTGTTTTCCTCTTCCAATCTATGAATATAAACTAAGTGCGAGGGGATAAGATCTATTAGTTCAAAATAGATAAAAAAAAGAGTGACCAGAATCAATCAGTTTAATCAACTACAGACAATACCTTTTGTTTAATAAACCAGTTAAGTTTTAAATGAAAAATATGTTCAGATAGACTCCCCCCCCCCGTTATGTATCCAGCACATTTAAGGGTAGTTTTGTATAATAAAATTAAAATATTGTTTTTGTACATTTTAATTGAATTTCCACACAAATACAGTCTGACACAAATTACAAGTAAAAAATTAATCTAGTAAAAAGTTAAGCTATATTGTTGAATTAAATATGTATAGATCTAGCATATTGTCCTGGTTAGCAAAAAGCAGCACCAGATCGGTCCAGTGAAGGCAATCGGAGGATTCAGTGGGACTTGAGTTAGGCCCATAGCTAGACATAAATCCAGACTAAAACTCCTGCATCACCACATGCCTCCATCCCTGACTTTCAGGACCTACCTGCAGGTTGAATATAGTCTCATATCCATTCTAGTCTTGGCCTTGTTGCTCAAACTGCCGTAAGTGTCAGTGCCAGACAGCGATGGGGGATTAAGTGCTGCACATGTCCACTAGCTGAGTTGAGGCCATGTACTTGCTGCCTTTCAAAGAGGGTGTGACTTCTGTTCACTACACACCTAACCTCAACATAAACATGGTACTTACAGGTGAAAGGCACCATATCCTGTTATAGTCCTCCCCCCTAAACTGAATTTTAAGACAACATGATTCAGTCAATTGTCATGGCTATCATTACTGAAACACAGAATATTAATAAGGAGACACCAAAGCAGTGTTTTCACTTGGACCCTACCTTCCGTGAGTCCCACCGTTCCAATTGGCGGGTGGCTGAAGACCACGGTAGGAATGTTGTTGTAGTCAAGTTTGGAATCCTGCTTGCCTTCGAACAGTCGGTGTGCCAGTTTCCTTCCAGCTGCTATTGCAACTGTAAGTATGGAAATAGGAATTCATGCTTACATTATCTAACACAGGCTAACACTAGTCAGGTATCCTGTAGCTAATTAGTGGCCTGTACAGGATGCTTTAGAGCAGGATCCAACCTTATATTTATAGACTGTAGAGGACAAAAACACAAGAAGGTTGCAACTGATGGACAGCTTTTTCAAAATCACTTGTCACTTACGGGCCTAAGCCTCACTGAAAGCCATTTAATGACTTGTCACGACTTTCAGTGAGATTTTGGCTGCTAAGCTGCTAATTTACTTTTGAAAATGCCTGATCTACTCTTAAATTATACCTGAACAGCTACACTGGGTAATGGGGCATGGATGATGTTTTACCAATATAGCGGTGCTGCTATAAGCCCTAGTGTAGATGAAGTTATACTAGCACAACTGTTTATGGCAATATAGCTTATGCTGGTTTGGGGACACAGCAACTATTCGGAAATAGCCAAGCCCACTCAAGTAGGATTTTGCCAAGACAGCTATACTAGGAAAACTCTCCTAGTGTAGACAAGGCCACAGGTGCTTTTAAAAATTTCCCCCTTAAACTCTGCAAATCCAGGGTTAATCTCATCCCTGGCTGAGAGGCTCAATGTTCGAACCAGTGTGCCTCTGCAAAAAGAGTTGTTTTTCTGCTTTGGAACTCTGCCATAGGAAGTCATTGTGGGAGTCATCAGCGCATGGATCATGTTCCTCTTTGTGATGTGCGGGGCAGCAGCTAGTATTATACCCACTGGGCACAAATACAACTGTAAACAAGCAAGGTCAGGGTGCGGCTTCATCCCTACTTTCAATAAGAAAATAATTCCTTTCCCAATTGCTTTGCAAATTTCTATATCTAGCACCTACATCTTCTGGGTTTTATGCTTGACAACAAATGGAGTTTTCCTAGCACTCAGATACTCTTAGCACCCGAATAAAGACACCACCCTGAATCATGGGAAACTGTATATGAGTGGTCCCCATTCTACACGGGCTCTGACCTGTTTTCTTTCTATACATGCTGTTCTCCTCTTCCCCATATCCTACTCCATGTAGCAGTGAATACAGGTCGTCTACATCAACTCTGTGCACACACATCCTTACCACTTTGCACACACCTGCAGCTAGCCCTGGGCAAGTGATATTTCCTCTCCCAAGAGCTATAAGCTCCCTCCACTGATAGTGGAGGGGCAGAGTGGAGAGGAGAGACAAACCCTGCACTACCGTGGCCTTGAGTGGAGAGAGGCAGCATGAGGGACTCTGCAGAAATAATTTGTGTAGGAGCAACGGGAAGATCAGTCATCCAAAAAAAATATGTTTGTATGTTTGCGAGTTAAGTTATGTTAAAGCACAAACATTAAATTCAACATGACATTAATGAGTGTGAAGGCTCGATAATAAGGACACCAGATGGAGACGGCAGCCTGTTGAACCATGCCACATTACACACACCCTGCCAAAATACCTTACACAGACGATACAGGACAAGGACCTTTGGTGTCTTATCTGGTCCTAAAACAGTCAGTGTGCTACATGTATGAGGTGACATGCACCTTGACCACCTCTGCCAGCTTGCATGTCAGGTGGCTGCCAAATTCACACAGTGTAGCGGAATTATAGTAGCCAGCCTCTGAAAATGTTGGAAGGAGTTGAGCAGCAGGGACAGGAAGAATGGATTCTTCCTCACCCACCCCCACACTTTAAGCAGGGGGAAGGAGAGGAGTTTTGTTTTTAAATGAGATTAGAAGTGAAATTCATTTGTTTCTCTTGGCCACCCCTGGGCTCTCTGGGGACTTGTGCTCCTAAGTCACGTAGGCAGTTCTGAAAATCCCACTAACTTTTGGCTCCTATTTTTGAAAATGTTGCCCCTAGTGGCTAAATGTAGGTAAGTGAGTATATCACAGGTATGGGATCCCCTAGGCGGCAGTACAGCAGAATGTAATACAGGCCTATTACCTGGGGTCAGGAGTGCTCTTCCACATACATCCCCGACAGCATAGATCCCATCCCTGCTGGTGTTCTGGAACTCATCGACTATAATGTGACCTTTAGCATCTAACTTAAGACCCTAATATTGGAAACAGCAAACATGTTAATATACACACTAGACATTATTGGGGGGGGAGGGGATGACAGACTGAAGAAACATTTCACAGTATCATACCCTGTTCAAAGTAACATTTACATTCCTACGAGATATGAAGCCTAACTCTGCAATATGAAGTTTAAAAATAAACACAGGAAAAAGTTTCACATATTTACCTTAATTTTTCACATCGTTTCAAAAGGCCCAACCAGTGTAACAGTGGTGCTAAGAATAGGTTGGTCTCCCACCCTCTGCAGCGGTTACATCATTTTCAACTCCAGCCCAGGAGAACAATGATTCAAGGACGAGAGTTATTTTATAATGCAGTGTCATCATTCATAGATGATTTGGCTATCAAAGGCACTGAGTTACTCCTGCTATAATTTATCTATCAGGTCTCCAGTCAGTGCTGGAAGATGCAGTTACAAACTTCATCATACTTAAATATTTGTGGGTTTGTTTTCATACTACCCTCTTCAGCCCAGGGGCTTTTCAAGTGTAGATTATTATATGGGATTATATTATAATCTTGGGTATGCTCCTGCCATAAGCTCCATGCAGATAGAGGGTCCTGCAGAGGTAGGTCATGGAAGAACTGGGGCCATATATGCAAGGAGTTAATACAATGTGCATTTTCATAATTACTAGGATATAAAGTCTTTCACAGTCTCACCAGTTTGTCTAGATTAAGCCCCTCAGTGTTTGGATCTCGTCCAGTGGCCCACAGCAGACAGTCAACATCCGGGATTGTGCTAACTGTGGGTTTGTGACCAGGTGCAGTGGATATTACCGTTACCTCCAACAATCCAAGAGGAGATTTTGTAACTGATTTGACCTATAGGTAACCACAAATACAGATTAAGATTAAAGGAGGAACCTTTGGGGTGAGTGTCTGTCACCAAAAGCATCTTAAAGTAAACATGAAAGATCAAACCCAGCTGTTTATAACTGAAGCACACGTCAAATGCAATGCCAATAATTACAAAATGTGTTTGTGCTTTTGCAACAAAATTTAGAGAGAGACTTGTAGGTAATGTCCCAAATCGCACATGGTAACAGACTTTGAGCTGAGTATGAGGTGTTTGTAGGCCATGCTTACAGGATGGGGTACTCTGTCCTGAGAATCAGTGACTTGGAAAAAGATTTGGGGGTTGTCATGGATAATCAGCTGTACATGAACTGCCAGTGTGACACTGTGGCAAAGAGAGCTAATGTGATCCTTGGATGCATAAACTGGAGAATCTCAAGTGAAAAAAAGAGAGGTTACTTTACCTCTGTTTGGCATTGATGTAACTGCTGCTGGAATACTATGTCCAGTTCTGGTGTCCATAATTCAAGAAGGATGTTAAATTGGAGAGGGGTCAGAGAAGAGCCACAAGAATGATTAGAGGATAAGAAAACATGCCTTTTAGTGACTGAGCTCCAGGAGCTTAGTCTATTTAGTTAACAAAAGAGATAGTTAGGGATGACTGGGTTACAGTCTGAAAATACCTACATGGGGAACAAATATTTAATAATGGGCTCTTCAGTCTAGCAGAGAAAGGTATAAACATGATTTAATGACTGCAAGTTGAAGTTAGACAAAATCAGACTAGAAATACAGCATAAATTTTTAACAGTGAGAGTATTTAGCCACTGGAACAACTCACCAATGGTTGTAGCAGATTCTCCATCAGCGGCAATTTTTAAAATTAAGATTGGATTGTTTCTTCAAAAAATCTGTGCTAGGAGTTTGGCAGAAGTTCTATGACCTGTGATATACCAGAGGTCAGACTAGATGATCCCAATGGTCCCTTCTGGCCTTGGAATCTATGATTTACCATAATGTGTAGGAGCCTGTCTTGAACTAGAACCCCACTTTGGTAGGTGCTGTAAGAACAGAACAGACAGACACTCCCCACACCAGGCAATTTACAGTCGAAGGCGCTCAGGACCATGGAAAAGCAAGTCTATGGTGACATGGCTTTCCTTCAGTGGGTCAAGGGCCAGAGCCAAGATGGTCTCTGCATAGCTACATCTGCAGCCACTGAGCAGGCAGCCATATTAGATGCGTCCTCTCTGTTTTACAGTCATTCAGGAATTTGTCAAGGAGCTGATAACCAGTGCCAAGGGAGAGTTATACCTGCCTGGTGAGTAAGGCCAGGTAGTCTGCAATCCTCACCTGTAAGGTTGCAGAGAAGTAGGCCTCCCTGTCAAGCAGTCTAAGGTCTACACATCTCCCTCCTGGGGCACAGATCATGACTAAAGCTACGATTTTTTCACTGAGGTCACGGAAGTGACAGAATCTGTGAATTCCAGGGACCTCCATGAATTCAGCCCTGTCAGCCAGGAGCTGCAGGGTCCTGTGGTCGGGGCCCCCCCAGAGTTCACAGCCGCCATGGGTGGTGGGGCCGTAGCTCCTGCCCACCACGGGCAGTGGGGGGCCGGGAAGTCCGAGCCACCATGGGTGGCAGGTCCCCAGATTTCCGAGCCACTGTGGGCATCAACATCTTCAAAGCTCCCAGCTGCTGCATGTGGCAGAAGTACCCCGGAGCTCTGAGCCCTCAAAGGCGTTGGGAGCCCCCAGAGCTGGGAGCAGTCCCCGCAGCTGCCCAACCTCTGAAGGCGGTGTGGGAACCCCGCAGCTGGGCTTCCCATTTTCTCAGCGATATTTTTAGTAAAAGTCAGGGACAGGTCACAGGCTTCTGTGGGATTCTTCTCTATTGCCCGTGATCTGTGACTTTTACTAAAAATATCCATGACAAAATCTTACCCTTAATCATGGTGCACCTGGATGTTTCAATTTCTCATTGACTTCTGGAACAAGGTAAGGAGGGGTGGGGGAGCAGTGAAGTGAAGACACAGTCTTCTGAATGTGAAAAGAAAGCCTTTCTGAAGGGCTCAATAGCATCCACTCGTCCTCTTACATATTGGTCTGTGACTGGTCTCAGGGAACCCTTGGCTGCTGTGGTCAGTCTCCCCGGTTGTCGGGGTTTGAGAGTATGTGGAATTTCTCCTACACTGCAGCCAGGATGACAGAGGGTCTCTTACCCTGCACAGGAGATCCTTGAAAGGTCAAGAGGGCACAGGGATACTTTGAGTCACCACTTGGTCTGGTGAGAGGGAACAAGAAGAAGAGGACACATGACAGGGCCAGGAGGATCATCATATGGTGGTCTATTTAGACGTGCTCTCCATCTCACAACCTGGTTTTTCTCCAAGGCAACTTAGAACCTGGTCTGGTTTGTCATGCTGAGATTAGGAGCTCAGACTGCCCAAGAGGGGACAATTCCACAGAGGCCCAGAGAACCACCTGGTATCTGCAGAGGGTGACTCCAAGGTGGCTCTCCCCCACACCACTGGAGGAGATGAGGACCCCAAAGCCTGTGTCTCTGGTGTCTTGGGGTGCTGAGGATAGATCCTAATTTTGGCTCCAAGACAACTCAAGGAGGAGAGAAGCTCTAATGTTTGGCCTTGAGACAGGAAAGCGATGCTTTGGAACAGCACACGGCCAATGGGGCAGAAACACAAAACAGTGTTGCAGTGTGATAAACCACTAATAGGTAAGAACAACAAAAGCTAAAGAGCAGGACTTTTCCTTCAGGAGGAGCCATTATAGAAGCAGATGGACAGATGGACTGATATAAGAGAGAACTGAGACAGACAGGGGCCACATTGCCTTATATGCCCTTGAGTGTAGAGACAAGAGGGCATGCAGGGCACAGGCATGGCTCCACTGGTTGGTTCCAGACCTGCAGGCACGAGGCACATGCACACCATGCATAAGGTTCACATAAATGACAGTCAAAGCACTCTTATAGTGTGTTCCCCTTCCCTCATCTACTACCTAACAATATTCCAGAGACAAGAGCTGCTGTGGAATTACATAGCAGAAAATGAAATATAGCACCACACAGGGCATTTACAAAGCATTGATATAGGAGTGATAAACTAGCAATATAGTATTCAGATATGAATATCTCACCATGGCCATGATCAGATGCTATAACAGTGCTGAGGAAAATTAGGACAGTTTAAGCAAAAATGAAATAAAAAAAAATCAAGTTATGGGCCCATAGGATAGACTCAGGCCTAAATAATGAAGTGCGTGGATAATACCGTACCAGTGAATGCTTCCAGACTTCTATGCCAATATTCTCCAGTTCCTGAGTACAGTTTGCACTGATCATTGAATCAAAAGTCCTTAACACCTGCACGGAAACCCATACAATCCATCAAGATTACATGCAATTTATTATGTTCCCATCTAAATGCTACTTTCACACACATCTCCAATTTGTACCTATTCTTTTCTTGTCTTGTTGCAATCAAACAAAAGTTATGGATTGTGTGAACGTGCCCATGGTTCTGTAACTACATGGTAATTAGGGTAAACTACTTTAGTGAAAAAGTGGTTATTAACCTTACATCACGACTGTTCTTTGAGAAGTGTTGTACATGTCCATTCCACTCTTGGTGTGTGTGCAGGTGCACAGTTGCCAGAAATTTTTCCCTTAGTGGTACCTGTTGGGGTGGCTCAAGCACACTTTGCTGGTGCTAGAATGAAGGGCCAGCAGACCGTGAGCCCCCTCAGTTTCTTCTTTCTGGAGACTTCGATGAAGAGAGGTTGGAGGGGGGTCGTGGAACGGACATGTGCACCGCATCTCGAAGAACAATTACGGAAGGTTAGCAGATGTTTCTCTTCTTTGAGTGATCGTACATGTGCATGCCACTGTTGGTGACTCCCAAGCAGTTAAACAGACACCGGGATCAGAGTCCGTGCACACACAGAATGTAGTACAGCTCGACAAAATTTGGCATCATCTCTTCAGTATTGGCTCATGGTAGGGTGACCAGACAGCAAATGTGAAAAACAGGACAGGGGGTGAGGAGTAATAGAAGCCTATATAAGAAAAAGACCCAAAACTCAGGACTGTCCCTATAAAATCGGGACATCTGGTCACTCTAGCTGATGGGGTAATGGAAGGCAAAAGCGCACACTAATGACCAGGTAGCTGCTTTACAAACATTCAGAATAGGGCCTTTTTTGAAGTTGGGGGAAGGGATGCAATCCCCCATCTGACCTCACCACTCCCAAGAGTTCTGGGATTGGTACAAGTCCTTAGGGCTCAGCATCCCGCTGGCGTTCCTGCTTCTGACAGTGGAGTGGAGGACCCTTTCACAGAGAGCAGCTTCCTTGTACAACTGTCTGTTCCCTCTCTTACTAATTAGCTTCTGCCGGTGAACTTCCAGGTTCCAAAACATACATACATGTGCACACAATTTCTGGGTAGAAAGTCCATTCAAGGTCAGTGGCCCTTTGGTAGAACCCTCATTGTTCCTGTATGGGAGAGTTCTTCAGTGCTGATGTCCCTTGAATGCTCTGTCACAGCTTCCCAGACATAATCCTTGCTACAAAATGTATGCACTAATCCACAAGGACTATAATCACACATGGCATTCACAAAACAAAAATGGAGTTCCTAATCCAACAGACATAACCTCTAGACTGTCACAGAGCTCTTGTGTGGGCACTCACTTTAGCTTGAGTTAAGCTAAAGAAATACAAGGCACTCAAACAGCCTGAAGAGCATCCACACAAGGAGGTGGCTCTGATCTAACTACTGCAACTTCAAATCCATTTAATGAAGATGGTAGTAAAAGTGTACCGAGACAGCCCCAGTAAAATAACATCACAAAAGTGAGAGGAGAGGAATGCTGAGTAACTGACAGACTGTTTAGAGTTCTGGTTTTGTTTAGCTAGCATCTAATGAAAATTTGAGAGGAAGTGTGTGGATAGATTCAACACCCCTTGTGTTGTGCATTGTCAGTTTTCTAAATACATCTCCTAACAACCTCAAGAAGTCCTCCAGCAAAAAACAGGGAGGAGCAGACATGTCATTCCTGTTATTTCTAAAGAAAATAAGAAAAAAACTGACAAAAACCTAGACATTTTTTACTTATAGGGCTCAAGTGCAATGTTTAGAAATCCTTTAATAGTGACCTTTAAGGTTCCTACAGCAGTAATAAGTAGCCCACATTACAGACACCTTCTCTAGTATTTTCTGTTCTTTTCTGTCTAGCTCAGTATTATGTTTTAGACCATAGCATACAAAACATGCTACATGGCCCATACTGGAAGTTTAATTTTTGTATCTCTTGGTATTGAGATTTTAACTCTGCAACTTGAATGTTGCATTACATTTTTTTATATGTCATTTATATTACTAAGTCAAATCAACATCTCTAAATTAATGTGATCAGCCCCAACAAACTGCAAGTTATTCTGCCCAGCAATTTCGTTTGGCTCAGAGGCGCAAAATGCTTTCAGCCAGTTAGGGGACAGAAAGCATCTATGCTATTTTTAATTGGTACTGAGATCACCGGAGAAGTAAGCAACATTGGATATTATGATCTGTTGTACCTTGTCATAACGTATCAGTAAGGATGTCTTTGATCCCAGTGTGGAAAGGATTCCGGCTATCTCCACAGCAATGTATCCAGCACCAACAACAACACTGCGCCTGAGGAAAAGCAGCAAGATCACACATGCAGCATCAGAGATAACAGAACAGACCCTTAGCATAGGTTCTTACTGCTTGAACGAAAGGACAATGTGTCTCCTGTAATCCAGACATGTCTTGGTTCTGGGACTATTTCACATGTGACTTTGCACCCCACAGCTAATTCTAAATTGTATGTTCTTTCCCATGATCTCAGGCTTTAACTTAACGGCCACATATGTTGTAAATCTACTTTATTAACTATATGCTACAAGAAAACCAGCTCACAGAATGAGCCATCTTACACTTTGTTTTCATGGGGTATTGATATGGTTACCATGACCATTGTTTTTGGCTCACTACAAAGCTATGATTTTAAGTCAAGTCAATTTCCCCCCAGCCACGTAAAGGAAGATTGAAATGGAAAGCAAGATGCCATTTAAGGGTCAGGCACAGGTGTGTGGCTGCAGAGTGGTTATGTCAAGCAAAAGTTGGCATCCTCTCTTGGGCGGGCAGTGACACACTTGTCCATTGACATTGGGTCAGGCAGGAGACAGGATCAGTGAAACAGGCTACATAGCAGAATCATCTGAGGTATCCTTGGACAAGCCACCAGGGAACATGTACAAGATGGCTGGGCACAATGTCAATCCAGGGGCTGAGGCTCAGTTAGCCTGTCATCCATTATTTTCTGCTCCAAATAGAGAACTTAAGAAAAGCTGAAGGAAAGGCACAGACATCAACATAAAGAACAGGATGCCATGCCCTGGATGGAGCCTCTACAGTTTGATATTTTTCCCTCATTCATGGGAATGAACAGTCTCTCAGCCTTCCCATAATCCCAAGGGCACTGTCCATAGGCCTTAAATCATTGCAACTTCCTTTCTAAAGGCAGATTGTCAGCAGGTGGGTTATGTTGTCATAACATACACTGGGGGGCAGTGGTACATGTACTCACTAGCCAGTATTTTAGTCATGGGGACTATCCTGGCTGTGAAGGTTGCATGGGACTCCAATACGGCTTTAACAGTAGCTGGAAAGAATGTGGCAAAGCAGTGCCAAATAAGTCACTCCTGCTTCTCCTAGGGCTTAGATCAGCGTGAACTATTGTCACTGACGACTAAAGCCTTGCAACCCATTATGACCTGATTACAAGCGACAGGTTTAGGTCTGAAAACTACCCAACTTTCTTGGGATCAGGTCAGCTCTCCTCCTGCCCATGGGTCAGTGCAGCAGTGGCTGCATGCCCTGCTTCTGCCGCTCACTGCGCTGGGGAGTGAGTGTGACAATGAGTTGCAATGCCTCTCCACAGCACATGAAGAACAAGAAGCAAAGATTCAAAGAGTAGTGTGCTGCCCTAATGTAGTTATTTAAAAAAAAAAAAAAAAAAAGTCCTGTATTTTAATAAACACAAGGCAAGGGATAAGAATCACCTCAGTCCTGGCTCTTTCTGATCAGGCCGTGTTTTATACCCATTTTGCACAGGAATAAGTTACTGCACAGGAGCAGGGTACAACAAATTGAGTCCTGTGTGCTTTGCTTTGAGCAACATGCTGAGAGCAGCCTAAGATAGCAGATTTTGCTACTGAGAGTCTGTTTTTTGGTTTGCTTACCTGGGCAATTCTTCCAGTTCAAAAAACCCATCACTGGTGATTCCCAAGCTGGCACCTGAAAAGTAAATTTCACACAAACCATGACATGCTCTCTCCCAGTAACAAAACCCTGCTTTTTCTTAACAGCATTTGTGCATTTCAACGCAACACTGTTTAGTTTAGATCAGGGGTAGGCAACCTATGGCACGTGTGCCGAAGGCGGCACGTGAGCAGATTTTCAGTGGCACTCACAGTGCCTGGGTCCTTGCCACTGGTACGGGGGGGCTCTGCATTTTAGTTCAGTTTTAAATGAAGCTTCCTAAACATTTTAAAAACCTTATTTACTTTACAAACAACAATAGTTTAGTGATATATTAGACATAAAAAGAGGCCTTCTAAAAACATTAAAATGTATTACTGGCACGTGAAACCTTAGAGTGAAAAAATGGAGACTCGGCACAGCACTTCTGAAAGGTTGCTGACCCCTAGTTTAGATGTACACTTCTTGCTGTTAGCATTTATCAGCTTTACATACAAACCAATCCCAAGCATACAAACATTTGACTTGTTTTTAAAGCTCATTTCCCCCCTTCAACAGTGGAAGAGAAAGGGCACTCTTTACTTTGCAAAGCTGAGGTTAGGATTGAAAGAAAGTATTGTCAGCAGAGCTTGAAAAACCTCCCAGACACTGCTTGCCCAAAGAGACTATATGCCTAAGCCCACCACAAGAGCCATGTCCCTAAAGCTATGCAAATTTCATTTGCATTGACACATTTTCACTCTTCCCAATTAATCAGTTTGATCGCCCCACAAAAAATCAGCTGAACTCCACTCGTTCCTCTTCAAATCCCATCAATTCTGCCCTCTCTACCCCCTCAAAACCTCCAGTTCTGTTAACCCCAATCAATGCTGTCCCTCAAAGAGTGATTAACTCTGCTCCCTCATCCCTGTAAAAGAGTCAGTCAGTAAAATCTTGTCTTCATAGTAAAGAAAGTGTATTTTAACATGTCAGCTCACACACGTTACAGTCCTAGTGTACTTGTAGTTTGAACAAGGTAAGTTGTAGTTTAACACTAACAGTCACTTTGTGCTAGCTGATGGAGGTGAACACTAAGGGTATGTCTACACTACCGGATTATTCTGGTTTTACAGAAACCGGTTTTTTAAAACAGATTGTATAAAGTCGAGTGCATGCAGCCACACTAAGCACATTAATTTGGCTGTGTGCGTTCATGTACCGAGGCTAGTGTTGATTTCCGGAGCATTGCACTGTGGGTAGCTATCCCATAGTTTCCGCAGTCTCCCCCGCCCATTGGAATGCTGAGTTGAGATCCCAGTGCCTGATGGGGCAAAAAACATTGCCGCTGGTGATTCTGGGTACAGCCTCACCCTTCCCTCCGTGAAAGCAGCAGCAGACAACCGTTTCACACCTTTTTTTCTGGGTGAACTGTGCAGATGCCATACCACGGCAAGCATGGATCCTGCTGAGCTCAAGACAACAATCATGGACGTTGTAAACACCTCGCGCATTCTTGTGCAGTCTGTGCTGAACCAGGACCTGCAAAGCCAGGCAAGGAGGCAGCAGCTACGGCAGAGCGGCAATGAGAGTGATGAGGACATGAACACAGAATTCACTCAAACCGTGGGCCCCTGCGCTTTGGAGATCCTGCTGGTAATGGGGCAGGTTCTAGTCATTGAACGGCGATTTTGGACCCAGGAAACAAGCACAGACTGGTGGGACCGCATAGTGTTGCGGGTGTGGGACGATTCCCAATGGCTGTGAAACTTTCGCATGAGTAAGGACACTTTCATGGAACTTTGTGACTTCGTTTCCCCTGCCCTGAAACACCAGAATACCAAGATGAGAGCAGCCCTCACAGTTGAGAAGCGAGTGGCAATAGCCCCCTGGAAGCTTGCAACGCCAGACAGCTACCGGTCAGTCAGGAATCAATTTGGTGGGGGCAAATCTACCGTGGGGGCTGCTGTGATGCAAGTAGCCAAAGCAATCAGTAAGCTGCTGCTACGAAAGGTTGTGACTCTGGGAAATGTGCAGGTCATAGTGGATGGCTTTGCTGGAATGGGATTCCCTAACTGTGGTGGGGCAATAGATGGAACCCATATCCCTGTCTTGGCACTGGAGCACCAGGGCACCCACTACATAAATCACACGAGGTACTTTTCAATGGTGCTGCAAGCACTGGTGGATCACAAGGGACGTTTCACTAACATCCACGTGGGATGGCCGGGAAGGGTTCATGACGCTCGCGTCTTCAGGATCACTGTTTAAACGGCTGCAGCAAGGGAATTACTTCCCAGACCAGAAAATAACAGTTGGGGATGTTGAAATGCCTGTAGTTATCCTGGGGGACCCAGCCTACCCCTTGATGCCATGGCTCATGAAGCCATACACTGGCAGCCTGGACAGTAGTCAGGAGCTGTTCAACTACAGGCTGAGCAAGTGCAGAATGGTGGTAGAATGTGCATTTGGCCGTTTAAAGGCGCGCTGGCGCACATTACTGACTCGCTCAGACCTCAGCCAAACCAGTGTCCCCTTTGTTATTGCTGCTTGCTGTGTGTTCCACAATCTCTGTGAGAATAAGGGGGAGACCTTTATGGCGGGGTGGGAGGCTGAGGCAAAACACCTGGCCGCTGATTATGTGCAGCCAGACACCAGGGCGATTAGAAGAGCACACAGGGAAGCGGTGCGCATTAGAGAAGGTTTGAAAACGAGTTTCATCACGGGCCAGGGTACAGTGTGACTGTTGTGTTTGTTTCTCCTTGATGAAACCCACCTCCCCTTGATTGACTCATTCCCTGTAATCCACCCACCCACCCTTCGATCACAGCTTGCTTTCTAAGGAAATAAAGTCACTCTCGTTTAAAAATCATGTATTCTTTAGTACTTAACTATAAAAAGAGGGAGAGAACTGACAAGGTAGCCAGGGTGGGGTTTGGGAGGAGGATAGGAGGGAAGGAAAAGGCCACTAAAAAAATTTCATAATAATGACAGCCTTTTGGTTGGGCTATCCACTGGGATGGAACGAGCGGGTGCAAGGAGCCTTCCCCCACGCGTTCTTACTCGTCTGGCAGGTGATGAGGCTAAAGAACATGGTGAGTGGTGAGGGTGGTTACACAGGGGCTGCAGCGGCACTCTGTGATCCTGCTGCCGTTCCTGAAGCTCCACCATACGCCGGAGCATGTCAGTTTGATCATGCAGCAGCCCAGAGTTGTATCCCGCCACCGCTGATCTTCCTGCTGCCACCTCTCATCTACAGTGCCCCTCCTGTCCTCACGGTCACTGGCATCTTTCCTGTACTTTGCTACCACGTCCTTCCATTCATTCAGATGAGCTCTTTCATTGCGGGTCACTTCCATGATTTCCGAAAACATTTCTTCTCGCATCTTTTTTTTCCCATCCCCTTATCTGAGATAGCCTTCGGGATGGAGTAGGGAGGCTTGAAAAATTTGCAGCTGCATGAGGGAGGGGAAAAAAGGGAGAGAAGCAATTAAAAAAAGATACTTTTTAGAGAACAGTGGTTATATTCTTTCACGGTGAACGACACTATTCACCTTACATAGCATATGTGTTTTCACTATGAAGTCGCATTTCGCATCTTAATATTGAGTGCCTGCGGCCTTGGTGTTACAGATCACAGACGCAGATCCGAGCAGCAGAATTCGGCTTGCATGCCGCCATGGTAAGCCATTGTCTTTCGGCTTCTGCAGCCTTCATATATCCAGCGGCCTCCTTTCTCAAATAGCAAGCAAAGCCTGTTGAGTGCTGCTTCTTTCCTGTTATCATGCAGCAGCAGAAACCACTCCCACTTCCAATTTTCTGGGATGATCCCTTTCCCCTCGCCCCCAATACTGCGTGGCTGGTAGCAGAGAAGATCACTGCTAGCCAAACGCGGAAAAGCTCAGAGCCAATCGCCCCCATTTCCCCCCGCTTGGCTACCTGCAGGGAAGGATTTCTTTTAAGCCACAGACAAACAGCCCAGTAGGAATGGCCATTTCTGTCCCCTTACTTAAATTCCTGAATTTCAACCAGGTTACCATGAACGATATCACTCTCCTGAGGATAACACAGCGAGATAAAGAACGGATGTTGCTTGAATGCCAGCAAACACCAGGACTATACACAGCTAGGCTTTGTCATGCAATGATACCAGATTACTTGCTAAATGCATGGCGTGGTCAAGTGTCCTACCATGGAGGACGGAATAAAGCAACGCTGCCCAGAAACCTTCTGCAAAGGCTTTTGGAGTACCTCCAGGAGAGCTTCATGGAGATATCCCTGGAGGCTTTCTGCTCCATCCCCAGACATGTTAACAGACTTTTCCAGTAACTGTACTGGCCCCGAATGCATCCCAAGTCCTCCAGGCAAATTAATCATTAAAAAAACGCTTGCTTTTAAACCATGTTTTATATTTACAAGTTACACTCACCAGAGTTTCCTTCCATGGCTTCATTGTCTGGGATAGTTGCTTGGGAGGGCTGGGAGTGTAATTCCGTCAGGGTGAGAAAAAGCTCCTGGCTACTGGGGAGAACAGAGTGCTGTGTGCTGTCTGCAAGCTCGTCCTCCTCATCTTCCCCGTCCGCAGAATCCTCAGCCATGGCTGAG
Source organism: Chelonoidis abingdonii (assembly GCF_003597395.2). Classification (NCBI taxonomy): domain Eukaryota; kingdom Metazoa; phylum Chordata; order Testudines; family Testudinidae; genus Chelonoidis; species Chelonoidis abingdonii. Next base: position 3,809,721 of record NC_133773.1, on the reverse strand, counting down.
ATTATCACTCCCACCTCGGAATCCATGGACAGGGCTGAGGAACTGGTGGCGGACCCCCCTAGAATTGCATGCAGCTCAGCGTAGAAGTGGCATGTTTTCGGCCCTCTCCTGGACCTTCCGTTTGCTTCTCTGGTTTTCTGGTAGGCTTGTCTGAGCTCCTTAACTTTCACACGGCACTTCCTGAGTCCCTTGTGTGGCCTCTCTGCATCATGGCCTTGGAAATTTTTTCAAATATTTTTTCATTTCGTCTTTTGGAATGGCGTTCTGTTAGCACAGAATCCTCTCCCCACACAGCGATCAGATCCAGTACCTCCCGTGCAGTCCATGCTAGAGCTCTTTTTCAATTCTCAGGAGACTGCATTGTTACCTGTGCTGATGAGCTCTGCAAGGTCACCTGTGCTGGCGAGCTCTTCACGCTGGCCAAACAGGAAACGAAATTCAAAAGTTCGCAGGGCTTTTCCTGTCTACCTGTCCAGTGCATCCAACTCCAGATTGCTGTCCAGAGCGGTCAAAATGGTGCACTGTGGGATAGCTCCCAGAGGCCAATACCATCGAATTGCGGCCACACTAACCCTAATTTGACACGGTAATACCGATTTGAGCGCTACTCCCCTCATCAGGGAGGAGTACAGATATCAAGAGCCCTTTATATTGAAGTAACGGGCTTCGTTGTGTGGACGGGTACAGGGTTAATTCGGTATAAACGCATAGTGTAGACCAGGCCTAAGATTGTAATGGGTTAGCTATCAGGCTTTAAACACACCTTTTTCCTAGTCTAGGCAGGGCCTAAGAGGCTGCTCTATTCCTTGCCAAAATAACCGAGGGTATGTCTACATTCTGAGCTGGGGATGTAATTCCCAGCATGAGTTGACATACAAACGCAAGCTTTGATCAAACTCATCCACTAAAAATAGAGGAAGTGTCAGGAGGGGCTAGTCACCCCAAGTACAGACCAGTCCAAGATGCTGAGCACATATCTGGGGTAGCTAACTCCTCCCACCACTCATGCCACCACAGCTACACTCTCCTTTTAGCATGCTAGCTCAGCCAGAGCTAGTGCAGGTATGTTTTTTCAAGCTGGAATTTACACGTCTAGCTCAAAGTGTAGACGTACTCTTAGAGATGCCAGTGCTGATATGCTCCTTATCTTTCCTCTTCCTTGGGTTAAAGAAAGAGCAGTGCAAAAAGCTGTTCCACTGTCTTCAATCCCTCTCCTTTCCACAGCGGGAGCCAGTAATTCCTCAGCTCCATTCACTCACGAAAACATCTCTACATACTCATGCAAGTTGGAGAGTTTGATTTTCAGGCTGCGGTTTTAAGTAACAAAACAGGAAAACGTAGAGCAGATACTAAATCCTAACTAATGACCTCTAATTTCTTTTCCCCCTTAAAAAACTAAACCAAAATAACACATTAAGATAATAATGAAAGCGTTTCCAAATATTTTTACTGAGGACATTCAGAAGGTATGTAAGGTTTCAAAACTACTCAGATCAATACCAGTTTTGCTTCTTTATAATATGTAAAGAAGGATTTTTTATTTTCTATTTTAGTAAAACCTTAAAATCATCAGGGATGTCAAGAGTGATTTCATTCTGTGGGAGGGCTTCCTAGAATTTTCCAGGGAGGTATAATGAGAGTGCTCACACCTTCAGTAAAGTGGGAATGGCCTTGAATTTTTAACAGAGACTTCCCACCTCTCAATTGTTAGTCAGCGAAGTTAAATAAGTGTTAATAAAAAAAAGTTTCAAGCAGGGACTAGAAATCCCTTTGCTCATCTTTCTACTTCTGGACTGTTGAAACTAGCTCTTCAGTCACCACACAACTACAGTAACTCCTCTATTAAAGCTGTCCCGGTTAACGTTTTGTGGTTACGTTGCAGATCATTAGGGAACATGCTCGTTTAAAGTTGTGCAATGCTCCCTTCTACCGTTGTTTGGTAGCTTCCTGCTTTGTCCACTGCTTGCAGGAAGAGCAGCCCGTTGCAGCTAGCTGGTGGGGGCTTGGAACCAGAGTGGATTGGCAGCCCCCCATCAGCTCCCTGCTCCCCTAAGTTCCCTGTGCAGCAGCTGCCTAGCAGTCTATCAATTGCCAGGCAGTTCAGCTGTCCCCCACTGCCATGTGCTTCTCCTGCTCTCTACTTGGAGCTACTCCCCGAGACTCCTGCTTGCTGTGCAGGGGGAAGGGAGGAAGGGAGGGGGGCTGTCAGGGTGTTCCCCTACCCCCTGTTCCTGCACCCCGCTTACCCCATCTTCCATAGAGCAGGGGGGACACACGACAGGGCTCAGAAGGGAGGGAGCTTGCTGGCAGCAACTGTGGTCTTAGCAAGCTGATCTAATTAACAAGGCAGTGTACCTAAGAGTAGAGTCAGTGTACTTAAAGGGGAAATGCGCATCTCTCTCACACACACACATCCTGTGTGTTTCTGTCTGGGATGCTGTCTCGCCTCCCTCCATTCCTGCTTGTAGAGTGTGAGAGTTAACCCTTGAGGGTTACACCAATTGCTAGTTCATCGTTTAGCAGTAAGGCATCCCCTGGGAAATATCCCACCATCTGACTCTTCCACCTCAACCAAGTTTCACAAGCATCATCACTGTCTACCAGTATTAAACTGTTCGTTTAAAACTTATACTCTGTGTGTGTATGTGTCTATATATATATATATATATATATATTTTATATATATATACATACACACACACACACACACAGAGAGAGAGCACGAGCGAGACACACACACGGACAGACTTTTGTTTGGCGAAAATTTTTTTCCTAGAACCTAACCCCCTCATTTACATTAATTCTTATGGGGAAATTGGATTTGCTTAACATTGTTTCGCTTAAAGTTGCATTTTTCAGGAACATAACTACAACGTTAAGTGAGGAGTTACCGTATGATGTCAAGAGTGAAGCCTGCCTGGTGTACGCAGTCCCCTTACTGACACACAGATTGTGCAGAATCTCAGCTTTCATTATTATGAAGTACATTTTTAGTCCTCATGGGTGCAAAAAATATGTTTAAAAATGTGAGCCAATGCAGTGAGCTCTGCCTGAGACTACAGGGAGCCAGAAACAAGGGTAGAGAGCTGTGAACTCTCTTGCCGTCATTAATCTCATTTGAACGTAAACGCTAAAGCCCAGAGATGGCACTTCACAGACAAAGGTAACTATTTTATTGAGGGTCATTCTAACAGCTGAAAAAGGAAATAGATTGGGAAAGAAGCTCTCAAAGCTGTGTAAATTAGGAGCAGCTGCCAGGAAAGAAATACCAAGGGAGGAACAGAGGATACACCCTCAAAGCCAGGGTAAGAAAATAGACAAGAGGCTGGGGAAAAGGAAAAAACCAAAGAGTAGAACAGCAGGAGTCCTCTCAAAAGGGAGTAGATTCTCCACGCAGTGATACTGAATGTGACAGTAAATAATCACTACATAAAGGGTACATTCTACCTCTGATCTTTGTGCAACTCTCATTGACCTCAGTTGGAGAGCCATTGTGTATTAAAAGGAATAAATGGTTATAAATTCAGACCCAGTCCATGAATTTGGAACTCTCTATCAAATGGGTGGGACACCCCTGCCACAGAGCCTTCAGTCTACTGAGGATCCAATTTTTCTAACAAACAGGACAAAAAACTCATGAGCTTTCAGATCTTTCTATATCATAAACAGACACAAGTGCCCCCTGTCACTCTGTGCACCCTTTGCAGGTATGCCCACCCTCAGCCTGCTAAGTCTGGAACAGTCTCTGTCATTTCCACAGCCGTAACAAACCAGAATACTTTCCATCAAAATGCAAAGTGATAAAAGCCTCAGGTAGCAAAGTTCAACGTCCGTGCTGAACCAAATGCGACTTCTGGGAAGATCTAAATGTTGCATCAGTTCCTTCCTATTTTATGGAAAGGTATTTGCAGTAAAAGCAGAACTGTTTAAAGGAGAACAAGCTGTGCAAGACCCTACGTTTAGTTTAGCCTGATATTCAATGACATGCATATTGGCCTCATAATAAGCAGATTAGCAGTTTTGAACAGGCAGATCCAATTTGGCTTAAGTGAAAATTGGCAAACATGGTGTCTGCCCAAGTCACCTGTGGAGGAGCTGGAAGCACACCTTACAAACCTTAACTGATGGCACCAAGGATCCTGACCTGGCACCTCATCCAAAGTTCACTGAAGTCAGTGGGAACCTTTTTCCTATAGAAAGACCTCTTTCTACATAGGCCAGAGTTCCATTTATATGAGGCAGGGAATAGTACAATGATGAGAACAAATGTACTTCCTAAGGGTACATTCTGTATAGACCACTGACACCAGAATGTACTGGAGCAACCCTATTTGCACTGGAAAAATAGGAAGTCTTGTTGTAACTCATATGAAATCTCCTCCCCTGGGAGTACTTGCATGCCATGAGGTTGATCACATTATTCAAAGACTTACCAGGGATTTCACTGTCACGGGTAATTGATGGTCGCCCACCTGTAGCTATAAGGATGTGGGGAGCTGTGTATTTTTTACCATTGACTTCTACCGTAGGCTCAGGATCAGATGTAAAAACTGCATGGCCACGAATGGTTTCTATGTGAGCCTATAAAAACAAATTTTAGATTGTACTGTTATTCTATAAATGACAGAACCGGATGCTAGAGAAAGAATGAACCTTTCCTAATTATCAAAGCAGAAGACAAAATTATTAGAGCAGAAAAGTAGTAAGACAGCTCTCAGATTCAGCATTTCAACTTCTGAGAAGTGCAACTAATGGCCTACGTTTTCAAAAGTGATTAGTGATTTTGGGTGCCCACTCCAGAAAATGCTCAGGAACCACCCTCTAAAAATCAGGCCCCTTTATGATATCTCACATGGCCACCTAAAATCATGAGTCAGTTTGAAAATGTAGGCCTATGCTCATCTAGTAATCTGAAATATCTGTAAATACAATGGAAGCCTTCAATCTGCATCACAAGCCACTGTATGTTCTGAAGAGCTAATGAAGATCAAACTTCAGCCAGCTAAAACATGACTAAGCTGGTAAGAAAGAGTTACTTACTGTAACTGTGCTTCTTCGATATGTGATCCAGACACGTATTCCACGCTAGGTATGCGTGCTCACCAAGTGCACCATAGCCAGATGATTTTGTCTAGCAGTATCAGTAGAGGGACAGTGCTCATGCCTTGCGGCCAAAACCTCACCCTGGCTAGATGAGGGAGTGCCACATTAACCCCCGATGAATTCCTTTGCACCAACTCCCAGAAACTAGACTCTGATGCAAAGGGGATGGAGCGTGGGTTGGGGAATACACATCTGCATCATATGTATACAAAAAAAAAGTCAGTCAGTTACAGATAGTAACCATATCTTCTTCAAGTAGATGCAGCCATGTATTCTACTTAGCTGACAAGCAGCACTCACAGAAGGTGGGGCTCAGAGTCTATTTAAACAAGGACTGCAGGATTGTCTTCCCAATATTTGCATCTTCTCTGGATGCTGCAGTAATGGCATAATGGGTGGGTAGATAGATAGATGACTACGTGGCAGCTCTGCAAATATCTAATATTAAGAGGTCACTTAAGAATGCTGTTGATGTAGCTCTCGCTCTCACAGAATGAGCTCGCACACACACAGAGGGGACCTACGCAAAACTGTTTCGTATGCAACCTTAATGCAGAAAGTTATCCACTTTAGAGACCACCTGCGAGGAGACTGCCTGTCTCTTCACAGTGTGCATACAACGCAAACAGATGCAGCAAAGCACAAAAAGGTTTCAAGAAAAGGCTAAACATCATCTGATATCTAACACGTGGCGATGTTGCCCCTGTGAAGATGAGTGCGGCTTAGGAACAAAAACACAGGAAAACATACTCCCTATTTAAACGAAACCGAGATACCACTTTAGATGCAAATTTTGGGTGAGGTGGCAATGTCACTTTTTCTTTGGCAGAGCCTCCTGATGTGTAATTCAAATGCCTCAGACACATGAGAATTGTCATGGAAGGTTGGGACTGCAGCCTGAGACAAAGGTGATAAAGTGTCTGGAAAAGGTCAGTCTACAAAACTATTCTTGAAACTCAGACTCTATTAAGGTACCAATTAATTCAATTTTCCAAGTAGAGACCAATGTTGATTTTCTAACACTAGTATGAAACCCAGACAATTGAGTAAATGCAGTGTGATGCACATATGAGAAAGGACTTCTTCTCTGGACCTGCCCGTTGGTAGCCAGTCATCTGGAGGTACGCCATCACCATAACCACACATTTGGTAAAGACCCAGGATGTGGAAGACAGACCAAAAGGAAGGAACATATACTGAAAATGATGGTTAGCCATGACAAACCAGAGAAATCTTTTGCTGTTTGGGCCAGAGCAGCACTGCCTCATATAGCCAGGGAAGGGGCTATCGTCATGAGGTGTGAGCATACCCCTCTACAGACACTGCTGGACAAAATTCTCTGGGTTCAGTGCACTTGGCATGCACAAACACCTAAGTAGAATACATGGCTGCATCTACTTGCAGTAGTGTGCACCATCACCTTATATAGACTGGGGAAAACAGGAAGAAAAAATGGCTTTCACTGGTTAATGAAGTGGGAATCATTTTTAAAACCACAGAAATGTGCTTTGACACAGGAGAAAGGTTTTAATAACTATTGCACTGAACGAAGATAAAAATCCAAGCTAAATCTCTAGGAAAGCCTTCATAGGTTCTGGGAAAATATGACAGTTTACAGAGGCATAGAAGAGGCTCTATAATTTTAAGATTTGTTACTTGTACATGGACCAAAATTTACAAACCTTGTTTAAGTTATTTTGATAGATCCCGTTCAGGCGGCTCACATAAGCATCACGCTTTTCTTTAATCACCCTGCAATAAAACGTAGTCACTGTCACTATATAAGCTTTTTCTCATTGCTAATAAGAATACACAGCAAAAAAAAATGGGGACTAGCTTTAAAATCCAACCTTATTAGATATGCAAACACATAAAGGTCATCAGATAAAGTCATGAAAACACGGCAGGGATGTGGAAGGTGACAGGGAAGGGAGGTTCAGGGGCATGGAGCACATGAAACAAACCACTATATAGCTGGTTATGTCATTAATGACAAGAGGTTTTCTTGACCAAGGCCCAGAGTTTGCTGGCAGCTGACTCCCCATCCTGTATGGCACTGGCAAAGCTGGCCCATGGGCCCAGGCATTCCACACTGGCTATGAGGAACATGGAACCAAATTGCAAGCAACTGAGTAAGCCTTGTTTCTCCCCCAGTGCCCCTAGGGCATTAAGTGGACATGGTCACAGAAAAGAACTGCTTATATACAGTCGCAGTGAGAGAACTGCTTATACATAAAGAAAAGACAATATTTACATAAAATGAATTGTGCTTTAAAAGGATAAATGTAAACTTAGACGTACCGCCAATTAAACTTAACATTGGGGGTTTCAAAGCCATAATCAGCATGATCATGGATGAATTCAAAGTGGACAGCTGTGTTCCACATCACCTGTCACAGAGGTAAAGAGAACAGTAATTCAGCATAGCATTAATGAAAAAAGCATCATTTGTGTCTATAAAAAGCCACAAAGAGTCCTGTGGCACCTTATAGACTAATAGACATATTGGAGCATAAGCTTTCATGGGTATCAATTGTCTCTAGTAATTCAAAATGGATTAGGTGGAACAACTCAGTTCCGTACATTACTATTTTAAATAGGCATTGTTTTATACATAAAGGCAACGTCAGGCCTTAAATACCCCAACACCATGCAGCAGGAAGCTCCTGGAGACTGGCACAGTCTGCTCTGCACGAGCAGGGCCACTACTGCACCATGCACTTGCCCTATTCAGGCCTACCTCTGCTTGCTGGTACAGAGGTGGGAGAGTTCCTAGGCCTACTCCTTCCCTTTGAGGAGACTTGCACCACTGTTTGAACAGCCCCGTGTTCACTTTGACTGCAAGAAGTCAATGGCGTCTGGCCCCTGTACAGGAGCATGGGGGAAGGAGACTCCTGGCACTATACTCCACCCTTTGTGTGCTCACATAGAACTACACAATCTAATACACAAAGATTTGGAGGGGATTGGGGAGAAGAAACCTCATATCTAAGGCCCTACTTAATTTGTGATATTGTGGATCCCACAATATTAGGCTTTCACTGTAATTTGTCAGTGAGAGCCCCCCGCTCTCAGCCACGGGTGCCTGATAGCAGGAGCCTCCGCTGCCAACCCTTTGCCAAATTATCACAAATAATATCATTACTTTTCCATGATTTTCAATGGATTGTCTGCAACTCAGCTGCAATTTTTTGACAATCATCTCGCGATCCAAGTAGAGCCTTACTCATATCTGTAGCACTAAGTTTATGCACACAGTAGCGTTAGGAAAAGTGGCCTTTTTTGATGTGTATGTCTTCATTTCTCATCAGACTTGAAATAGTACCATAGGAAAACAGCTTTTGTGAGCCTAAGGAAAATACTAAAACAACAAGTTCTGCTCACAGATACCCTGGTGTAACCTCCGTAATGCCAATAGGTGTGCATCCATGGACCTAAGAGCACAGTTTGTCCTTTGGATATTCATTTTACATAGTAACAGTCTAACCAGCCTATTCAGCCTTAGGCAAAAAAGCAAAGTAAGGATTGTGGAATGGAGTATTTTTGCAAGTGGCCCTAACTGTAGCTGCACCCCATTATGTTTATCTACTCTCTTAACAACATCTGTTTTGTGAAAAATCAGATGCAGACACATGCATTTCAACACAAAGACAATATGAAAGAAGAAAAAAATAATCTACCTTTTTTGGTACACATCCAACATTCACCTAAGAGAGAAGAATATTAAGTCTTCATTTGTCAATATGATAATAAAATCAATACTTAGAAAATGTTAAGTCCACTAAGTAAAGCTTCCCAAAATTGAAGACAATTCCACACCTTTCTCCCCCCCCCCACAATGCAGAAATATCAAAGTAATTTTGAGTTGGGCAAAGAGACATCCATGTTTGACACTTTAGTTCCTATTACCAGATTCAGAGGTTCCAATCTCACAGGGCGAGCTCAGCCCTTCACCCTTCTAAGGTAAGTTAAAAAACATGTATCATGCCCATTTTAAAGCTGTTGTCTTTCAAAGGATTCTTAACAGGATTTCCTGCTGCTCAGTATGGATACTAAAGATTGCATAGCACTTCTTATAAAGAAATACAAGTATAGCTCAGTGTCCTCAGCTAATACTTCCCCTCTCCCCATTACTGTGTAACTTTTGAGGGAGTGGCCAAGTGATCAAAGCACACAATTGGAAGCCAGCTCCGAGTTCTAATCTCAGTTGTCATTAGCTTTTTCAATGAACCCCTTTTGTGCCTCAGTTTCTCCAACTGTTAAAAATGTAACTATGCTAATATTGTATGATATCTTTCAAATGACTGGGTCAGCTTCTATGGGTTCACAACCTTCTGTCCTTGAAGCAAATTCATATTGAACACACCAGTGAACTCACACACACCTTTGGGGTGATAAGCAGTTGTACACAGAGCAATATACCCAGGTCCCAGTCTGACAGCCTAAAATGGCAAGATCCCACCTTGAGACAAAAGCAAGATGCCAAACAGCTGAGGGGGAGCACTCAGAGGCCAGAAAAGGGGCAGAGTCGCCTCAAACCAAGATACTTACCGAACAGACCTGTTTAAACCAATCACCATGAAGCCACTCCCTGCTTTACTTTCAGATTTATGCAACACTAGTTTGTTCACTCCTCAAAGTAGTTCTATTTCCTGTTTTAACTAGCTGCCAAGTGACATAAAATTCACCCTGACCTTATTTTTAGGAATGGCAGAGGTATAGAAAAATACTAGGAGCTCACAGGAGATTAAATGAGGATTTTTCCTTCCAGTTATTGGCCCTATAATACAAATGTATTCATACTTTTCATTAAAAGTTTTCTTCCTAAAGAGCTTCATCAAAACTTTGCAGTCTTTTTCCTGTCAATAGGAAAGCAAGTACACATACATTGCACAGATCCACCACCCTGTCTCTGTCTGAAGGAAAGGTACTTCAAAATACTTAAAATACTTTTTCAGGAGAAGCTGAAAACAGAAGTGTATTAAAATGCCTACAGTTGCACCAAAACACAGCTCTGTACTCTGCTATATTCTCTTAATCTCTATTCTTTGCTTTTGCCAGCATAAGAAAGATTATTTTGTGTGTGTACCATTTTATCTGAAAAACACAAATCCTCTATTTTATCTACTGTGAACTAGATCCTCAGCTTGTATATACTGACTAAACCAATTATGTCAATGAACAATCAGACCCTGTAGGTCAGAAATAAACTGATACTAACTCGCATTGTTTTAATAAAAACTTCTGATGAAACCTGAGTTTGGTAATATTTCAATGAAATTACACTAGCTTTCACAACACTGTAGCACCATCACTTTCTGTGTAAAAAGCTCTATAGTCTGGACTTGATTCTGTTTAGAAAGATCAGCAAATCTCTCTTAAATGTATGCTGATTTTACAAGATATCCATAATGTATCTCAGAGAGAGAAAAATCAGAGCCCATTTTTTTCTTAAAAATCCTACACTGTCTAATTAACTGGGGCAGAAGGGAAGAGTATATTGCTCATTCGGAATTCTGTAAATCTGTGCAAACTAAGGTGCTGGAAAGGCATCTGTTGTGTTCTGAATACACACAAATTATTTTACAATTGGTTGTAAGATATTTGGTGAAGTTCACATCTTCTGTGTGTGGAGAACCTAGCACAGCAGGACACTGATCCTACCTGAAACCTCTACAGTCTTGGTCCCACAACAATAAATATTATTATAAACAACATCAGCACCACACACACAAAAAATGGGGGTGGGGAATTCCTGGTCTTTCCTGGCTTTTGTCAGTTTGTTTCATGCACTTTAAAATCAATAAGACTCTATATAATTCCTAATATATTTTCTAAACACACCCTTCTTCCTAAAAGAAATAGAAGGTAATGGTTATTTGAATATGCAGCTGATTTGGAAAAAGTCTGACATGGATGGGCCCCATCCCCTTATAGGTGTGTAAGGAACAATGACTATTGTGAAAATTCAGTAATACAGAATATCCACAAAGCCAGTTGTCCTTGTGAAGAAAGATGTGTGACCAATCTCAGTTGTGCAACACCTGACAATACCGCTTTGTCGATGTGCTGGCATTTTCTCTATTTGTGACAGTCATTGCAGTTAAATAAAAGGATTTAAACAAAAAGTTTAGAGACTAGTAGGAACTGGCACCTCTAAACTGATGCCCACAGAGCAAGGGTGGCATCCCCCTGCCAATCAGTGCACACAAACCACACCTGTTCTTGGAGCTCACCACCCTTCTACAAAGCTAGATGAGTTCTGGAAAGAAAACAGAGCTGGCCCAGAGATCTGCCCCAAGATTACTCATTGGAGTCCCTCTTTGCAGCATGTCCTCACCCCCACCTCCCCAAGCCACATTCATCCACATACCCCACATCCTCCATCCACATCCATCCATGCCCCTAGCCATGTTCATCCATCTACAGACACACACACACCATCCCCAGTCACATCCATCCACACACCCAGCTCCTTCCTCTCCCCCCACCCCATCCATCCACAGTCACACAGAGCACTAACCCCTCCCCCGGCCCTCACCCCACCCCCACCCCCATCCACACACCCAGCCCCCCCCTCCCCCGGCCCGCCCATCCATCCACACACACACACACACACCCATCACCTGGCTTCCGCCCCACCCCATCCTCCACACACACCCCTCCCCCGACCTTACCCCTACTCCTAGCCCATCCATCCACAGAAGCCCTACCCCTACCACCCGGCCCTCCCCCACCGCTATCCATCCACACAGCCCAGCTCCCTCCCTGCATCCCATCCACCACACACATCCCTCCACCCCACCCCACCATATCCACCACACACCACCAGCTCCTTCCCCTCCCCCACCCATCCATCCACACAAGAGCCCTACCCCTCCCCCGCCTCACCCCACCACCCACCCATCCACACACCCAGCTCCCTCCCCCGGCCAGCCCCATCATCCCACACACCAACACACACACCCATCACCTGGTCTCCGCGCCACCCCGCGCCTCCACACACACCCTCCCCCACTTACCCCCACTCTAGCCCCACCATCCACACAGAGCCCACCCGGCCCTCCCCCCACCACATCCATCCACACACCCAGCTCCCTCCTGCCGCACCCACCCTCCATCCACACACACTCCTCCCACCCCACCCCCACCATATCCATACACACAGCCACCCCTCCCTGCCCCACCCCATCCATCCAACACATCCTCCACCCCACCCCCACCACTATCCCATCCATCACACCCAGCTCACTCCCCTGCCCCACCCAATCCATCCAAACACAATCCCTCCACCCACCCCCACCACAATCCATCCACACACCCAGCTCCCTCCCTGCCCACCCCCATCCATCCACACACATCTCCACCCACCCCACCACTATCCATCCACACACCAGTCCTCCCCTGGCCCCATCCACCAACACATCCTCCACCACCCCACCGCTATCCGTCCACCACCAGCTCCCCTGCCACACACGCCCCACCCACACGCAGCCCCGCCCCCCGCACTCACCGCAGGTGCCCCCCAGGCGCTGATGCCCACGACAGCCACGCGGGCTCCGAGCTCGGCCGCGCGCCGGCGCACTCGCCAGCCGCCCGAGCCGCTCCAGCACCAAGGTAGTCCGAAGGCGCAGCCATGGCCGAGGCGGCAGGGAGCGGAGCGCGGGCATGAGCGCGCGGCGGCAGCGGGGCGGGGCTGCTGAGTCACGTGACAGGGCGGAGCTCAAGAGGGGGCGTGGCTGGAGAGCTCCCTGTTCGGGAGGGAAGGGGCGGGCGTGCTCGGGGGCGGGGGGCTGCTGATCACGTGACAGGGCGGGAGAGGGGGCCTGGGGGCGGAGCTCGTAGGGGGCGTGCTTAGGAGAGCACCCTGGGCGGGGCACAAGGGAGGCGGGGCGTGCTCGGGGGCGGGGCTCTGGCAGAAGGGGAGGGAGAGGGGCTCAGGGCCCAGTAGGGAACACTGGTGGGAGCAGGCTGGGCTAGGGTGACCAGACAGCAAGTGTGAAAAATCAAGATGGGGGTGGGGGGTAATAGGAGCCCACATTAAAAAAGCCCCAAATATCAGGATTATCCCTATAAAATGGGGACATCTGGGCAGAGGGGAGGCGGGTTTTCCATTGATGGTACTGGAGGGCGGGGGTGTTACAACCCCACAGGCTCAGGCCCTGCTTTTAAACAGTGTTCCAGAGCAACCCTCTCCCTTTTAAGGGTAAGTCACGTAGCCTCAGGGCCGCCTCCCTGCACCCCTGCTTCACACCGAGCCCGGCTGGGTGATGCCAGGTGAGCTCAGCGCCTGGCACAGACCTGTCCCCACACCAGGGACTCGTACAGCCCGGCACAGATGTGCAGTGACACCCAGGCAGCAGTTTCAGCAGGGAAGAGGATTTATTAGTCAGCTGGAACACAGCAGGGGCAGGCCTTAGGTTTGCGCAGAAAAATCAAGGTTAAAGCATAGTGCACAGTGGTCAAGCCAGAGCAGCTCATGAGCCAGGCTGTATTGAACTCCACTTGCAGGCTCTGGCTCTTTGACTTTTTTAAGCAGTGCCAGCTTCTTACAGAAACCCTCATGCACCACACCTTGAGCTAGGGGGTCTCGGCTCAGCTTCCCAGCTGAGAGGCAGGGAATTCCTCCTCTCTCTGGGTCATTGGTTGGTAGGTGTCATTGTCAATGTTCTCATGACGGAGGTTCTCCCTTGCATTCTCACATTTTCCATTCATGGGGGTCAGCCTCTGCTAGTCTTTTTCAATCACCCATTCAGTCCCCTCAGACAGCTAGACATTCACATACCTATGTCACTTACTCTGCCCTGAGAGCAAACTGTGTTTCCTCCACTGGGTAGCAACGTAAAGTATAGGGGGGAAACTGAGGCACACAGAGGCATCATAAAGATATAACAAATTCTCACTTTGTGACAGGGCCTTTTGTCTTTGATCTCCACAGGGGGCAGGGAGGGGGATTCTCCGCTGATCTCAATAGGGGGATGTGACAAAGTGGGGTTTTCTGGATATTTTAATTAAGCATGTGTACCTCAGTTTCCCTGTCTGCACTGAGGGTAGCTCAGGATATGAGGTGTGGGTGTCACCTTCCTGTCTGGGGTGCAATGAATGGGATGTTATGGAAATGGCTGGAACCTGTTAAAAGTGACCTCATATGAATGATACAATAGGAAGCCCCAGTGAGTAACCAGTGACCAAGAGGAAGGTTTTCCCTTAACCTCTCAGTAGGGAAGCTGAGCAGAGAGCAGCTTGAGCACAAAAGGGCTGAGATGTGACAGGCAGAAGATAAAGAGTGAAGGCTTGTCAACACTTGAAACGCAACAGTGGCACAGCTGTAGCACTTCAGTGTAGACACTATTTACAGCAACGGGAGGGGTTCTCCCATCAGTACAAGCAATCCACCTCCCTGAGAGGCAGTAGCTAAGTTGAAGAAATAATTCTACAATAGGGGTTACATCAACTTAACTACATAATTTCGGGTGTGGATTTTTCATACCCCTGAGCCACATAGCTGGGTCAACCTAAATATTAAGCATAGACTAGGCCTGGGCTTCTGGACGAGGTTGGCTCCCTCACCTGGGACTGACAAAGGGGGTCAGAGAAAGACAGATTAAAAATGGAGTTCACTATCACTTGGGTGGTAGATTGCTCTGGCTTGAGTAGATGGACTTTGTCTTAACCCCTTTTTTTCTCTGTGCTAACCTAGGGACTTCTGATGTTGTGTACCAGTTGACTTATAAACCCTATTTTTTTCAAAACACTGCCTGGTGACACTGCAAATACACGCAGAGGTGCAGTAGTCCCTGAAGAATGTAAAAGTCTCTAACTAGAAGATCGAACTCAGTAAGCAGAGCTCATATTGTAGTAGTAGGATTTTTGTTTGTATTTTGGATAATTTAATGGATATAATAACACAGCATGTCTTAAATGTATTGATGTATGATTTGACCATATCCTGCCAGCCACCCTTTTTGAATAGCAGAAAGGAATGGCCAAAGGCAGGGGTGGCCAACTTGAACCTGAGAAGGAGCCAGAATTTACCAATGTGGATTGCAAAGAGCCACAGTATTACTGTAATATGTCAGCAGCCCTCCCCATCGGCTCCCTGCCCCCGCTCCTAGTGCCTCCCACCCACCAGCATCCCCACCAATCAGCACCTCCCCCTCCCTCCCTGCACCTCCTGATCAGCTGTTTCGGGACATGCAGCAGGCTCTGGGGGGGAGGAGCGGGAAGGGGGGGAGTTGGGCAGAGCCAGGAGTTGAGCAGTGAGCACCCCCTAGCACATTGGAAAATTGGCACCTGTAACTCCAGCCCCGGAGTCGGTGCCTGTACAAGGAGCCGCATATTAACTTCTGAAGGGCCACAGGTTGGCCACCCCTAGCCTAAGGGTCCGTTGGAAAAAATGCTTCAGAGAGACTGCCTGTGTCTGAACTGATGTTAAGGCAGGAACAGACCAGAACAGTCCTTATGGCTGATTATGGTCACCTTTTGTTTTCGGATAAGTTTTCCTTACAGTATTTGCTATAAGGCAGGGGTTCTAAAACTGGGGAGTCAGGACCCCTCAGGGGCTCACAAGGTTATTACATGGGGGAGTCACAAGCTGTCAGCCTCCACCTCAAACCTCACTTTATATCCAGCATGTATGGTATTAAATATATAAAAAAGTGGGTTTAATTTATAAGAGGGGGTCGCACTCAGAGGCTTGCTGTGTGAAAGGGGTCCCTAGAACAAAAGTTTGAGAACCACTGCAATAAGGTCTTGTTTCTAATTTGCATTGCAAATGAAGTTAGGTAAGGTTCTTTTGTAATCCCTTTAGTAACCATATAACCCTTTCTAAAATGTAATCCTTCCTGAAATTCTCTGTAAAATTGTTTGGTGTGAGTAAAGGATGTGTGCATGGTTAAGGATGAGTGTAAAAGCCATCACAAATGTCCAGATGATCAAGAAGAAGTGAGAGATCTGGAGAGACAGCAGGAAACAATCAGAAAACATCCATTGTAGCTGATGCTAAATGAGTTAGCAGCACTGACAACCTCACAGGTGAGGCAAATGCCACCACAGGCAAGACAACAAATAAGAGATAACAGTAGAAAACCCCAAGATTAACATCACTTAAGGACTAATGATTACAAAATGACATTGCAAAATCCATAGCCTAAAGTGGAAATTTACAAGTATAAAGCTGGCGTGTTTTGCCATAAAACTCTGGGTTCAATCCTGCAAAGCCTCGGCGCATCGTATCATGACTGACAGAGCCCAGCTACTCATTCGTGCTCAGTCTAACTGGACATTAGCTTGACTCGACTGACGACACACTGGTAACTCGTGTGTGTGTGAGAGAGAGAGAGAGAGAGAGTGTGAATGCATATGCTAACTGTTGTATTTTCAATAAACACAGCGTATTGCCTTTTCCCCTGAAAAGGATCCCCTCTACTTCTTATAAGCATAGCAATATCTGTGAAGCAGGAGAGCTGGAGCTGGTGAGACTGCATGGCTAACCTCGAAGGAAGAGTGAGACCCCTTACAGCCTTGAAGAAAGTACAACAGAGCCAAACACAGCATCAGAAATGAGCACATTTCTCATTTCTGGCTGTGGAAAACAGGTCTATCCGAAGAGTACCCTATTACCAAAATATACTGTGAATGGAATCTATTTTTCATTTTTGGTTGTAAGAGAAGTGCCTATTGAGTGTACTCATGGTCAGGTTCTGAGCACCCAGAAGATAAGCTGCTGTGATGACTGACTACATATGCACCAATTCCAAACTTTGACAACTTTGGCAAAAGTGGGGAGCTCTTGGCCCTTGTCAGTTGATACAGAACATTCATGACATGTTGTCCATCATGAATTATGTGTTTGCCCCTAATCAGTGGTAGAAACTGGTGACAAGCATATATGACTGCCCTGAGTTCCAGGATGTTGAACAGAGTGGCATCGTGAGGTGTCTAGCTGCACTGGGCCATGTGCATATCCAGATGTGCTCCCCAAACTAACAGGAAAGCATCCATCATTATAACAACTGTCAGGGAACAGCACATGAAAAGGAATCTTGGGCAGCTCTGTGGATATTTCCACCAATTGAGAGATTCCTTCATGAAGGAGGGTATGGAAAGTAATTTGGTTAGTTTGTGTCTGCTCAGTGCACAAACAGTCCTGAGCCTCCCTTGAAAGCAATGCATTCTCAGTCTTGCATGGTCTATAAACAAAAGTGCCAGCTAGCACATGTCCCAACAGCTGAAGACAATTTTTGACAAGGGAACATGGGCTGATCTGGATTATGTTTATGATGTTAGGTAAGGCTACCAATCTGTCCACAGGGAAGTAGACTCTTGCTGCTGTTGAATAAAGATAAGTTACTATGAAGTCTACCTTTGTACAGGAGGCAGGGTGGATTTTTGAATGTTCAGTCGTAGGCCAAGTTCGAGGTTGAAGTCTATGGTCTTGCAAGTGACCAGTAAAGTTTCATCGTGGGAGCAACTTTTCAGAAAACCAGTTGTCTAGGTAAGGAAACACCAGAGTTCCTGTTCTGTGGAGGGGTGTTGTTGCTGCTTGACATAACCTTTGAAAAGACCCTTGGAGCAGATGACAGGCTGAACTAGAGTACCCTGTACTGAAAGTGGGGCTAACGAACTGTAAAACACAGGAACCTTTTGTGATATGAGTGGATTGGATTGGATTGGTAATATGCATTTTGAAGGTTAAGTACTGAGAATCAAGCCCCTTGGTCCGGTGATGGAATTATTGCTGCAGGCATCAGCACTTTGAATTTTTGTGTCTTCGCAAAAGTGTTGAGTAACCTTAGTCTAGGATGGGTCTCCAACTGCTGTTCTTTTTTGGAACAAAGTAGTACCTGGAATAAAAACCCTTCCCTTCGTGCTGAATGAGAATAGATTCTATAGCACCCAAGAGGATGAGAGAGTATGTCTGATCTTAGAAGGTGCTTGTAAGAGGGGTCCTGAAACGGGATCGACAAGGGGGACTGGCAGGCCGAAGAGAAGAAAAGTGAACGTAATACCCTGGGGATATGATCTCCAAAACCCAATTGTCCGTAGTGATAGACTCCCAAGCCCACCAGAAGTGGTAAAGGTAGTTGCCAAAGGGAGGAAGGTGGGTGAATCATTGCAGTAGATATGAATGGGGAGGGTAGCTCAGGATCTCAACCACGGCATCAAAATTGGTGCTTCATGGTGGAAGGTTTCAAATCTTTGGTCTTGCAAGTGGATAGTTTTCTCCTCTGGAACCGGTCTCTTGCATTGATCATATGATCTCTGGGAGCTCTAGAATTGGGCGTGGTGGGATTTCTGCACTGGCTGGGACTTACCCCTACCCACAGGAGAAAGTGTAGTATAAATCCCCAGGGAACACCAAGTGGCCCTGGAGGCCTTCAATATGTGCAGAGATTTGTCCATTCTGTCAGTAAACAATTTAGTGTTATCAAAAGACAGGTCCTTGACTGCATTCTGGACGTCCTTTGGAACTTCTGAGAGTTGGAGCCAGGAGGCCCTTCTCCTAACTACCGCTGTAGAAATCAAACAAGTGCCAGTATCAGCAGTGCCAAGTGAGGCCTGTGGAGATGTTCTGGCAAGAAGCTGGTCTTTGGCAATAATTGCCTGGAATTGTTCTCTGTGTTCTGTTGGTAAATGCTCAATAAAGGAGTTAAGCTTAGTATAATTTGTCTGGGTGTATTTCACCATCAATGTCTGGCAGTTGGCAATTTTGAACTGTGAAATAGATGACAAATATGATTTTCTACCAAACAAGTCAAGGAGCTTATGATCTATCACAGGGCACAGATTTAGGTTGGTTCTGCTTTTCACATTGGTTAACCACCTTGACCACCAGAGAGTTAGGAAAGGGATGAGAAAATAAAGACTGAGTCCTTAGAAGGGACATAATATTTCCTAACTGCTCTCTTGCACATGGGCAGAGTTGTGACCGGGATGTGCCAGATAACTTTTGGAGGGTCCAGAAGGGCCTCTTTAAAAGGCAGGGCAATGAAGGCAGATGAAACTGTAGGAAGGATGTCAAGCAGGTTATGATGTGGCTCTTAGACCTTTTCAGGAAGGATCTGCAAAGAATCTGCAATTCTCTTGTTAAGGTTCTAGAATTACTTGAAATTCTCAGCCAGGGATGGTGGAGGTAACATACTAGCTTCATCCCGGAATGAAGAAAAGATGGTGGCTGGTAAGAAAGACCTCTTCATCAGCCCTACCTTCCTGTTCCTCAAAGGTTTCTTCGTAAGATACTGGTTTCCTGGGGTGGGTGATGAAGGTTGTCTAATGGCAAATGGGGTGGTACATATGGCATGGGTGGAGACCTCCATGGATGCCTCCCATCAGCAAGATGATGGCTGTGGACATCTTTCATGAGTGAGATCTATTTCCTCAGAGACCTCTGGAAAACTGCCACTATCCATCAATGGACGTTTCTGCACCATTGTTAATCTGTTCCTCTCTCTCACCTCTCTTCCCCATTACTGCACAGCCAAAGTTTCCTCAGCAGCAGAGCTTGGGCTGAAGGCAGAGTTGCAGATGGGGGAGGAGTTGAGGTTAGAGGTGGAGCTGGTCTGGGGGCAGAGAGGGAATGAAGACACAGCTGAGCTGGGGGCAGAGTGGAGCTGGAGCAGAGTTGAGGAGGAGTGGAACTAGAGGCAGATTGGGCCTGGAAGCGGAGCAGGACTGCAGGCTGAACAGGTTTGGGCAGAGCAAGGTTGGAAGTATGACACTCTCTCCCCTCCCCATCCCACGTGAGGATGGCCTGGGCCTGGAGGTAAAGCAAGACTGGTGGCTGAAGAGGGCTGAGGGAGAAGTGAGACTTGGGGTGGAGTGGGACTGGGAGCATGGTTCTCTCCCCGCCCCCATGGTGACTGATCAGGGTCCCACCACATGCACCCTGAATGGTGAGGCTTGGGGAGTCCCCTGACCTCTGTCAGAGGCGAGGTGCAATGAGCTCTCCATCTTATTTAACTAAGTTTGATCTTCCTGTTTTTTCTGGCTCTAGATTTTAAATACCAGACATAAGTTGCATTTTTGGGATATACAAGATTCCCCAAGGCAATGGATACACTGGTAGTGTCAGTCACTCACCAGGATTGCCTCTCACCACAATAGGTAATGTTTGAAACCAGGAGACCAAGGCATCCCCTCTCAGTAATGTAAAGCTCCAACTAAGAGAGAAAACAAGCCAATGGCTAAGTTTTTTCTTAAAGCTACTGTTACTAGGACTACTACTAAACTACACTAATAACTATAATTAACTACTCTAAGGACTTGTTTATATTACCCACAGGATCGACGGGCAGTGATTGATCCAGCGGGGGGGGGGCTGCGTGTCAATTTATCACGTCTACTCTAGATGTGATAAATCGACCACCGAGCGCTCTCCTATTGATTCTGGAGCAAGAGGCGCAGG
The DNA here is from genome assembly GCF_003597395.2 of Chelonoidis abingdonii. Classification (NCBI taxonomy): domain Eukaryota; kingdom Metazoa; phylum Chordata; order Testudines; family Testudinidae; genus Chelonoidis; species Chelonoidis abingdonii. The sequence continues at coordinate 3,789,212 of NC_133773.1, read as the reverse complement.
TGGAGTTGACTGGGGAGCATCAGCTGTCGACTCACCACAGTGAAGAGACCACAGTGAGTAGATCTAAATCGACTTCAGCTGGCTGAAGTTGTGTAACGTAGATTGATTCCCCGCCCCCCAGTGTAGACCAGAGGTAAGGCTGTGGGGACACAGTTGAGGTAAAACTCAACACCAAATCACTGCTAAGCTCCGTCTCAGGCCAAGGTGGTAGAGAAGGAACTGAGGGTAGTTCATCCACGCAGCGCTCTAGCACAACACTGTGGAGCACAAGACTGGGTAACACGCATGCGGGCCACACACTGCTTTTGTGAAATCTCCAATCAAAGGTGCAAGAGGAGCACCCAGTAGTGACACTACTCTAAGAAGGTTAGGTCACAGCCCACCCTTTTGCTGAACTCTCTCACTTTAGGACTACTTCTTTACACAAATCTGATTTGAGCTGTTCTCATTTGCCAGATCCAGGAAACTTTTCCCCTAAAAGCCGGAAAATGTCTTCGATGTCTCCCACTACATAAAATGAAGGTATAGTCAGTGAGATAGAGCCAATACATGAAAGGTGGCATTATTCAAGACTTTCCTGCCAAGTGTGCTGCTTTTAGCTCAATACAACTAAAAGGACAGACCTCAGAGGCAAAAAGAATGCTTCTAGCAGGATGAAAGTCAGTGAGAGCAGTCTTTGGAACCCACAGGGCAGTGGTTCTCAACCTTACCAGACTATTAAACCCCTTCCTGGGGTCTCATTTGTCTTAGGTATCCCAAGTTTCACCTCACTTAAAAACCACTTGCTTACAAAAATCAAACTTAAATGCAGAAGTGTCTCAGCACGCTATTTCTGAAAAATTGCTGACTTATTTTTACTAGAATTATAAAATAAATCAATTGGAATATAAATAAATATTGTGCTTACATTTCAGTATGATATTTATGATATAATGGTATATAGAGCAGTATAAACAAGTAATTGTATGAAATTTTAGTTTGCACTGACTTGGCTAGTGCTTTTTATGCAGCCTGCTGTAAAATTAGGCAAATTGGCAAGACCTCTGCACATACATGTAGACCTAGTTGAGAACCACTGCCAGAGGGGAGCTGATAAATCTCTGTTGTTGAAGGTACCAGGTCAGACCCATGCAAGAAGTCACATTGCCAAGATTGCATGTTAGCTGCCAATTCTTACTTGTAGTGTGGCCAAGGAATAAACTTTACACACCAGTAAGTCCAGGTAATAGGTATTTTTATCCTCAAGTGTGAATCCAGGGGCTCCAGCCTGATGCTTCTCCCCCAAATTGGAAAGTGCCATTATCCATGATCCCATGCTCAAGCCCCAATTATCTGCACCTCAAAACTGGAGTTACTGAGACTACCCTCAAATGCTCAGCATGGGATCCAAGGAGGTGATCAAAGGCAAAGGATGGGAGCTGTTAGGTGTGTCCGGCACCAAGAAAGGACTCAACATCACAGCAACAGCACCAATGACACTGGCTAATCCCAGACTCTGTCTGATGCTCATTCCATGGTGAAGCCACCCCAGAAAGTCTTTTTCTTGGCTTGGTACAGGGAGCTAGTTGTAGCACATTGTTCAGTGTGACCCCCGGGATAGGTTATAGGCAAAGTAAATGCTGATCTATAGTAAATTGAAGCCCAGTCTGAGAAGCTAGGTCCATGAGAAACCTCAGTACAGACCTCCACTTCCATCCACTGGGGAGCAGCTCTTTGCAGAGCTTGATCCTAAGCACCTGCCTCTGCTGACCCATGTGAATCTGGGGATTTTAGTGCCACTGAAGTGTAGTAGAACCCTCAGAGCTGGAATCTTGGCACATGGTCCCTCAGAAGCAAAATGGGCATGATCCTTGGCACTTCACTCGTCAACCACAATACTGCTAAAGTCAGACAAAACTACTTTGACAGTGATCTCTGCTGTTGGTGGTGCTTGACCCCCAGAACCAAATTTGGATTGATTCAGTTGAATCAGGGACCTTGGTGTTTCTCATGACAGTGGCAGAACCACTTTAGCAGGTGGTTCTCCAGAGGTAACTGCAGGACTCAACTCAGCACTGAACTCCACTGATACGGACAGGAACAGTAACCATGACACCGTTTATGCTAGAAGAAAAGCAGAAAGTGGATGGTGGAAAGTCTTCAGGACTGATTAGGTCAACCCAGACATATCTGGAGACCTCTGAGCCATTTATGTTGCACACATCAGTGTTTCCAAAATGATGATACCTGACTTCTTTGTATTATCATTGAGCCTAGGAGCTCTAGTCATGGATTGTACAGTACCTAGCCTATGCCCCAAAGCTCACATGGTTGATCAAGTGGATCTGGGAACACTGATGAACTTCTATTGGGCACAGAAGTAGTTCAACCGTTGGCAGTATTGGATCCTCAGTTGACTGCACGGATCTGGGGATCTCAGTGCCTCTTATGGTGGGCACAAAACCACTTTGGTAAGCAGTTCTCCAGATTCAACGGTGACAAGTATTCAGCACCAAACTATAATGACCCAAAATCACAGTAACAAATAGATCACCAGAGTCTGTTTGCTGGATCAATGGCACTAGATTTGCTTTACCATCTAATGACCTTGGGGGCAACTACATGAGGCACTTGTGGTAAAAATGGAGAACTTCCAGACTATCAGCTTTAGTCGGTCAGACATGAAATGCCTCCTCAATCTGGCGATATGAGATGGCTCATGCTTTCGTGGGTCCAGACAATGCCCGGGCCATATGGGCCTCTTAAGAAAAGCTGACTAACCTGACTACAAATACAAATAGCCCTTAAAGGGCAGAAGAAATAAACCAGTGAAGAAGCATTGAGCAGGATCTGAGCTCACTGTGCCTTAGAAGAAACTGAAGGTCAGGTGGGGTCACTCCCCCATTTTATGTCCTCTGAACCTTCAGTGAAGGAGGGATGAGTGGCTCCAAGAGAATTGCTCACTAGATGGTTCTAGAAGCTCATGGTTTAAGCACCTTGATTCCACAAATGCAGATGACACTTGGAAAACTACTGTTACTTTATGATCTGCAAGCACAAGAACATCCTTTGACTGATTCATCTTTTAAACTGTCATACACCAGTATCTATGATACCACTTCATACTACATGGTTGCCAAGAATGCTCAACTTCTAATCAGGGCTGGCTCTAACTTTTTTGCCGCCCCAAGCAAAAAAAACCACAAAAACAAAAACACGCTGCCCCACCAAACCAAAAATAACCGCCACCCCCCCAAATAAAACAAAACAAAATTTGCCGCCCCTTATAAGGTGCCGCCCCAAGCACCTGCTTGGTTGGTTGGTGCCTGGAGCCAGTCCTGCTTCTAATGACTCCACCGGGAGAGAAGGGAGCTGCTCAACATCCTGAAGGAGGTGGCCCTCTATTGATTAACATGCTTGTACTGTGTTGACAATCATCCCATTAGGAGTGTTCTATTGTATATTATGGCCAAAAAGTACACACTTTAACCTCTTCACCAAGTAGGCTCTATGTTTTTAGACATAAACAGAAACCTAGAAATAGATAAATACTTTACAACCCAAACACCTTTTGTGTTGAGTTTGAGTAGCTGTATCACATTCTGAAACCAGTTACAGATAATCATTTCACAAATGCAGATCACAACCGTTTTAGACTACCTATCTGTTTTGGTTTACAATTGCAAGTTTATTTGTTCAAATACACCAGATAAGATGCAAGCACTTCCATGACAAATATACAGAAAAAAAGATAGGATCAACACAGAATGGTATGTTAACTAAAAAAGGGAAAGCTCTTTAAATGTTATGACAACATACTCCCAACAGGAACTATTTCCATTCTCCAGTTAAGTTAATCATACATGTCAATAAAACAAAGGGTGGTAGGTTGAGCGAGAAGTTAGTTGTGTATTGTCCTTAAAAATAAACTCCAAACTCTAATTAATGCCAATTAAACACTACAACTAAATTTACAAATAAGCATAAAAGGAGTTGAAAGTGTTAGAATTACCTTTTCTCTTTGAACAGTCCAGAAGAAAACAATTACTACAAATACAGCAGGCAAACTGACTGTTGGACTGATTGTTATAAGATATATAGTGTTGTACTGAATTCAGTCTCAAATTGTGCTAAACGCTCATCCTCAGTATGGCACATTTTGGTCCATGATGGGGGTTTTAAGCCGAGATAGATCCCAATTCCTTAGAGAAATGTGTAAATTATTGTTGATTTTTAAAAATGCCAAGTGTACTTCCTCCTACAAAGGACGGTGTGAGGAGATGTTTATAGAAAGTAGTCTGGAGTACGACGGGTAACATGAGGCTCTCCACGACGAGGTGCAGGGTCAAACTGAAGGCTGCAGTAAAAAGAACAAAATTATTTTTTTGCTGCTACCATTAACTTTTAGTGAATTTTTAAATACAAATACAAAACATTTTCCCCACTGCTAGGCTATAACTTATCCCAACATCTCCACCTAATGCACCATGTGCGCAAGTCTAGAAGAAAATCCAAATTTTATCATTTTATCGGAGGCAAACACTTATCAACTGGCATAAAGATCATCATAGGCTACAGTTTGTTGAAGCCCATCTCTAAAGGCCCTCTGAGCAGAATTCTTCATCTATTTTCTTATCATAAGCAACCCATTTCTCATTACACAACCTAATGTCGGCAAAACAATGCACCCGCTTTACCTCCTGGATGTAGTAAGGTTCAAAAATACTGGGATTAGCTAAATACACTTCGGAGTAATATTTCACTGCTCTGCAGCTAAGCATCAAAATAAAGAGCTGCACCATTAAGACGTAATTAGCAATTCATGTGTTGTGTAACAACTGCACAAATACGTAGGTTAATATTAAATAATGTATCAAGTTCAGTGTAACATTTTAAAATACTTTTATCCATCATGACTCTCCTGCTCTCCTATCCCCCTCAGAAGAGGGGTCCAAAAAAGAATGGGTAGTGGCGGTGAATATAGACGCCTACCTCACTGCCTTTGAGAAGGCTTCAAATTTGACCCAGGTTGATCCTGTGGACCGGCTCCATTGTCTCATGCCCTTACTTGGTCCCAAAGTGATAGGGACTTATAGCCAGATGGATGAGTTGATACTGGAGACTATGAATAGTTCAAAAAGTCTCTACTGCTTAAGTTTGAATTGACAGCTGAGGCTCATAAGAAAATGGTTTGATGTGTGCAAATAAACAAGAGGTGACACACATGGAAGTTGCACTGAAGGGAGAATCTCTCCACAAATGGGGTAAAAGTACAGACATCACTATACTGGAAGGTTTATATGACCTGGTTGGGTTAGAGCAACTCTGAGGTATGTCCCTGTAACAGGGTGCTGGCTTAAGAGGCACTGAACCAGCCCGTTAGCTCAGAACCTGCTAGCATAGCTCCCATCAAGGGGAACTGGCTGGAGCTGGCAGGGTGTGGCTCATTAAAGGAGCCTGAGAGCAATCACCTGTGAGCCTGCTGAGAGGAAGCCTATTAAGCTAGCAGGAAGGAAGTAGGAAGAGAGGAACAGGAAAGTGAGGGTCTGTTGCTCTCAGCTGCTGTTAGAGCAAGCTGTTCCCTAAGGGGCTACCTGACTGGTATTGCATTGTATATAGCTGTATATACACGGTGGTGGGAAAATACTGGGAAATAACAGGGCACTGATGTGTGAAAGTAGTCTCCTGCAACTCTGCAGCACGAGCAAAGAAGGGCTCATCTACAGTCCCCAACAAGTTTAAAATGTGGTTAGTGGACAGGAAGCCGACAGAGCTCACAGTCGAGGCCTGTTTACAAATGCATCTGCTAACAGTAGGTATGAAAAGAGATTCAAGGAGTACTGGCTGAAACACAGAAACCAATGGAAGGCCCTAAAAAAGGATTCAGATAAATTCAAGTGTGTCGTGGTGGACAGGGAGAGGATCTGTCTTTGGTAGACCCCGGCCAAGGGATCTCAAAGAACTGAGGTTCAGCATTTTTAGGATGACAGGGCATAAGTGAGTGTACGGTCTAAGGCCTGAAGAACTGATGTTTGTCCAGGATCGAGGGGTTAACTCTCACTCTATCCAGCCAAAAAGACAGCCTGTACTTCAACCTAAGAGTGAACTGTTTTACTAAACTTTGGGAGCAAAGCAGTCACAAAACCAGGTCCTCTTGGGGACATGGTGCACTGTCAGCCCAGGCACTGGTGCACGTCCTGTTGTAGTCTCATGAGTTCAGACTCTGACCCAGCAGGAGGATGGCAAGGTGGTTGTTGAACAGGAAACATCTTTAGACACCTAAAGTTGCAAATAGGTGTCTCATAGGATTTTCAAGAGTCCCTAGGCCCCTAATGCTCATTAGTTTCTCCACACCATTTTTTCCTGTCCTTGGGGGTTATTTCTACATGTAGTCTAGCAGCCAGTTAAATTTCTCCGTGCCCACACCATTTTAGGCATTGTCTACTGGTCCCGAGCTTCTGAGCTACCTACTTTTTCGGCCTCGTTAAGACTCGTCTTTCTTCATTTGTATATTTGTTGTCTCACGTGATGCCACAGCTGAGGCTACTAAGGAAATTAGTGCCCACTTTCACTAACACTCATGAGACACACTTGCTGAAGGGTTACTACTGCTTGTTAATATCCTGGAGTGGGAATCAACCCTGTAATTCTCCAAGGAGAATGATCAGCTACTTACCATAGTGACTGAGGCAAATGTTTATATGGATCTGTACTCCTCCTCCACTTCTTTGGAGCCTCATTAAGGATTCCTGAATTAGTAGTAGGAACTGAGGATGCACTTGAAGGCACTCCCTCTTTTGTACCCTTCTGTCCCAGAGCATTTCAAGAGGAAAGGTGTGCCCAAGTTTTGGATCCATACAGTAATTATCTTGAAGATTAGTTACAATGGTCATTGTTTATACATCCACAAACTCTAATAAGGTCTCATTTTCCAGAATTTTCCAAGCCTTAGGTAATGACTGCTTCATTTCAAAACAAAAACATTCCACCAATTTTAGGTCACTCATTAGTCCTATTTTACAAGTTTTGAAGTCTTTTCCCAAATTAAAATGCCTCAGAAAAATAACCTACATAGAGGATTTTTACATACACAACTAGGCTTTAAAATTCCAAATCATGCAAGCCTCTCCTACCAGGTTTCCATAATGCCAACTAGGTTAAATTTATGCTTAAATGAGCAATTCCAAAGGCTCTTAACACTGATGCATAGACAACAGAATTTCTTCTCTTCATATCCCTTGCACCTTGCTTAATTTGGTTCTCCACATCATAATTTTGATCCACAGCTGTGCTCATTCGTTCCCCCTTTTCACCCTTCCCTTGTGTTAGTTTAATACCCCCCTGGCTAGTGTAGCCAGCCTGTTCCCTAGAAGACTGGTTCCCCTTCTACTGAGATGGAAGCCATCCAAACTAAACATACCATAAAGGTGGACCAATATTTCACAAAGCCAAATTCCTCTATCTTATGCTACGTCACCAGCAGTTCACGTCCACAATCCTTTGCTTTCTGTCCACCTTTGCTCGCAGAACAGGAACAGTCTTGATCACCTGGACCTTCTTCTGTAGCCTTCCAAGATCCCTGAAATTGTCTGTTATCTGGGAGATATTCCATGAGGCAGTGTTATCAGCACCAATGCCAATGGATCCTTGCCCACCAACTTCAGAAGCCTATCCCATCTTAGTCAGGTCTTGTCTTCCTGGACCCAAAACACGACATGCAATCTAGTTGTCCACCAGTCTCTTGCAGAAAGTTCATCATGGATTGTCAGTCTTACTTGGATGGTTGGAGAACTTTGTGGGCACACTTCATTGTCTTACAGGTTGATCTGGGCAGCCATTCACAAGTGTCCCATTTAGTTCACCATTGCATTCAGACAGCTGGATTGTTAGAAGTTTTCTGCAGTTTCCACACCAAGAACATAATCCTGATAAAATGGCTACTAACATTTCTCAACAGTTGTTCTTTGAGATGTGTTGCACATGTCCATTCCAATCCTGGCATGTGCATGCCCCACATGTAGTTGGTAGAAATTTTTCTCCTAGGTGTTATCTGTTGAGGCAGCTTAAGCACCCTCTGCACCACATGCCGTTGGTGTCTGTATAAAGGGCCCAGCTTACCCTGAGCCCTCTCAGTTCCATCCTTCTGGAAACTCCAATGTAGAGCAGCAGGAGAGTGGGTTGTGGAATGAATATGTGCAACATCTCGAAGAACAAGAGTTACAGAGGTTTAGTAACTTTTTTCTTCGAGTGATTGTACTCCTGGTGACTCTCAAGCAGCAATATAGTGGGTGGAGGGACTGGAGTTCTTATACACACAGACTCGACCAAATTTGGCATCATCTCTAAAGTACTGGGTGATGGTGTAATAGGTGGAGAAAGCATGCACCAACGAACAGGTTGTTGCTTTGCAAATGTCCTGCATAAGGATCTGAGCTAGGTATGCCACAGAGGTCTTGTGGAGTGAGCTGTCAGTTTGACTGGTGGTGAAATGTCTGCCAGATCATAAACAAGCAGGGATGCAGGAAGTTATTGGTAGACCATTCATTCTGTCTGTTATAGCTAAAAACAGTTGCATGGACTGCCGAAGTGGTTTGGTCCCGCCTATGTACAACGCCAGCTGCTAATCTCTATTTGCGTGTGGGTTTGGATAAAAACAGTTATATTTCAAATTTTCATAACAATCAATTTACTACTTTAGAAAGAAATGCTCTCATCTGGGTTAAGTAAACTATCTTTAAAAGAAGATTGTATACAGTGGTTCAGATGTGAGGGCATGCAGTTCAGAGATCCTTCTGGCAGAAGAGATAGCAATGAGGAAAGGTATAAGAAGCACATTGCTAACAGTTCAAATGGTGGTCCCATAAATTTGGACAAGACCAAGTTCAGGTCCCAAGGGTGGGTGGGAGGGCAATAGGCTCCCTTAATTGAGGGTACAACCTTTCCAGGCCTTTAAGAATCTAATTGTGATGTCATTAGGGGAAAAAAAAAAGAGTTATCTGTGTGAGTATAGAAAGCGGATGTTGCTGCCAGGTGAACCTTGACAGAGGAAATTGCTAAATCCTGTTGTTTCAGGTGCAGCAGATAGTTGAGTATGTGTTGAATTGATGAATGCATCAGGGAGACTCCCATTTGAAAGGCCCAGACAGAGAACTGCTTCCATTTTGACAGGTAGGTGGCCCTGGCGGAGGGCTTTCTGCTACTTAGTAAGACCTGGCAAGCTTGCTCTGAGCAAACCTGTTCTCCGGGATTTAGCCACAGAGCTTCCAGGCTGTTAGATGAAGGGCTTGCAGGTTCAGGTGGAGCAGCCAATCGTGTGGTCTTGGGATATCAGATCCAGGTGCATTGGGACTGAGATTGGAGTTGCCACTGAGAGGTCCAGTAAAGCTGAGAATCAGCACTGGCGGGACTACACTGGAGTTACTAATATAACCTAGGTGTGATCCCTCTTGATCTTTAGCAGCACTCTGTAGGGGCAGCATTGAGGGGGGAATGTAGTAGAACTTTTCTGTTTGGAATAGCAGGAAAATGTCTGTTATTGAGCCCAGACTGTAGCCTGGCAGGGAGCAAAACTGATGACATTTTCTATTGTACTAGTTCACAAAAAAATGTCTATGTGGAGAGTCCCCCACAGCCGGAAAATGCATCTATCTATATCCAGGTGAAGAGACCACTCGCTCCGCACTTCTGAAAGGTAACATGTCTCAAGGTTGGCTGAACGAGCTATGCAAAATTCCCACAAGTGAACTGCTTCCTGCCAAAGGCTTCCTGCTTGTTAAAGTAAAACATAACTGTGGTGTTGTCTATAAGAACAGATTTCTCCCTCTGATAGGAGATAGCATAGCCTGACAGGCAAGAAAAATCACCCGGAGTTCTCTGATGCTGGTATGAAAAGAGAGCTTCCTCAAGGACCAAGGACCCTGAAACCAGAGGGACTCCTCACTCTAGAGCTGATGCATCTGAGACCAGAGTCACTGAAGGCTTAGGATGAATGAAGGGAATTCTTGCACAAACACTGCAAGGGGCTCCAACCACCAATTCAGCAACATTAGAATTCACATAGGTACTGTGTCCAGATGAAGACAGCTTAGCAAGTACACTGAGGCCAGCTATGCTGGGAGGAGTCCGAGGTGCTGACACACTTCTTTACTATACATGTGCACGAGCCCATGTGCCCTAGGAGCTTCACAGTTTCAGGCTGTTGTGACTGGATGAACCTTGAGGTGTGTCACTAGAGATTGGAATCTTGACTCTGGCCTGAGTAGAGTCGAACACAGACCCTTATAAGCTCTGTACCAGGCAAACAGTAAACTTGTCTGCACTGATCAATAGGCCTTGAACAATGAGTTCAGTGCTGGATATAACCTGGGCTTTGGACTGTCTCTTGACTAGCCAGTCATCCAGGTAAGGGTAGACCTGCACTCCTAGTCTCTTCAGGAATGCTGCTACCATGGCCAGACATTTTGGGAACAGTTGAGGAGCTGCAGAGAGGGCGAATGGAAGCATCATGAACTTGTAATGCAAGTGCTTCACTATGAACCTAAGGAACTTTCTATGCCCTATGTACATTGACACATAAAAGTAGGCACCTCTTAAATCAAGAGTAGCACACCAGTCTCCATGGTCCAGAGAGAGAATGAGGGATGCCGGGTGACCATGTGGAACTTTATCTTTTGAGATAGTTGTTGGTAGAATGTTGTGCTGTGGATGTGGAAGGATTTCTTTCTGGCTCCAGACTGGATGAAACCTGCCTAGGCACTGGTGTCCATAAGCAAAGAAGTGCTTAGACTTAGGCCACACACACTACTCTTAACCCCATGCCTAGCAGAGTTGGGTGCAGAGGATTGCCCCTTTTCAGCACTCTGCTTCTTATGCTTCTCCTTCGGCACTGGGGACAGTGAATGATGCCAGGACTCAGGCATGGTAAGAAGCACATTACTTAGTGATGCTGAGGCACCTGGCTCAGATGGAGGTCTCAAGGTCTCCATCAGTAGAAACTTTAGCTTGGATTGAAGATCTTAAAGTCCCTGCAGATTTGGCAATGCTCTCCAATACGAGCTTCCCCAAGTGCAGGTTGCTCATGGGCATAGCCTTACTGCAGGAAATTGAGGACTTGAAGCCTGGTGACAAAGGCATCCTTCGGCACCGAGAATTGAATGAGATTCTCATATGGGATAAAACTTAACCAACTAAACTCTAATAACCTTATTGTCACTAAACTATTTGGGGGAAAATTAGAGAACACAGTCCACTGAATACTTGCAAAAGCAAGGAAAGCAGTTAAAGCAACTGTCTCAGCTGGTACCATTGAGGGGAAAATTTCTGGTGACTGTGCACAGGGTATGCACACACCAAGAGTGGAATGCGCATGTGCAATCACTCGAAGAAGGAAGCTGTGTGGAATTCTTCCTGGTCTTCTCTGAAAGTCACAGCATTCCCATTCTTGTCGGCCATAGCTGTGTAGAATGCCACTGGGTCCTCTTGGTGCTTACAAACTCCCAAACCTCTAGTTTCCACTCTCTGGTTCCTTGGTTAACCAATTCTTTTCTTTCACACTACCTCCAAGCACAATAACTGCAGCTACACTCACTGAAACTCCTGTTTGCCACTCTTGTTCACCTGCCTTCTCTCTTTCAATCAACCTCACAAACTGTAAACAAAATTAGTCCCCAAAGTACAGAAGGGGAACAAAATACAAAAAAACTCGACAAGGGCAGCACCAAGGACATTGCACAATCTCAGCTTTCTGCAACTTTGGCAGTTAGAAGGAACTGAACAGTGGCTTGGGTCTTCCCCCACTCCTCTTTTTATATCACTGGAACCTCCAGGGATGGAAGGGAAAAGTAATCCCAATGGACACAGCTTTCCAAAAGGTTCCAGAAGCTTATGGCAGAGGTGCAGAGATTCCACAAGTGAGAACATGCTGAGGCCACTTGAAGATCAGATGTTAAGATTTCAAAATGAAGCCCTAGGGTATGTAAAACTGATTTTTCTTCTTTTATTACTGATAGTCTTCTATTGATCTTACATATATGTTGCTTTTGTAGTCTCTACAGATAGGGATATGAAGGCCAAGTACTCAGACTCTCTGATAGTGGGACTTTCTGAAGGGATCTCTTATCACTAAGGAAAGGCTGCAGCAATCCTTAGGGAGACTCACTGCCATGTTTCTCAAAGGTCAACACCAACTAAAACTACCTTGTAAACCCCTTCATCAACTTAGCATCACATGAGAGAATCTTTCAAAACTTCTATTTCCATTTCTGCATCACACTCTTGATTCATTATAGACTCATAGACTTTAAGGTCAGAAGGGACCATTATGATCATCTAGTCCAACCTCCTGCACAACGCAGGCCACAGAATCTCACCCACCCACTCCTGTAACAAACCCCTAACCTATGTCTGAGTTACTTAGGTCCTCAAATCATGGTTTAAAGACCTCAAGGTGCAGATAATCCTCCAGCAAGTGAACCGTGCCCCACGCTGCAGAAGAAGGCAAAAAACCTCCAGGGCCTCTGCCAATCTGCCCTGGAGGAAAATTTCTTCTCGACCCCAAATCTGGTGATCAGTGAAACCCTGAGCATGTGAGAGTAGCACCATTAGTTCCAAGATCTGCATCTCTACCCTTCAGAAAGAAGAGAGACACTTGAAACATCCGACTAAGTGGGTATTCTCCCACGAAAGCTCATGCTCCAATATGTTTGTTAGTCTATAAGATGCCACAGAACTCTTTGCCACTTTTACAGATCCAGATTAACACAGCTACCCCTCTGATATTTGAAACAAGGTAAGTTACTCACAAGGAATATTTTAAAGTGTCATCTAGTTCCATGATAGCAGCCTGGTTCCCACAACGATAACAGTAATTGGGTGCACTGAAAATGGTAACCACATTTCGATCATGACACCAGTTGTAACCCTGTAATGTAAAATAATTAAATTCTCATTAAAAACCTTAGTACAGATCATAAGAGTGGTCATGGTTGGTCAGACCAAAGGTCCATCTAGCCTAGTGTCCTCTCTTCTGACAGTGGCCAATGCCAGGTGCCCAACAGGGAATGAACAGAACAGGTAAATCATCAAGTGATCCATCCCCTGTCAGCCATTCCCAGCTTCTGGCAAACAGAGGCTAGGGACACCATCCTTGCCAATGGCCATTGATGGAGCTATCCTCCATGAATTAATCTAGTTCTTTTTTGAACCCTGTTATAGACTTGGCCTTCACAACATCCTCTGGCAAAGAGTTGCACAGGCTGACTGTGCACTGTGTGAAAAAATACTTCCTTTTGTTTGTTTTAAATATGTTGCCTATTAATTTCATTTGGTGACCCCTAGTTTGTATGTTATAAGAAGGAGTAAACAACATTTCCTTATTTACTATCTCCACATGAGTCATAATTTTATAGACTTCAACCATATGCCCCCTTAATCGGATCTTTTCTGCTGAAAAGTCCCAGTCTTATTAATCTCTCCTCATACAGAAGCTGTTCCATAACCCTAATCATTTATGTTGCCCTTTTCTGAACCGTTGTCCAATTCCAAAATCTCTTGAGATGAGGTGACTACATCTGCACACAGTATTCAAGATATGGGCATACCATGGATTTATATAGAGGCAATATAATATTTTCTGTCTTATTATCAATCCCTTTCTTAATGATTCCCAACATTCTGTTTCCTTTTATGACGACCACTGCACATTGAGTGGATGTTTTCAGAGAACTATCCACAAGGACTCCAAGATCTCTTTCTTGAGTGGTAACAGAGAATTTAGACCCATCATTTTACATGAATAGCTGGGATTAGGTTTTCCAGTGTGCATTACTTTGCATTTATCAACACTGAAATTCATCTGCCATTTTGTTGCCCAGTCACTCAGTTTCGAGAGATTCTTTAGTAGCTCTTTGCAGTCTGCCTGGGACTTAACTATCTCCAGTAGTTTTGTATCATCTGCAAATTTTGTCACCTCAGTTTACCCTTATTCCAGATCATTTATGAATATGTTGAATTGGACTAGGCCTAGTACAGACCCCTGGGGACACCACTATTTATCTCTCTCCATTCTGAGAATTGACCATTTATTCCTACCCTTTGTTTATCATCTTTTAACCAGTTACCAAACCATGAGAGGACCTGCCTTCTTATCTCATGACAGCTTACTTTGCTTAAGAGCTTTTGGAGAGGGACCTTGTCAAAGGCTTTCTGAAAATTTAAGTACATTATATCCACTGGATCCCCCTTGTCCACATGCTTACTTATCTCCCCTCAAAAAATTGTAGTAGATAGGTGAGGCATGATCTCCCTTTACAAAAATCACGTTGACAGTTCCCCAACAAATTATGTTCATCTATGTGTCCGACAAATTTGTTCTCTACTATAGTTTTAACCAATTTGCCTGGTACTGAAGTCTGGCTTACCGGCCTGTAATTGCGAGGATCACTTCTGGAGCCCTTTTAAAAAACTGGCATCACATTAGCTATCCTCCAGTCCTTTGGTACAAGTCTGGAAGCTCCTCTTAAAAGCTTAAATGGGTTATGAGCACTTAATAGGGCAGCCTTCTTTTAAGTGTTTCCATTTTGCAATGATCTCAATCTTCAAATACAGTAAAAGCTTTGTTATCTGGCATGTTGGGTGAATGTGTGTGTGTGGGGGGGTGCCAGTAAGTAAAAATTGCGGTTAACTAAGAGAGGGAGTTTGGATGTGGGAGGGGGCTCAGGAGGTGGTGCAGGGTGCCAGATCCAGGTGGTGTTCACCTCAGGTGGCTCCCCACAAGTGGCAACCTGTCCCTGCTGCTCCTAAGCAGAATCATGGCTAGGCAGCTCTGTGCACTGCCTCTGCCGCTGTGGGGCCAGCACTTGGGGCAGGGGTAGTGCGCAGATCCGCCTAGCCATCCTGTCACCTAGGAGCAGCAGGGACAGGTCACTGCTTGCAGGGAGCCATGCAGAGCCAGGTAGGGAGCCTGCTGCCCCATGCTTCCTGGACTATAAACCGGACTTGCAATGAAGATCAGAAATGTCGGTTTATTTAGCTTTCTGATTGTTAAAGTGCGGGATAACAAAGCTTTTACTGTAATTGTTTCTTCTTAGCAGCTATTTCAAAATAAGTAAACTCTGTGTAGACATGAAAAACTTTTTCAGCCTCTACATATTAAGGTCACAGCACAAGTTATAAATGACTGATTATTGGTAATTTAAACTATTAATGACTTCCCTGTTTATTAGTACCTTTGTTTGCAAATCCCAGAGAACAGTATCCTAGATGTACCTAGATGTTTTTAAATAGGAACGTTTAATTTTTTTAAAATCTGAGTATTGACGTTCAAGCTCATCAGCTTACACACTCTACGTGTTTTTATGTACAGCACAAGCTACAAAGGATCTACTTAAACTGAATTAAAAATAAAAATGCTCCATTGACCCACCTGGCAATTTTCCAGTAATTCTATCTATACCAGCTGGATGGTTTAATCCCTGTTGCAACTGACTGCTACATATTACAGGATAGCCTATTTAACACATTAGTAGAGGAAAAGATTGTCAGAATGCAAGCAGACTATACTTTTGTAGCCAGCCCTTAGCATGAGCCACCTTTATTCCCTTTGACTTACTCACTTAAAAAAACCCCAAAACACCATTCTCCTACTAATTCAACTAAAATGCCAAGTGTAAAGTATTACTTTTCAGACCTATTGCACATTATGAAAAGCCTCTCAGGGTTTAGAATTTAAGCCTGTCAACTATGGACAACCTTGCATTTATAAGACATTATGTCTTCAGTATTTGTATCACTTCATCTAGGGTAGGCTATTGTAACAAAATACGCTCACCATACCTCCATCACAAGTTGGTGAGCACGGGAGACCAGTGTAAGACCATTGGCATGGTTAAATGTTTCAGAGATATCCTGTCCAAACGTGTAGCCAGCACCACGTGGAGAAATACCCCAGCCTCCGCGATCATCTGGATCTGACCATAAAAGATCACACATTGGGCCCTAACAAGGAAAGCAGACATTTTAGTTAGAAGAAAAATATTATAGAGTCTACTCTGAAAGGCATTTTATTTACAACAAACATTTCCAAGCCCTCATTCTCTGAGTATATGCTGAATATTTATTTTTTTTCCCTTTTTTTACACACACACACACACACACACACACACACACACACACTTTCATGGTATAGTATTTCATAATCTTAAAAAAGGGTACTCACTACTTATATAGTACTGACAATCCCAGATGTTCACAGATCATGAATCAGTCTCCAAATATCATGACATTGGCTTAAATATCATGAGTTTAAACAACGTTGAATTTGGAGCTCTTTGTAGTTTTCGTCTGGTTTGGATCTTTTGGGGGGGGGGGGGGCAGGGCAGCGTGTGGCTGGTGTCAGATGGCAGGGGGAGAGCAGGGCAGCGTGTGGCTGGTGGCAGATTGTGGGGGGGGGGCAGGGCAGCACTCACATCAAGTTTTCAAGCTTTTCTCCACAACCAGGACTAGAAACTTTTTTCTAAAGTGAAAGCTGAGATTCTCATGTAATCTTGTTAGGAGATGGAGCTTTAAGTGAAACATCAAATATCATGAGACTCATGATAAAAATCACAAGAGTTGGCAATACTGTTTATAAACACTCTTTGAGAGCTTGAAACTGAAATGATTCCTCCACAATTCCTCCCTCTCCCCTTCAATGTGTGACCACTGACCGACACTGCAGGCTTGCTCATGAACACTGGCTTAATAGTCTTTTTGAAAATAGGGAATACAGTAACTCCTCACTTAACGTTGTAGTTATGTTCCTGAAAAAAACGACTTTAAACGAAACAATGTTAAGCGACTAATTTCCCCATAAGAATTAATGTAAATGAGGGGGTTAGGTTCCAGGGCAATTTTTCTCACCAGACAAAAAAAGACTATAATACACACACACAATAAGTTTTAAACAAACAATTTAATACAGGTACCCAGTGATGATGATTGTGAAGTTTGGTTGAAGTGGTGGAGTCAGACAGTGGGATATTTCCCAGGGAATGCCTTACTGCTAAATGATGAACTAGCAATTGGCTGAGCCCTCAAGGGTTAACTCTCTCACTCTACAGGGCAGCAGGAATAGAAGGAAGGGTGACAGCAACACCTTGTGTGTGAGAGAGATGTGCATTTCCCCTTTAAGTACCCTGACCCTATTCTTAAGTACACTGCCTTGTTAATTAGATCAGCTTGCTGAGACTGCAGCTGCTGCCAGCAAGCTCCCTCCATCCTGAGCCCTGTCAGGTGTCCCCCCTGCTCTATGGAAGATGGGGTAAGCGGGGTGCAGGAACCTCGGGGAACAGCTCCAAGGCAGAGGGCAGGAGCAGCACATGGCAGTGGGAAGAGGGACAGCTAAACTGCTGGCAGTTGATAGCCTGTTGGACAGCTGCTGCACAGGGAACTTAGGGGAGCTGATAGGGGGCTGCAGCTCCATCCTGGTTCCAAGCCCCCACCAGCAAGCTGCAATGGGCTGCTCTTCCTGCAGGTAGTGGACAAAGCAGGTGGCTACCAAATGACGTTAGAAGGGAGTATTGCACAACTTTAAATGAGCACGTTCCCTAATTGATCATCAACGTAACCACGAAACAATGTCAGCTGGGATGACTAAGTGAGGAGTTACTGTACTTGACCACATCATGGATAAGAAAACAAATTATGAAAATTATATTGATGTAGGCATAAATAACCATAGAATCATAGGGTTAGAAGGAACCACAAGGGTCATCTAGTCTAAGCTCCTGCCAACACGCAGGATTTATGTCTAAAGCATCTAATATGAGAGACAGTCAGAGTCTAGTTCCCTCAACTGATCTCCTGTCCTTTTGTAGAGGTTCCCATATCTCAGCAGGAGCAACCAGAATTCCATTCCCAAAATGAAGTTATTCTGTCATTTAACTAGTTTATATTAGTTGTGCCTACTATTTCAGTCAGTTACCTAGTCCATGCATTAGTCAGTGTATTTTGCTGACAAGAGAGCAAGTGTGTATGTACAGCACCAGCCAGGAAATCTCATTCCTGACTAGACAGCTACCTTGACAGAGTTTGGCCCCATCACATTTGCTGAAG
This sequence comes from Chelonoidis abingdonii, assembly GCF_003597395.2. Taxonomy (NCBI): domain Eukaryota; kingdom Metazoa; phylum Chordata; order Testudines; family Testudinidae; genus Chelonoidis; species Chelonoidis abingdonii. Next base: position 3,771,143 of record NC_133773.1, on the reverse strand, counting down.
CTCAAAAAGTTGTGAAAAAAGTATTAGAGCCACAAGCTGCGAGGCAGATTTCTGCTGGCTTTCACTAGCCAGAAGGGCATGGAACTATGCCCACTACTAAAAGGAAAAAAGTCAAAGAAGGAAAGCTGCCAGGCTCCTTGAAAAACAGAGTAGATTACCCAGTCCCCCTGAATTCAACAATACAAACTGAAAACATCAATCACTGTCCCACTTCCAGCCATGCACTGCTGGCAAAATAATTAAGCAGAAACCACCAAATGCCAACATCTGATGTCACCCAACATCCTGCATGTCTCAGCTACAATTCAGACAAGGGTAGAGCACAAATATATCCCTTGAATCACCAACAGTTGACCTCTTTTTGGCAACTACAAGCAGGATAAAAAGGTTGTGAAAATCAATTTGACAAGTGGAAAAGGGGCAGAGCTCTGGTGCAGAGTCCAATGTATTCTCCACCTGGCTACTTAGGGTACATCTACACTGGAATAAAAGACCTGTGGCATGGCTGTGGGTGGTCTGGGTCAGCTGAGCTCTAAAATTGATGTAGTTGTTCAGGATCTGGGACCCCACAAGGTGGGAGGGTCCTAGAGCCTGGCCTGGAGCCCAAGCCTGAAAGTCTACACTGCGATCTTACAGCCCAAAAGCCCAAGCCAAAGACAGCTAACCCAAGCCAGGCATGAACACGGTGTGCGTCTTTGATTCCAGTGTAGACAAACCCTTAGAGCAGTGGTTCCCAATCTTTTCCGAGTGGCGGGCACCAGACAACAAGCCACCGAGGTCAGCAGACAAGCATCCACTGAAATGCCGCCGAGAAGTGACACCTCTTGATGACATCACTTCTCGGCGGCATTTCAGTGGATGCTTGTCCGTCGGCCAGTACACAGGCACTCAGATGCCCCAGTGGGCGCCATGGCGCCCGCAGACACCACATTGGGGACCACAGCCTTAGAGGATGCAGGAGAAAAAACAGAGTGGCTTCTACCTTGGAGCTGGCCCAGCTCTTCAATTGTCTCTAATCTGCCTGAGCCAGGCTCCAGGTACTCTGCAGCAAAATGGAGCTAAAATTCTCCAGACACTCCACAGAGGTTTTCACTGAATTAAATATGAAAAATCAGTCAGTGACCCCTGCTATTTAATCTGATGTTCAATTTTACGTTTTCCATATTTTCAGTTTTCAATATGCTGCAGATTTTTGCACTGACAATGTCTAATCACACTGTAGAAGTTGCTAGGAAATGAGAGGTTTTAGAACACTGGGAATTGTAGCATCAGCAAGATGAACAAGCATATTAGCTAGATATTTCTGTTAAACTGATAGATAGTTAAATTTTGCATTTAAACCACTTCCTCTTGCTTTCCAAGTCAACAAGTCTAAAGTGTATGGGGCAGTTCCCACAGTCTATCTTTCCAGGTGTAGTCTGCCTGAATCTTCGCTGCATTGTTTTACACGGATTACATTTTTAAGCATATCTTTGCTACTATAAGAGCTAGGATACATACGTTGTTTTTTCTGTGAAAACTCAGATACCAGACAACAATTTTATGTCAAGACTAAAGTTCCACAGAAAAGCCAAACAGCCATGAAATCTCAGAATATCTGAGTCCTTTGACTAAGTAGTGGGTATTCTATTTGGAGCTTCCCATTCCTCCTGGGAGAAATGTATGCTTCACTTTTTCCCCTCAGATGGATGCTAGAAGAGACTTTGCTATCCTTCATACTTCACTCTCAAGAAGTATCATTTTGATTTGTTTCTATCCCTCAGTCTATTTTGCATGCACTCTCTCCTCCCCTGTTTGGTTTGTCTTTCCTGCTCCCCACAGAATTATGTCCTTGCTGCAAAGTAAAGTTGACCAAATTCTTGTAAATTGCACTCCACTACAGGTTACCTATTTAACAGGGCAACTTGAGCAGAAGTGGCATTTATTCACATGGTAAGGAGAAACTTGTTTAACACGAAATGTGCAAACCAGTACACACACTTCCCTATCCAAATATTTCATCAATTTGGGGGCTGATGAGGTATCAAAGTCAGAGAAGATAAGAGTGTGGGAAATACTACTACCTCTTCCTTTGCCAATTCTGCTGTCATAACATACTGGTTTGGTTTATTTATTTAAAACTACAATATTTGTCTGTTACAATCTACTGTATCACTATGTATCTCACTTTAGAATATCAGATTTCAAAATGGAGGATAAATGTGCATATAAAAATATCCGAACATATTTGTAAAGTCACAGCGCATTTCCTTTCAAGTTACCTCATGTGGAACTTCCTGGAGACGATCCAGAGCTCTGATATGATCCAGTGTATCTATAGATGGAGAGAGACCCCCATGGAGACAGAATATCTGTCCAGGAACAAAAAAATAATATTGATTCTGACCAAGAAAAGACCTCACTTTGAAAAGTAAAGTTAACTAGCTTATGCTTATCACTGTTCAGATTCATAGCATTCTAAACCTCATGGCACAGAACACAGTTCTCACACTCAAAAATTAATTCCACCAAAAGAGAAACACAGAATTCTGTAAGTGGTGAAGATCACCAAAGAAAGGTAATATTTCTTCATTTCCATTTCAAAATACTTTGACTACCACAGCACTTAACACATAGGGTACAACCTGCATGTGAATCAGGAGGGGACTCCAGCCTATTGAGGTGGTAGGTTAGGGAAGCCAATTAAAATCCTGCACTAGTTAGGACAGCAGGACCCAAGATGGGATGGAAAGAGCAGCCCTTCCTCCCCGGGCTCTACCACGCACTAACTGACCTGGTTGCAGCTTCTCAACCATATTCTCCTCCTACTCTCACATACTACTCAGTTCTGAGACAGTACATGTGGAACTTCAAAACAGCACTGTTTCCACACCTCTGAAGCTGGTGTAAAGGCAGCTTGGAAAAAGAAGCACTCACACCAGTGTCCCATTCAATTTAGCAGAAGTCCCCACAACTCCCCACTTGAACCAGCCTAGGTTTACTTTGGTCATGACTCCAGTCCAAATCTAGGTGGGCTGCAGTCAGAAATCTCCAGGTTCTGGGAAAAAGTCAGACTTAGTGGTACAATTAATTTTTCAAGTCATCCTGAAAGCTGTTGTGCACGATATCTGCTATTCACCACAACCAGAACTATACTTATGACATCTTTCACAATGAATTTGTTATTATAAATGGCATGTAGCAAATCAAGGCCAGGAACAAAATAATACTTTAACTTGTAAACAGAATGGAAAACAAATTACTTTAAAAAAAGTTCTATGGGTATAAGAGAAGTACAATAAAGACAGGCCTCAGTGAATAAAAGACTGAGCTGATTCTCACTAATGTTACAAACGTGTGTTAGACTCTAAGCATGACACACAAGCAGAGCTCTGAAAAGGAGTTTGAGGCCATCTATTCTTAGGAGGTCTGACCAGATAACTGAAGTACTCCCATCTGACCTTAAAAATCTATGAATAAGATCTATTATCCCCTGCAGAATACACAAAAGCTTACCTGGCCATCTACTAGAGCTGTAAGTGGAAGATAATCAAACAGATCTGTGAAATACTTCCAAACATTGGCATTTCCATACTTTCGTAGACACTCATCATAAAAGCCATATACTTGTGTGATTTGTCTGCTCTCATGATTTCCTCTCAGTATTGTAATGCGTTCTGGATAACGCACCTAGCAATGGAAAGAGAACAATCATTTATAACTTCAAACAATAGATTTCTGATTAGTGTTAATTGCATGCCATTTTGAACATGTAAAAAATAAAGCTTCTTGTCAAACACTTTAACAAAGTGAAATCTTCTAGTCTGCAAACAACGTTTCACCTCATTCCTCCAGCCCCCCAAATTTGTTTCAGAACTCTTGCAATGTGAGGGGTTTTATACTTTCTTAAAAGAAAAGCGTACCTTTAGTGCTACAAGAAGAGTCACTGTTTCCACAGAGTAATAGCCTCTATCCACATAGTCTCCCATGAACAGGTAGTTTGTGTCTGGCGATTTCCCACCAATTCTGAAGAGTTCCATAAGATCATGGAATTGACCATGGACATCCCCACACACTGTAACAGGGCAACGCACCTCCTGCACATTTGATTCTTTTGTAAGTATTTCTTTAGCCTAATAGAAGATAGAGATAACATTTAGGACAAGAGGTAAGGTAAACCATATTTTGTAAACAGATTCAGTAAGTTATTTCAGTGCCTACATGTTACAATCCCAATTTCCTGATAGGTTGAGATACAGGGAAAAGCCATGTTGTGATACAAGCAGAGCTGTAATGCATGCTGCAAATTGCTGTGGGGAGAGCTGGCCAACCTTATATACAGCTGGAGATCAAATCATTGGGATTTTATTGCACTGTCAATGTTCTCAGCATATTAGTTTTCTACAAAAGGAAATATGCACACAGTGCGAAAAGTGTTGACAGAATACTCATAGGTTCACAGATTTTCAGACCAAAAAGGACAATCATCATCTAGCCTGACTTCCTATATAACTTAGGCCTTGGCTACACTGGCACTTTACAGTGCTGCAACCTCCTCACTCAGGGGTGTGAAAAAAACACCCCCCTGAGCACTGCAAGATACAGTGCTGTAAAGCGCCAGTGTAAACAGTGCCGCAGCGCTGGGAGCGCGGCTCCCAGCGCTGCATGCTAAACCGCATCAGGATGTGGAGTACGTGCAGTGCTGGGAGAGCTCTCTCCCAGTGCTGGCGCTGCGACCACATTCGCACTTCAAAGCGCTGCCGAAGTTTCAAGTGTAGCCATACCCTTAGGTCAGAAAAACAGCCAAACGTGATTTAAACATTTCAAGTGACTCAGAATCCACCACATCCCCAAAAATGTTGTTTTCTAGAAGTTAACTGCTTACTGTTACCTCACTTCAAGTTTGAATTTTTCTAGTTTCAATTTAACGCCACAGGATTTTGTTATACCTTCTTCTGCTAGATTAATCAGCCCTCTGCTATCGCATAGCTTTCCCATACAACAGCTAGTTGTAGATCATGATCAAGTCACCTCTTAACAGTCTCTTAGAAAAAGCTAAAATTGTTCTTGTGGCTCTGAATCCTCTCTAATTTGTCAATATTGTTTTTGAAAAGCAGATACCAGAAAAGAAAACAATTTTCCAGTACATTTCAGAAGTGCTGAACACAGCAGCAAATGTCTCCCTATTTAAGTCCAATTGATTTTGAAAGAACTCATGGTTCTTAAAAAAATATCCTTTGCATCTTGATGGCAGATTACTCCTGTCAACTGAATTACACCAGAATGCACTAACGTTCAGAAACATATATAAGTATGTTCAAAAAAAGTTTAGATTGTAGTCATGCATTCCAAAGTAACAAAACACAAGATTTATGGTTGCCCATGCAATTTGAATTCTGTCCCCTTGTGTGTCCACCCTGTGCACTGAATGAGGTAAGTCTTCTCGGGGAAACTATATGATTGAAGACTATTAGATAATGTTTTCATCTCTTAGGTCAGAGCCAAGAAGCAATTAATACAATAGTCTTTAATTCTATACTACCACAATGAATGTACACAAAGGGACCAAATTACAGTCATGCAGGCAATTGTAAAAGTGGCATCTCCTAATTTTTCAGTGCTTGATTTTGCAACCCAAGTAACTTTTCAAAGGGAGCTTTTTGTATGAAAGAGTTATATGTTAATATGCAATCTTTTAGGTTTCTTTCAAAAGGGAAAAAAATGTATCAACAACTTATTACATAAAAGTGTAACAGCCCTCCACCTCCGTCATGTATCAGCAGGGTCTGACTCCTCCTGAAACTTCATCTCTGCAGGCGAGAGACTGCTACAATTTGAGCTACAGGATTAACTCCATTAGCTGGCAGCAGGACAAGGTGTGACCCAGGAACCTCTTTCTGCCAACTGGCAGAAAGCACTAAGTTTTACAGGGATTCCCTGAGTCAAGATTATGCACAAACAGTTCACCGAAAGGTAGCATGGAACACTACGAACAGTGTATGGACAGATAATATTTAAGAGGTTACATATCTATACTAAACTTTATGATCTTAAGGCCCTGAAGTTAGAGGCAGGTCACTAGCAGGTGATGTGTGTCAGATAGGTTCTGTTCAGGGAGAGGCTAAAGGCTTATCTCTGTCTTGTCACTGTGAGACAGAATGTAAGTCACCACCAGCTAATTAAGACTGCAAAATATCTGTGGGAAAGAACACAGACGCAAGGTGTCTGGTTTATGAAAAAAGATCAAAAGGACTCTTTTGAGATACACAATATCCTTTACTTGGGGGACAAGCTGGCAGGCAATTGGCACATGAAAAGAAGGTCACAGACAGACCTTGCTGAAAAATGCTGGAAGGACTTTGGGGTGAGTGTTATTCCATAAAACAAAAAAAAAAACTAGTTAAACAAATCCAGGTTCTAAAATGTGTGTTATAATTTTATATGTAACCATTTGTTTCCAATGCTTCTACTTGCCACCTTTTGAATCTCTTATCTTTGTTAAAAAAAACCTTTGCTTATTTTCACTAAAAAGATATTTAAAAACAGTCCTGTGTTAAACGGAGCCATGATCTGAGGTAACACTGGTAAGCTGATGTGTACTGTTCTTTTAGAAAGAGCATACCTATGACTGCTGAAACTGTCCAGTGGACCAAAGGCTGCACACTCGAGGGAGATGCTTGGCAGACTTGGGGTCAGAGCATACCCACTGCTAACTTGCTGAGGGATAGCAAAGCCTGCACAGGCCTAGAGCAGAATGCCTGTGCTGCACCTGGCTAGTGGAGCTGGGGAGCTGACCCACAGCAAGCCCAGAGGAAGGTTCCTTACATTCCTGGGTGGCAGCAATTAAGGGAAAGGTGGGGTAGGTCCAGGAGGTGGCATTCTCTTCCTCCCCTCCTCCAGCAGATGCAAGACTCACCCATGTGGTGTTGGAGGAAACTAGAACACTGAGGCTGGGGGAGGAGGGTGGAGATAGGAAGGACTCCAGTTACTGCAGCAACTCCCAGGCATTACTAGTGTTGTAAGTGCTGCTGCTGCTTTAGTAACTGCATGGGCCTACCAAAAAAAAGGGGCAGCTGCGGATAAAGAGAGTTAAGAGATGGGATACAACAATATTTCTCTCACCAACACTGTCAGCAGGTTCACTCCCCCAAAATTTTAAAAGAGCAATTAGCACCCCCATCTGATTAACCCACAGTTGATAGCTCTACTGTTATAGACCAGAAACTGGCTAAGACACAGGAAGGAGCAGGAAGAGTCAATTTTCACCTTAGCAAAAGGTTAACAATGGAGTGCCTCAACATTCCATTCTCAGTTGAGTGTTAAATATCAGGAAAGGGAGGTGAACAGCGCAATAACTTTGTATTTGGCAAATTTTGCTAACATTAGTCAAGTGCAGAGGACTATGAGGAACTTCAGAGATGTAATTAAGCTACATGATGGGCAAATCTCTTGATGAGCTATATCAGCCATCCCTGGCAAACATTTGTTTGGGGTCGCTATCCAACGAACAGCCTTAGCAAACGGACAGGCTCAATATTCTTCATCCAACCCTTCCTCTGTTTCCATTTTAATCTTCCCCACGTTTGGAAGCTTGTGCATTGATCTAAACCACAAGCGTATCTCCGGTTCATCCTGTTTGGCTATAACTGTACTTGTCAAGTTTCAGAAAACAAAAAAAACAAGAACAAAACAAAAAACACCCCACTTTCCTCATTTATTCTAGGCCCTACTTTTTGTTCCAAATTTGAGGGCTACTTTTTATATATTTTGGGGGTGGAGGTGGGAGAGTAGCTTAGTCCTACTAAATAAAAAAAATTCCTGTTTTCTCTAGGATCCTAAGCTAATTCAGAATCACAATGCTCTTGTAAACAAGAACTTCCTCCTGCTGGTCCTACAGAGCTGAATCAATGACAAAGTGAGTCATTTATAGGTAAGCGTGGCATTTAATATAGCTCTTGATCTGAACGTCATACAGTAGACACTGTTGTACCATGTCCATGATCCTGCATTTTACCCAAGCAATATGATGTGTAAGTAATGTTTGCTTATCCTTACAGCGCATTTTCTAACAAAAGTCCAGGCAGCTCTAACCTAATTATTTATACTGTACTCTTCACAGCAGCATCTGAACTATTCTACATACCTTTAGCTGCTTTTGGCTCAGAAAACTGTGGGTGTTTTCAAGATGTTCCTCCTAGAAATCTAGCTTTCTGGGATTTTTAAGTCCCAGAATCCATTTGTCACACTGGGCCTGTGAACACTTTTACATATGCAGACTTGTCCTAGAATTCAGCATTTGCTGCTTTGGCACTGTAACTTCCACGTTCAGTTGCATGGAAAGGGAGCAGAATACAGTCTCAGGTGGGACATGAGGAGGCAGCGCCACACATGAAGAGTTTTCATGTCTCTCTATCACCAAATTGAGCTACAAGAGAGAAAGAAAACTCTGGGACCGCCCCAGCTCTAGCCATTGGCTATATAATGTTATAGGGGAGGGGAAGGCTGAGAAACCTTCATACGATTAAATGTACTTCGGATTCTCTGGAGCTGGAACGGACATTCCAGAGCCAGGCTCACCATTTTCCACTTACTTTATGGACAAGAGAATTGCCACAGTGGTGCAGAGGCTGGAATGCAATACAAACCAGTGTGTTCTGTACGGAGTGTAAAATATATGGAACTCCATGATAGATATCATGAGTCAACAGGGTATGCAGAAACAGCTAGTTTTACAGACCCAAGTGATAACTACTGCAGAAATCCCTGAGATAAAGGGGCACAAGGAGTGTAAGGCATCAACAACCATTCTAGGGTTCTCAAACAGACTTTATTCTTTTCCTAAATCAAGTCAGAGTTCTACCACTGAAAAACCAAGTCATAGTCTGGGACCACACAGGTCACTGTCAGTCACATGGGCAATTTTGTTGATGTCACCTATTCTGGTCTTTAAAGGTTAGTGATGCCAGTGTATCAAAGTGGAACTATGACGACACAAATATAGCATTTGACTTAAGTGCAAAATTACTGAAGATAGGCAATAAGAGAGCAAAGCTATGAGATCAAAACTTTGTTTAAAGTTATATCAATTTTTAAACATGTTATGTAAAGTCTCCACCCCAAGCAATTGTAAGATCTGGAACTTGTATCATTAAGTTCTGCAACCTTTTTGCCAACATTGTACCTTCAGTGATTGTTAGCATAGCCTTTGCAAGCTCCCTAACCTTTGCAAGTTACCACTTGTATGAACTTCCAAGCTTTGTAAATATCCCATCACTCAGAGAGAGTGTTAAAGAGGGAGTGAGTGTGTGGGGAAGATAAGGGAGTGTATGTGGGACTAGGTGGAGAGGAACTGCAAGGAGAAGAGAGCCTGGAGACTGGTGTGCCTGATGTAATCTGCCCTGAGAAGGCAATCACAGAGTGCTGTAAAGAAAAGATGAATGAAAGGTACCGGGATTGGGAATGCTTCTTGGTGAGGGACACAGAAGAAACACTCTGTGTACGTGACAAGAGCGCCCAGTTCCAAAATAAAAGGAAGCAGTCATGCACACAAGCGGCTGCTCCTTGACCTGCTCAGAAGCCTGTATTCGTGACCGCAGGCGCACATACCAGATCTACCACGCTTCGGCTTCTCAGCCTCCATGCTGTCTCCGGTAACACTCTGCCTGTGTAAGTATGTGGGTGTATAAGGGTATGAATGCAGTGAATGTGTGCGTGCATGAATAAGCTCCATCTCTTTTCTGTCTGACCTAATAGCAGCATTGTAACAAAACTAACACAAGTGTGACCCTGGGTTGGTTTTTAGGGGAACAGAGGCAACAAAACTGACTACATTTCAAGAAGTTACAAGTAGCTTTAGACACTACAACTGCCCCCAAGCCTTCTTGCTAGTTATATTGTGGTATTTTCGTGTTTCAAACATGAATCACATAAAGGAGAAACTATGTATAGTCAGTCTGAATGATCCCATGTGTAGTCAAAATTAAAACTGAAAAAAAGTTTCACTAATGTATCCTGAGAAAGGTCCCTGAAGAGAGATGGGTAGTAGACAAGGACTGGAACTGAACAGAAATAGCCTATGACAATCTGTAGGATCCACCAGTCTAATGCAATTCTAGCCCATGCTTGTGAGAAGGAAAGTTGGGAAAAGGAGAGTGTCAGATTATGTTGACAGGATTGGTGAGGCACTGAATCAGTAGAAGAGAAAAAAATTCATCTGCAGGAAAAGCATGCTCTCTTTTTGGAAGGATCCAAGGACCTCTGATGCTGGTAGAGAGGTCAATTGTCTGCAATAATCTTGCAACACTGTATTATTTATTTAATTAGCTGGATCTTACAGACCCAAGGCACACCAGCTAGCACTGACATCTGACGAAATGGCCATTCAACCACGAAAGCTTATGCTCCAATACATCTGTTAGTCTATAAGGTGCCACAGGACTCTTTGTTGCTTTTTACAGCTAGCGCTAGAATCCCTGAAGGTAAGGAGTGCCTCGTCCATTTTCAGGCTGAAGAGCTCAGAGCCTGCAAACAGTATCCTTAATGGCCATTTGCAGCTGCTTTGATATACTCAACTATTGTAACCAGGATGCTCTGTGCACTGTGATGGCTGTGGCCACCAGAGGCATCTAAGTCTACCTGAAGAGCTGTCTTCACCACCTGTAGTCCATCTGTCATAATGTCTCTAAGCTCCACTCTATTCTCTTGTGGGATCTTCTTGAGAAAAGGTGTTATCTTATCCCATGTAAGGAAATCATTTCACCAAAAGAGCTTAGAATTTGGTGATACACATTTGGAGAGTTGCAATATAAGCTTTTGTGCCTAACAACATCAGCCTGTTTTGTCCACTATCCTCCTTTTACACACACAGCCTTTGGAGGTCCCATTTACATAGATTTCTCCCGTACCACATGGCCAACTAGAGCAAATTGTGTCAGTAAAATCAGAAGTACCCAAAGCCCTTATGTGGGACATGGTTCTTATCTTCACTCTTGTATGTCAGGGGAAAAAAGAGGCTGGAGTGAGTCACAGATCTTTTGCTAGTTTGAGGACCTCTTCATAGAGGGGCACTGCCACCCTCCTTGTGTTGAAAAGTTTGTGCCTTCTCTGCCAATAACGTTTCTATATTTAACATGTTAGCTGTTCTCTGCAGAAAGTCTTGGACTGCTCTAACGTAATCACAAAGGGAGACTGGATTATAGCGTAACTGCTTCATCTGGTGATGAGGGGCAAGTAGACCAGTTGCAGGTTCTGGGTTATCAGTGCAGTTATCTCAGGGATCCTCAAAATTTTCCTCCACCTCCTGCATTTCAACACTTCTAGCCAGTTTTGACTTGCCTGGAAAAGAGACCTATGAGAGGCGTTGCCTCTGGGAGGTTGAGCAGGGAAAATCCACATTGTCCAGTACAGTCAGCGTATTCCACAAGGATACAGCTAAGGAGGTGCGGGAACCAAGGGAGAGGAGTGAGGGTGCAAGGGAGACATTGTGTGCATCTGAGGTACTCAGATTTATTTTTGAGGACGACCCCCAATGTGACTCTTGGATCAATCCCTGATGATCACAAAGACAACACTGAATCTTTCTGTTCCAGAGAAGGTTGAGAGGGTCAGGGTTCTGGGGAGGGCTTAAAATTCAGCTCTGAGAAGGAAGAGAAGTATGTTGGATCAAAAAGGGTACTGATTGCCTACATGCCAGGGTATCTGGCAGACATTGGGACAATGGTGCAGTATCGTACTGGGGAGGTGTTTCAGTACCCTTCCGTCAGAACCCACACCAAGTCCAACACAAGGAACTCCAACCTTTGGGTCATCAGAATATCCCCTTACATTATCATTGGTACCAACATCAGTGCTGATACCCATGCTAGTATCAACGCTGTGGACACCAGCTCAAGGCTCCAATACATCTCAGGAATTGCTGCCAAGGTCAACTGAGCAGTCCAATCTGAAGAGGACCAATATACTGAACAACTGGGGTTGTGGATTTTCCCCAGACAGAACACACATCAGGTTTGGCTGTCATGGACATGACACCACCACATACTAGCAGGGATTGAAGCCTGAGGCGTTTGATTCCTCTTGAGGAGTGAACGGTACCTCAGCACTGACTGGCTGGTAATGACCAAAAAAGGCTCTCACTTGTTACCTAAACTTACTAAAAATCTGGGTTAAGAACTAGAGGAAAATTTAAATTTCCATTGTGAAGTCAAGGAGCTATAAGAGAGCAGAACAGACAGCGCTAAGTTTCCACTTACTGCCTTGGATAAGGGATCTCACAAGACTGAGTGACAAAATGGCAGCTGAAATTCAATGGTGATAAATGCAAAGTAATGCACACTGGAAAACAATCCCAACTATACATATAACATGATAGAGTCTAAATTAGCTGTTACCACTCAAGAAAACAATCTTGGAGTCGAGGGTAGTTCTCTGAAAATATTTAATCAATGTGCTGCAGCAGTCAAAAAAGCTAAAAATGCTGGCAATCATTTAGGAAAGGGATAGATAATAAGATAGAAAATATCATATTGCTTCTATATAAATCCATGGTCCACCAACATTTTCAATGCTGCATGCAGATGTGGTTGCCCCATTTGAAAAAAAAAGAAATATTAGAGTTGGAAAAGGTAGAGAAAAGGGCAACAAATATGATTAGGGGTATGCAACAGCTTCCAGATGAGGAAAGATTAACAACACTGGGGGGGATATGATGAAGGTCAATGAAATCATGGCTGGTGTGGAGAAAGTAAATAAAGAAGTGTTATTTACTCCTTCTCATAAATCAAGAACTAGGGGTCACCAAACAAAATTAAGAGGCAGCTGGTTTAACAAATTAGGATAGTTCAGTGGTTTGAGCATTGGCCTGGTAAACCCAGGGTTGTGAGTTCAATCCTCAAGGGGGCCAGTTAGGGATGTGGGGTTAAAAAAACAAAAACCAACAACTGTCAGGGACAGTACTTGGTCCTACTAGTGAACGCAGGGGACTGGACTTGATGACCTTCCAGGTCTATGAAATAAGTATATTCCCATATATATAAAAAAAATTCTTCACACACCAAACAGCCAACCTGTGGAACTCCTTGCCAGAGGATGTTGTGAAGGCCAAGACTATAACAGGGTTCAAAAAAGAGCTAGATAAGTTCCTGGAGAATAATCTAGCTTAGTGGTTTTAGCATTGGCCTGCTAAACCCAGGGTTGTGAGTTCAATCCTTGAGGGGGCCAGTTAGGGACCTGGGGTAAAAATCTGGGGATTGGTCCTGCTTTGAGCAACAGGTTGGACTAGATGACCTCCTGAGGTCCCTTCCAACCCTAATATTCTATGACCTATTAGACAGGATGGGCAGGGATGGTGTCCCTAGCCTCTGTTTGTCAGAGGCTGGGGATGGATCACTTAATGATTATCTGTTCTGTTCATTCCCTCTGAAGCACCCAGTAATAGCCACTGTCAGAAGACAGGTTACTGGGCTAGACAGACATTTGGTCTGACCCAGTATGGCCGTTCTTACGTAACAAAAAACCAAGAGGCATTGGGGCCATGCTGTCCTTTATGCCATTAGATGCAAGAACATGAAAGTACAGAAACTGCTGACTCAAAAGGTTCCAAACCCACATGTGTATTGTGAGTGGGATCCATAGAGAAGATTCTCAAAGAAGCAGCTTAGATTCTGCAGCAGCTATGGCAGTGTTTCCCTCCTCCCGCAAACCAGGAAAGCTTCCCAGTCACCAGTGACAAACAGACATGCCTCACTCAGGGGTTTAGCACACTTTCCATGACTAGCATTGAAAATAGTTTTACAATATCTACAGTTGGTTTTATTAGTATTTTTATTAGAGAGGCCTCCAGGCCTCACCCATGATTAGCACACCTTTGAGATAGGTGGGTGGTTTCCAATTCCTGTTGAGAGTTTGAAAGGGATCACTGGACCTGTGCTTTAATCAGCTACAAGTAATTTTCCTGCTAGTACAGTCTACATAGTTTAGCCTCTCAAATCTTTAAACTATGAAGCAACGTAATTTAAGTTCTGTGAAGATAAGGCTCAATATTATTTAGCTGCCATGATCTTAGACATTAGGTGAAGAAGACAGAGAAACTGATCAACACTGTTAATTGGAGATACAGAAATAGTGCCAAGCACTTCTAAAAGGTAAGTAAGTTGCTAGTAAGATACTATGTACTTAAAACACACACTTACTTTAACCTTACATCAGGTATTTTTCTTTGCAGGGATTCCTTTATGTATGATAAATACAGTGCACCCTCTCCAAGTTTACAGCATTGTGTGTACAGAATGAATTTTCAGAAAATTCATAGGTTAGTTGATGTTCAAATTAAGTAAAACTAGGTCCCTTTAAGAAATTTAGCGTGGGTCAATCTTCGTCTGACTAATCAAAATAATGGACTAAAACTACAGAAATTTCTGTATAGAAAATTAAAATCTTGTGCACAGGCTATAAAAACCTAAGAACTACCCTTCTGGGTCGGACCAACGCTTCATCTAGCCCAATGTCCTGTCTTCTGACAGTGGCAATGCCAGGTGCTCCAGAGGGAATGAACAGAACAGGTAAATCATCAAGTGATCCATCCCATCACCCATTCCCAGCTTCTGGCAAACAGGCTAGGGACACCAACTCTGCCCATCCTGGGTTACAGTCATTGACAAACCTATCCTACTGCATGAATTTATCTAGTCTGTATTTGAAGCAGTTAAATTTAATTAAGCTAAATCATTAACAATTTTACCTAATTGCTAAAATTATATAGACAACTAATCCAGGAAACAGCTCAAATAAATCTTAAATGGGGCTACTGTGATGCAAGAGGTAACTCAACCAACCAAACCACAATCCATTCTCTAGCAGGTGGACATGTTAGTAATAACAGGGTGGTAGGAAGGGGACTGGACAGCTGGTTAGAACAGTCAGTGGTAAATTATTTGGCCCATCCTTGCTTTTCTGCAGCTACCTGCTTGCCCTGAAAAGTTTCTCCTAGCACTGCCGGTGCTGAGACGCAAATCCAGAGATGCTGGGATACAGAGACTGGGCTAGCCCCCCCCCCAAAACATTGGCAAGGTACAGTCAGGGCCCCAAATAACCTTCACTCTGCCCTGCGGTGACGTAGCAAGGGACGGCTACATGCCAACCCCACGCTTCTCTTTAAAAGGCCTCTAGTGCGCGGCAGCCAGGAGCGAAAGCCCGTGAAGGGTGGGGAGGCAGGGCACCCCACAGGCTGGCGGGTCCCCACCTTCAAATACCCGGGCGCGGAGCTCTCCGGCTCCGGCGTGAGCGACACCCCCGGGGCAATGTCACCGTCAGTCACTGAGAGGAGCCCCCCCAATGGAGACGGCCTGACCCCCACCCTCGCGGGGCCGGGCCGGGCCCAGGCGGACTCACCTTCTCGCACAGGCTCCGCACCTGGCTCTCGCCCAGCTGTTTGCACTCGTTGAGCTGCTCGATCCACTGGTCCAGCTCCTTGGAGAAGCCCTTCTCCTCCATGGCGGGGGTGGGGGCGGGGCTCAGCGCGCGCGGCCCGGTCCCGCCAACGGCCACGGGGCAACGGTGGGTGCGCGAGGACCGCTCCGCTGCCGCCCTACCCCCGCGCGACCGCGAATGGCATGGCGGGCCGCCGGACGCTGCGCCTCGGCGGCCCGCCCCTGCTACCGCCCGTTGCTTCCGGTCCCCTTCTACGGTTCTGCGCTTCGGAGGGAGGGGCGCGGGCGCGGGGAGCGACTTTACGGGCTCAGCGCCCCCGCTCCACCCAGCGCCGACGCCGAGCCCTCGCTCCCGCGGTCAGCAGCGCCCGTTCTCCACAAGAGACTGCTGCTGCGGCGGACGAGGGGAGGGGCGTTGTCTGATGCTGGAGGCATATGGGGTGTGTGTACTGGGAGGGGGGTATAATTGGGCACGGGAAGGGGTGTGTAACTGGGGGGGATATATGGGGTATGAAGGGTCGTTGTGTACTGGGAGGGATATGGCGGTAACGGGAAGGGGTGTGTTACTGGGAGGGTATATGGGGGTACGGAAGGGGATGTTACTGCAGTGGGTATTATGGGCGGCTACGGGAAGGGGGTGATGTATGGGGGGCATATGGGTACGGGAAGGGGTGTGTGACTGGGAGGGTATATGGGGTACGGAAAAGGAATGTTACTGGGAGGGTATATGGGGTAGCGGAAGGTGTGTGTGTACTGGGAAGGGTTATATGGGGTACGGAAGGAAATGTGTTATGGGAGGGTAATGGGGGTACAGGAGGGGCTGTGTGTAACTGGGAGGGGTATATGGGGGTACGCGGAAAGGGATGTGTACTGGAGGGGTATAGGGGGTACAGGGGAAGGGGTGTGTACTGGGAGGGGGTATATGGGGGTACGGGAGGGGTGTGTACTGGGAGGGGATATATGGGGGTACGGGAAGGGGTGTGGTACTGGGAGGGGTATATGGAGGTATGGGAAGGGGGTGTGTACTGCATGTGGGTATATGGGGGGTACGGAAGGGGGTGTTGTACGGGAGGGGTTATATGGGGGTACGGGAAGGGGAGAGTGTGGTGTACTTGGGGGATATAGAATCGGGGTACCGGGAAAGGGGTGTCGTACTTGTCAGTGGGTTACTCACTCGGCGGGTACGGAAGGGGGTGTGTAGCTGGCGAGGGGTATGAGGGGATAAAGGGAGAGTGGGTGTGAGTAACTGGGAGGGGTATATGGGCTGGCTACGGGAAGGGGGTGTTGTTACTGCGGTGGTAGATGGGGGTAGGGTAAGGGGTGTGTACGGGAGGCGGTTATAGGTACGGGAAGGTGTGCTATACGGAGGGGTATATGGAGGTTACTGAAGAGGGTGTGTACTTGCGGTGGGTATATGGGGGTACGGGAAGGGGATGTTATGGAGGGGTATATGGGGGTACGGAAGGGGGTGGTGTACTGCGTTGGTATATGGTGTGATACAGCATGACCAGACGGCAGCATAGAGTGTTACAGGGGGCCTTTTCCCTTGCCAAGGAAGGAAGTTTTGCTTTAGATTAACTGAACAGGCTGTGGCCAATTAGAGCACTTGACTCCAGTTAGAGCACCTGACTCCATCATGGATATAAACCCCTGTTCAGTCCAGACAGGGTTGTGGGTAGTGAAGGAGAAAGGTGGTTGAGCAGAGTGCAGAAGAGAGAGTTGTCCAGAGAGAAATAAGAAGGTTTTGGAGTGAGGTGCTGCGGCTGTGGATTGGGAAGCCACAGAACCCTAGGTAAGGGGGCACCAGGCTTTGTAAGAGAGAGTGCCGAGAAGCCTTCACAGCTGACGGGCTATGAAGGTAAGTAACCCAGGGAAAGAAACCACTAGCAAGTGGTTCACCCCAACACATCGGGCCCCTGGGTTGGGACATGGAATAGAGGGCGGGCCCAGGTCCCTCCATCATACGCACTCCCCCTCCTCCAAGGACACTAGGGGAATGAATTAAGAACTGATTCAGAGGCAAGCAAATAGTGCCCTGAACCTACCCCAGAAGAGCGAGAGCGCGAACCCAGCAGAACAGTACGGCAATTTCCACAGGGGGTACGGGAAGGGGTGTACGTGGTGGGTGGTATGGGGTAGGGAGGGTTGTACTGTGGGGGTATATGGGGTACGGGAAGGGGGGTGTACTGTGGTGGGTATTAGGGGGTACGGGAGGGGGGTCTCTGTTGGCAGGGGTATATGGGGGACGTAGGAGGGCTCTGTTGGCAGGGGGTATATGGGGGTACGGGAAGGGGTCTCTGTTGGCGGGATATGGGGGGAACGGGTAAGGGGGTTGATTGCAGGGTGTATTGGGGGTACGGGAAAGGGGTCGGTCTCTGTTCCGGGGGTATTGGGGTACGGGAAGGGGGTGTGTGCTGGGAGGGGATATATGGGGTTATGGGAAGGGGTGTGTGCTGGGAGGGGATATATGGTACGGGAAGGGGGTTGGTGGAAGGGGTATATGGGGTACGGGAAGGGGGTTTGTGCTGGGAGGGGTCTTGTTGGAGCTGGAGCAGGGTTATATGTGTGAGAGGCTGCTGGGTTGGTGTTTGGGTGTGTAAGGGATGGATATTTGGGGGCTGGGGGATGTGTGTGTACTGGGGGTTTGGGGATACGTGTGTTGTCAGATGCTACCGGTGTGGTGCTCTGCTGTCTCCTTGTTGGTATCACTCGGCTGTGTGTGTGTTCCCTCGCGATGCTGCCCAGCTCTGCGCAGCTAGCTGACACAGCGACCAAACGAGAACCCCAAAGACCACAGAGTCTAGTAAGGTACGGACAGTGTCGACCAGGTTATCCGTATTGGATACAATAATATTCCCTGTAGGTTTCTTAGCCTAATTCCAGAGCATACTACGATATGTACCCACGGTCATGGACTTGGCTCAGTCAGTGCGGGACTTTCACTGCCCCTCCGCCGGACAAAGACATCGCCCAGGGATACATTCTTATACACAGGTACAGAACAAGTTAGAACTCATCCTGCTATTGAGGTGCAACCCCTCTACGTAGCAAGGTACAACCCCTCTAATAGTAAGGTGCCGCCTCTCACCTTAGTACATGTTTGGTTTGAACAAAACAACTCTGATCCCATCATATTACCCTTTTGCCCTGTCATTGGGATGGGTCAGCCTTGTTCCTTGTTATCTGTGTGGAATGTGCAAGTATGTGAATGTTCTGATCTCTAGTGTTCAGTACCTTTTAGGTACGGTATCTCCTTGCAGCATCAGCCCTTTCCCTGCCAACCTCTGTGAGCAGGGCCTGCCTCTGGCTCACAGCCTCACTTTGCTTTATGTTAGCAAAGTCTTGACCATTTCTTTAGTTCAGGCCTTACGCCTCATACCAGGCCTCTGATACCAAGGTTTATGTCTTAGGGCCTCCTCTTACTACAATGTGTACTGGGATGAGTGGAGGTACGGGAAGGGCGTCTATACTGGGAGGGTATTTGGGGGTATGGGAACAAGGTCTGTGTACTGGGGTGGGTGTTTGGGGGTACGAGAAGAGGGTCTGTGTACTGGGGTGGGTGTTTGGGGGTGCTGGAACAGGTACCTGTGGCCTCACTCTCAAGGTACGGCAGTCTCTCTCCCTGGGCAGTTGGCACAGGTCTGGGACACGGTACCAGCCAACTGTCAGTCAGTACCTCCCTGCCTCTTCCTCTCCCCAGGACTGGGAGCTGGGGCTTGGTTGGGTGGGATCCGGCAGGTGCAGCTGCAGTGGAGGGACCATCGGGATGTGGAGCCAGCTCTTTCTGAGCTGCAGTGTCTGCTCTGCAAGAATCCTGAACATTTCATCTGATTTGAAAAATCTGCTTGGACAAAGGGTGGAAGAGCAAAAAAGGAAATGTTAGGAAAACCCGGATGTAGGGTAATTTACAGAGCCACTCTCAGCCTGTCACCCCCACACAGCACTGCTCCAAACCCTCCTGCCACAGTGCCACTCGTAACCCCCCATGGAGCCACTTCAAGCCCCCCTCACTTCCCCACAGCACCACTCCCAGACCCTCCCACAGTGCTACTCTGCACCCTCTAACCCCCACACAGCACTACTCGTAACCCCGCCATGGAGCCACTTTGAGCCAGTCACTTCCCCACAGCAGCACTCCCAGACCCTCCCACAGTGCTAGTCTGCACCGTCTGCTAACCCCTACAACAGCACCGCTCCCAGTTCACGCCAAGCTACTCTGAACCCTGCATCACTCCCCACAGAGCTAGTCCCAGACGCCCATCACCTCTGTACAGTGCCACTGCCAGACTTCCTCCACAGCCCTCCCAGAGACGACTTACTCTTCCATTCACTCTTACATGAAGCTGCTCCCAGGTCACTTGTATACATATCCTCTCCCACTAACCTCCTCACTCAGAACCAGCCCCCTACATGCATATAGCCACTCCCAGCTCCCCTCCACATCCCCCAACTGCCTTCCCCTACACAAAGCTACTCCTAACCCTGCCCACAACCACTCCCAGTGCCCCTCTCCCCTGCAAATACTCTATCCTAGCTTCCTCCCCTCACCCCTGAACGTAAATAACCACTCCTAATCTTCCCCACATGCATGCCTGCACACAGTGACTCCCAGCCCTCTTCCCCCCACATGCTCTTGGAATTATTTTTTGTACAGGTGTGATGTTCCCTAGGATACAATCTGGACAGATGGACAGCTGTGTCCCCTCAATTCTCCAATCTGGTCTTGCTGTCTCAGCCTCTAGCATGCAAAATCACTCCCAGCTGAATTGTACGAGTGTTATAGCTAACCATTCATTAATTGCATTATAGGGAAACACCAGCTAATTCCTAGTCCCAGACTGGTGCTCAGAATGTGCATCTTGTACTACCCAGCTCTTTCCTTCTGTGCAATGCAAGCTCATAGAAAGGCTGTCATTTCAATAACAGAAAGTGATGCGCACGAATCTTATTAGCCCAAATGGAGGCTCCTAAGCACTTCAATCCAAACACACAGTGATTTAGATAAAACAAGTTTATTAACTACAGAAAGAAAGATTTTAAGTGATTGCAAATAATGAGGCATAAAAGTCAGTATTGGTTACAAAGAAAATAAAGGGCAAAAATGCAAACTAATACCTAACTTAGCAAGGTAATTGAAATCAAAGCAAATATAAGAGGACTGTTGGCCCTGTACTAAAACTCAGTGAGGTTTTTGTTTTTTTTTTGGTTGGCTACCTCCCAGCACCAAAAGAAAGGGGAAGGGTTGCTGGGAAATCAAGACCCCAAGACTGAGTCCCCAGGGGCAATGGGGAGAGGCCCCTGCTCCAGGTCAGCCTGATTGACAGGGTGGGCAGTCTAATGAGGGAGTCAGGAGGCTGGAGGGGTCCCAGTCTCTGAGCTGAACCTGCCTGGACCAGAATGAGGTCAAGCTAAGGAGAGAGCAGGAGCTCAGGCTGAGCTGAGGAGCAGAGCAGTGCAAGCTAGAGACCATTAGAGAAGCAGCCTGAGCTGGGGAGAGCGGCAGCAAGAGCCAGAGAGCAGATCCATGCTGGGAGGACAGCTGCAGCAACCAGAGCCAGAGGGGTCAGAAAAGCAGTCCAGGGAACTGGAGGCAGAGCAGCAGCAGTGCTGAGGCAGAACAGAGGTGGAACTGGAGCAGTCTGGAGCCGGGTGCGGTGAGCAGCTGGGGAGAGCGAGAGGGATCTGGGCAGAGGGTCCTGCGCAGGGAGATGCCACCAGCCAAGAGGCCCTCCAGGCCAGACTTGGAGGGGATTGTTACCCCAACTATGGGAGAGAACACAGAAGAAGGGTCCTGCCATCTGGAACCTGAGGGTGTGTGGCCACGGCCAGAGCAACTGTCTACTCGCAGCATCCCTGCAGCACAGTCAGGGCCTGGACAGGAGGCCTGGCACATGTGAGGAACAGATTGTGAACTTCTTATATTCCAGAGTCGGCTGTTTGTGATGTCCCCATGCCACAGAGCAAGGTTGTGTCCTTAACCTTTCCGATTTTTTCCTTATTTTTTTTAAATTGTTTAATAAATTGTATTTGCTTGAAATATATGAAATGATCATTGGGCAGGGAAGCGTCCGAAGCGGAGAGAGTACCTGGGAGTGGAGACACCCTAACCCCTGTCTTATGTGACCATGACAAGATAGGGGGTTGAGCCCCCCGGGAATCCTGGGCCCAGTCTTGTCAGAGTTACGAAGACTCTACCACACAGGAGAGTGGAAGGGGAGCCCTCGAGGTCAGGCAGGCCTCTGGGTAAAAGAAGTGAGAGTGAGGACTCTCATCCTTTCAGTAGCCAATTCCACCAGGATAGTGTATATAACAGGAAAGTTCCCCAGAATAGCGGGACCAATCCCCTATTTACACAAAGGCTTTTCTCACATGTTTGTTGCCATCTTTACTGGCTGGAAACCTTCCAGCCAAGACCCCTCCCCCAGTTCGATGTTTCTTTAGGCGGTGGTGCTGCGGTGAGCAGAGGGGAGTGAAGGCAAGAGGTGATTTGGGGCCTCTAATCATTTTTGTATCTTTTCCTCCTCTTTTAGAATAATCTCCAGCTGGGGTCCAGGTGACAGGAACCCCCAGTTGATTATTTGCCAATGTGTACATTTCTTGCTTACACCCTCTTGCCAAAAGAATGGCTGCTTAACTCAGTACAGGGGGTCCCTGGTATACATCTCCCCCTTAGCCGTTGCTTTGGCTCTCTGTCACTCATCAGTAGGGGACGTGTTCCGATTTACGGTGGTCCTGATCCGCATATCCATCGTTTGCATGGTTCAGGACCGACATGAATTGGAACACGTTCACCTGTTGTACACTACAGTAGCCCAGTGTAAAGGAGTTTTCAAAGTCCTACTACATCTTGAACAGTGTGGAAAACATTGATGTGTCGTGGGAAGAGGTCACTTTGCAATGTATGAATGGCGTTTGGTGCCATGCATGGCCAGATGCTGTCCACAGCTTCATGGGATTTGATGCCATTCCTGGTCCCGAGCAAGAAATTGTCAAGTTGGCGAAGGATGTCAGCTTCAAGGAGGTGGAGGAGGAGGATATTACAGGAGTTGTTGGAGTCTCATGTTGAGCAACTGACAAACAAGGAACTGACTGAGCTGGACCAACAATGGATATCTGAAGAAAACAAGGAGGATGATGATGCAGGGCAGGAAGCTAGGAGTCTGATGACAAAGAATCTCTCGTTTCTCTGGATTTCTGGATGAGATGACTGAAATCATACAGCGTGGTGATCCTTTTTGTGAACAACCTGCCAGTCTCTACGTTTTTCAATGATGCAGTAGCTTGCTACAGGGAGAGCTATTGTTCAAAGATTCATGCAGGAGAGCAGCTGTCAATAAAATCCCCTTTTAAGACTTCTGCGACCAAAAAGCAACTCAAGAAAACCCAGCTTCCACCCCTTCCTAAGTTTAGTGTAATCAACACGGTTTTATACTGTATTACTGTACTACATTTACTGTATTAAAATGTTGTGCGTTTGAACGGTGTTAGTAGGGTTCTATGTTATTTTATTCAATGTTTTATGTGTAAAAACTGTGTAAGTTATTGTGAAAAGGTACACCGTTTAAGAAATGAGTATTGTCTAGTTGTGAACACATCTCCACCTTATTCCATTATTTTTTTATGGGGAAAAATTCCGTAGTATACATTCTTTTGGTATCCCGCACCCTCTTCAAGAAGGCAACTCCGGTGTATACAGGGGACTCCCTTTAACAGTCCACTTATTATGTTGACACCTGGTTGAGGTGCTGGCTAACCTTTTGTGTCAGAGGAACCAGCTTGGGCTGTTTTTTAAAAAAACTTGAAACATGTCTCAGCAATGTCATCTACTGCTTCCCCCCATCCATAAGGCTTGTTACTCTTCGTTACTCAAAGCAATTAGGTTGGTTTGACATGATTTGTTCTTCACAAATCCATGTTGCCTCTTACTTATCACCTTATTATTTTCTAGGTGTTTGCAATTTGATTGCTTACTTATTTGTTCCATTATCTTTCCAGGTACAGTAACTCCTCACCTAAAGTTGTAGTTATGTTCCTGAAAAATGCAACTTTAAGTGAAACCATGTTAAGTGAGTTCAATTTCCCCATAAGAATTAATGTAAATGAGGGGGTTAGGTTCCAGGGAAGCTTTTTTCAAAACTCTCTCTCTCTCTCAAACAAACAATTTAATACTGGTACACAGTAATGATGATTGTGAAGTTTGGTTGAGGTGGAAGAGTCAGAAGGAAGGCTATTTCCCAGGGAATGCCTTACTGCTAAATGAACTAGCACTTGGCTGAGCCCTCAAGGGTTAACTCTCACACTCTGCAAGGCAGCAGGAATGGAGTGAGAACACCATGTGTGTGCGTGAGAGATGCGCATTCCCCCTTTAAGTAAGCTGGCCCTATTCTTAAGTACACTGCCTTGTTAATAGATCAGCTTGTTGAGATAGCTGCTGCCAGCAAGCTCCCTCCCTCCTGAGCCCTGTCGGGTGTCCCCCCTGCTCTATGGAAGATGAGGTAAGTGGGGTGCAGGAGCAGGGGGGGAAGGAGGACACCCTAACCTTAGTCCCCCTCTTCCTGTCCTCCACCCTGCATAGCAAGCAGGAGTCTTGGGGAGCAGCTCATGGCAGTGGGGGAGGACAGCTGAACTGCCTCACAATTGATAGGCTGCTGGGCAGCTACTGCACAGGGAACTTAGGGGAGCAGGGAGCTGATTGGGGGGGGGCTGCTGGTCCACCCTGGTTCAAAGCCCTCACTAGCAAGCTGCAACAGGCTGCTCTTCCTGCAAGCAGTGGACAAAGCAGGCAGCTCCCAGATGATGTTAGAAGGGAGCTTTGCACAACTTTAAACAAGCATGTTCCCTAATTTATCGGGAATGAAACAGCATTAACCGGGATGACTTTAAGTGAGAAGTTACTGTACTGAAGTTAAGATGACTGGTCTATAATTCCAGCACTGTTTCCAATACGGATCCTTGAGGAAACCTACTTTTTACCCCTCTCCACTGTGAAAACTGACCATTTATTTCTACCCTTTGTTTCTTATCTTTTAACCAGTTATTGATCCATGAGAGGACCTTTCCTCTTATGCCATGACACCTTAGTTTGCTGAAGAGCCTTTGGTCCAAGTACACTATATTCACTTGACACCGTTGTCCACATCCTTCTTGACTCCTGCAAATTAATCTAATAGAATGGTGAGGTATGATTTCTCTTTACAAAAGCCATGTTAATTATTCCCCCACATATTATATTTGTGTCTGATAATTTTGTTCTTTAGTATAGTTTCAATCATTTTGCCTCATACTGAAGTCAGGATAATTGGCCTGTAATTGCCAGGATCCCTTTGGAGACTTTTTTGAAAAATCAGCATTACATTAGCTAGTCACCTGTGCAGAGGCTGATTTAAGTGATAGGTTACAAACCACTTAGCAGTGCTACAATTTCATATTTGAGTTCCTTCAGGACTCTTGGATGAATGCCTTGTGGTCCTGGTGACTTTACTGTTTAATTTATCATCTGTTCCAAAACCTCCTTTACTGACACCTCAATCTGGGACAGGTCCTCATATTTGACACCTAACAAGAATGGCTCAGATGTGTAGAACTCCACCCTATCCTCTGCAGTGAAGACTGAGGCAAAGAATTAATGTATCTTCTTCACCATGGCCTTGTACCCTCACTCTTGCTGCTTTCCTCTTGCAGCACATCTGCAATGGCCTATCAGTTAGCCAGGAATACCATCCACCTGTCTTGCAATCTTACTAAGTCTATGCTCAGTTTCTGCCTATCCCCCTATCCTCATTTGCTGCACAATTTGGCCAGATGTATTTCTGAAGGAGGCATACATGCCCCTAGTGAGACTCTTGTGTATACATCGAATGGATCAGATGGACCAGAATGATGTCACAGTAGCCATACTGCTGTTGTGACATATTCCTCTTGGTGGGAGACTATCCAGTAATTACACCATTCTAGTATACCGTGATGGCCATCATATTAGAGGCATGAATGGATATTTTCCAGGCCAGAACAGAGATTATTGCAAACTGTGGAAAACAAAGTGGATGCTACAGCTTTGTTTTTCTGATTGGGTTAACGTGGATGAGGAGTTCTTCAGGCATTTCAGCTTAAATAAGGTCTTAATTTAACAGTGTCACTGCAGCCTCTTGCAATACTTGAAATGGAATCAAATGTCCAATTATATGGTTTTTGATATATTGTATACATAAGAAAATTAGTAGAATGCAACAATATACCACACAGCAATGTAATAAGTGTTTTTATTACTATTCAAAAATGACAAACTGGCTAAATTCTGCATTATTACACCAGCAGATACTCATAGCAACCCACTGTAAAAAGCTGTAAGTCAAATTCAACCTTGTAACTCTGGCTTCAGTGGAAATATACCAGAGATGAATTTGGCGCAATATGCCTAGTGTTGTATGTACCTGCTATCATTTAAGACTAAATAAAGAGAAAATTCAAGGTCTTAAAATATTCCCTGCTCCACTGTAGCAGGAAACAGGATTCCACTGTAATTTACAGATATGAGAGGAGTGAAATCATTATTCATCCAAAAAAGCAGAGATGTACTAGAATGGGGAAGAACTAATTGCTGGGAACAACAGTTTTCCCCTAAGTTTAACTTCAGCCAATATTTATTCTACCAGTCCTGAAATACCCCCTTGATAATACACCTGTAGTAAATAAACATTCTTACATTTCCACACTATTGCTAGCAATTGACAGTTTTTAATTCTAATCAGCCATGTATGTTGCACAAAATCATGAGATGTTTAACACTTGTAGAAGTCTGTTTTCCTGTTGAAGATTTACACTTCCCAATCATGTTAAAAGATGTATTTCAGATGTTACATGTGCATATCAGATGTAGAAATTACCAATTTAGGGCTTAACTCTGCTCTTAAATATGTGGATTTCTGTTACCATAGAGCTAGTGAGATCATCTGCTATCCAATTGTGTGTAAACCACAGGAACTGATTTTTACAAGATAGATGTGTTCCTATTCCGTGTATCTCAGATTGCGATAGAGGGTGAAACCCTGGCCCCACTGAGATCAATGGCAAAGGTTCTGTGATTTCAGTGGGACCTGGATTTCAGTGGGACCCAGATCTCTTTGTGATTCTGATACATGTAATTCACCTCTAATTATATCTTGTTCTCATGAAAACACCACAGTACACAAATAACATTTAGAAAATACTGGTAATTCTTCAGCAAAGAGAGACTATCATAAACCCTGGACTATTCTGCATATTTAGAAGTTCAACACAAGTATTTTAATTGTTCTGTAAATTTTGTTTTTAACGTAAATTAATAGCTAATCCCTTACCGAGTTGCCAGTGTTGTAGTTTGTGCTATGTTCTAAATTACCACCTTATAGACACCTAACTGTAACTAGACTATCAGTCTCATTATTTCTGTATTTGCTACATTTAAAAAAAAAACCTGTTTAATGCATACAAATTAAGTTTACTCAAATACTTGCACTGTACAAATGCTGTTAACGTTTAAAATTAAAATCTTCAATAAGACCTATATATTTAGAAATATTTCTAAGAAAAATGTACAAAAAATAGAAAAATAAGTCTTCTCTGTTAGAAAAAAATACCAAAAGTATTCCAACCACTGCCATAAATAATATATACATATGGTAGTGTAAAAACTGTGTGGATTGAAACAATTTGTTAGTTATTTGCATATCAGATACAGCAAAGTCTGAACTACCATTATAGAAAATACTAACCATAACATTGAAGAATCACATTTCTCTATTCCAGTGTTTACAAAAAGAGCAGCCCCAGGCTAGCGGAAAGTCCACGCACATTTTCTGCAAAATCAGACATGAGTGATGGGTAAGTCTTGCGCTGGCCCACTGCACTGGGGTGAATTTCACCCAAGTATTCAGAACTGACTATAGATCTTGACAGCCCGAGGCAGAGCTTTTGTTCAAAAAAAAAAAAAGTATTTAAAAGCTAAAAATCCTATAATCACACCTAAAAAGTTCAGTTTTCATTTTTTTAGATGTCAAATAAACACCATCATATCACAGTCCTAAAAAGTTAACTAAAAACTTAATGCATTAGGATAGAATCCAAGACACAACACCCAGTGAGGCTAAAGAGCCTCTCCAGTAGGCAGAGGAAAAAGAATCCTGCTCCAGGCCAAAGCCATAGAACCAATTCACAGCTATTACTTTATCCAGTGGTTTAAACTGCCTTTTCTACTGCAGAACCATGCTGGCTCCACAGTCAGAGGGCCCTGAGTGGTCACTGAGGTGGGGTTACATTTGTCCCTTCCTCTGTTTTTTTTTTTTTTTTAAATCTGGTTAGGTAAGTCTTGCTATTCACTAACGACTCAATCCTGAACCCGCAGAAATCACTAAGAAAACTCCCAACTGTCTTAATGTCCTAAAATAGGGAGTGATTTTGATGTAACCATTCTGGAAAATGCAAATTATGTTGCCTTGTGAGGTAAGTGGTTATGCTTCAAAACATTATACCATGCTCTGTATTGTATATCAGCAGTAAATCTATACAAGCATTTTAAATATCTAATGCTACACAGCTTTAACAAAGAAAAATTACAACAAACAACGCTGAACCAAAACGTTGTCACGGGACTGGTTTCAACATCCAGGATGAAAAGGTGCTTGCTGCCAGGGAGCTGGAAACAAAGAAAAAGATACTTGAGAAAGGATTAAGGCACAGGAAATAGAGATTCCTCCTTCCACCCTCCAAACAACAGGCCTTTGCACTTCTATAGCATCTTCTGAAGGTTTCGAAAGCATTCACCGACTGAAGCACTGACCTTCACCCTGTGCAGAGGACAGCAAAAGGCCTATGCACCTTAAAGTCCTTCTGTGCTGGGGTGAATTTCAGCCTGTATAAATATTTACGAGTGAAGCCGAACACCACTTGTCCAAGAGTAGAGACCAAGTCTGTGGAATAGCTAGGGTTAGAATCCAGTTTGCCTGATTCCCAGTCCTATGCTTCAACTACCACCATATCCCCTCTGCATGAGTTTATAAATGTAGACTATCAATTGGAGTTTCAAAAATGCCTATGTGATTTAGGAGCACAAGTTGCACGCAAAGTCAGCAGAATGTGTGCTTCTAAGTCAATAATTGCTTTTGAAAAAAATCCCACCTACGTTTTAGTCATGGGTATTTTTAGTAAATGTCATGGACAGGTCACAGGCAGTAAACAAAAATTCATGACTGCTGACTTTTACTAAATACCCTTGACTAAAACTTGGGAGGGAGGGGCGGCTCAGGAGGATGGTGCTGGGGGTACTGTGGGTGCTGGGGAGGGGGGGATGGCCTGGGGGGTGCCGCGGGTGCTCGGGTGGGGAGTTGCGGCCTGGGAGAGATTACAGGGGGGTGCCCAGGGGGTAGCACAGGTGCTGGGGAGGTGGCCCGGGGTCCACAGCAGGTGCTCTGGGGGGGCACAGCCCAGGGGAGCACCACAGGCATTCGGGGGGGCACAGCCCAGGGGGCACTGTGCGTGCTGGGGTGGGGGGTTGGCGGGTCTGATGCAGGCTCCCTACCTGGCTCCTGGGAAGCAGGGACTCCAGCTCCATGTGCTGCCTCCGCTCTGCCCCAAGCCCTGGTTCTGCAGCCCTCATTGGCAAGGAACCGTGGCCAATGGGAGCTTTGGGGGCGGAGACAGCACATGGAGCTAGGAGCTGAGAGAGGGGAGTTATGGTTACCCTTACGGGAACCGTCTCCCCTCCCACAGTAAGCACTGCCCTGCACCTCAACCTCCATCCCTGAGCTACCCCTCCCCCCCACAAGCTCCTGCTGCTGGGGAGCGTGGGCGGGGGTTGGGGGCAGACTGCCCCAGCAGCATCCAGTGCGACTGGGCCAGGGCTGCCCGAGCTGCTCAGGTAGCCCCCGGGCCAAGCACATCAGCCACTGCAGAAGTCGCACAGGTCACAGAATCCATGACCTCCGTGACAAACACGGAGCCTTAGTCATAAGCACCAAAAAAAATCAGAAATGTTCTCAGGAAGTAGGAGGGTAGCACCGAGCGTTGGAAAGGGGAAAAATCCTGCGGCTCTTTGTAAAACAGAGCCTACTCTAGTACAAAAAGGAAATCAATCTCTTCTAGTCCAAACCAGGGTGTGAACTCAAACTCTCATCACCACCATTTTTCATTTACTGGACAGGGGAGGGGGAATGGTTACTTCAAAAGAGAGTGGTATTGGGCAGAAGAGTGGTTAAAAAAACCTAACAAAACATGACAACTATTTTAGCAAAACAGAACTGAAAATCATGTACCCAACTGTTTATGTGTGTCTTTGTGCACATGGTAAATACGTGGTTGCTGGGAACAGGAAAGGGAAGTTACTTACCACCACAGTAACTGAAGTTCTCTGAGATGTGTGGTCCTTCCCTGTATTCCACTGAGGGTGCACATGCGCCGGTGACCAGCAGATTTTTGCTAGCAGCGTGTATCGGACTATGCCCGCGCACTTATCTCTCGGCTTGGAGCATGAGGAGCATAAG
Source organism: Chelonoidis abingdonii (assembly GCF_003597395.2). NCBI lineage: Eukaryota > Metazoa > Chordata > Testudines > Testudinidae > Chelonoidis > Chelonoidis abingdonii. The sequence continues at coordinate 3,741,226 of NC_133773.1, read as the reverse complement.
AAGCGGTGCAGACCAGCCACGTCTCCAGTTCCTTCTCTACTGTGAATCAACTTTAAGATCTGCAGCAGAGGCGAAGGAGGGCAGATAGTGGAATACAGACAGGTTTCACACACCTCAAATAACTCGTTGCTGTACAGGAGTGTAACTTCCCTTTCTTCTTCAAGTGCTGGCCCCTACGTGTATTCCACGGTTGGTGCCTACAAGCAGTGTCTATTAAGGAGGAGGATGCAAGGACCTCTGGGAGGCTACAGACTACAGCAGTGCCCAGGGAAGTGTCAGCTGCAAAGGCCTGCACCAAAGCATGATCTCTGCAGAAGATATGGACTGACTCCACATGGCTCAATTACAAATTTCAAGGACGAGGACATTTTGTAACGAGGCTACTGAAGCGGCCTGGGCTCTCACACCTTGGAGTGCAGGAGTATTTGTCAGCTAGCATAGCAGAACGCAGCTCGGGATCCATTTGGAAAGTAGTTGGGGATGAGACAGCTTCCCCTCGCATCTGTTCTGCAACGGATACAAACAGTCTGGGTGATTGTCTCAATGAGTTTGTTCTTCACAGGTAAAATGAAACAGCTCTATGGACATCTAGGAATGAAGTCTTTTGTCTTCATTAGTGGTGTGCAGTGAAGAAAGTAGATAAGCTGATTGTCTGAATGAGATGGAAGTCAGAGACCACTTTAGGAAAAAACTTCAGGTGCAGTATGACAGGGTGTACCGAACCCACACTGGTCAGGCAGTGGTTAACCAGCAACTTTGGGCCCAAGAGATCATGCCCTCACACTTCCTGGGAGGGAGTATATAAAAAGAAGCAGCTCAGCTCAGTCTGGGCTGGCTAAGGAGACTAGACATGCACTGTGGGTTCCTGCAGAAGAAGCGCTAAGATTCCAGACTGCTGAAGCTGAGGACCCTGACTGCGCCATGGAGAACCAGTTGACTGCCTGGGTCAAAGGGGCACCAAGCTGCTGCTACCTGAGGAGATAGCCGAGTCAGGCCTACGAGTAGGAAATGACCCAGGAGACGCCTCTGGAGATAGAGAGGCCTAAACCCCCCTCTATGGGGTGCCTGGTTTCCTAGGGCCCTGGTCTGGAACTGAGTGGAGTAGGGTGGGCCCGGGTTCCCCTACCCTCCCTGTGCCTATGCCTGGGTGCCACAGCTGTGGACTGTTGCTGCTAGGCATTACTGCCCTGGACTACTGATACTAGGTGCTACTGTCTGGGGGTTGCTGATACTGGGCACTACTGCCTTGGACACCTGCCGTTAGGCCTTGCTGCCCAGAAAAAAAGGGCAGTTCTGGGGACACTTGCCACTAGGCCTTGCTGCCCAGAAAGAAAAGGTGGTCCTGGGAATCCTTACCACTAGACTCGCAACCGCAGCAGAGGGAACGACTTCTATTTGAACCCCGTCATCTCCCATGACTTGCAGTCTCACTGTCATCTTATCCGTGTGAAAGACTGTACATGGCAGATCCACCATAAGAGCTCCCAGTTACCCATCCTCCTAGCTGAGGTGATGGCTACTGCGATGAGGTGCCTCCCCCACGCAACCCCTGAGCACAAGAATGTGGGCCAGAAAGGGCCAATTAACTTTATATGCTGCCCCCAGGGGGAGCCAGGGATTGATAAGCACTAACTGAGAGGAGTGGATGTCCATATGAAAGTAGATATTCTTCACATCGAGAGCTATGAACCAGTTCTCTGTGTTCAGTTGTAGAATAATTGGTACCAGTGTGACCAGTCTGAACCTCAATTTGCAGATAAAGACAGTGAGTTGCCTGAGCTCTAAGATGGGTCTTCATCCCACTTTCTTCTTTCAGATGAAGAAGAAATTTGATGAAAATCTTTCCTCCCCACTATTGAAGAAGTACTGGTTCCATAGTCCCCTGAAGCAGGAGAAAGTTCATCTCTTGAATGAGCATCCCCTCGTGAGACTGGTCCCTGCAGAGAGACAGGGAAGCAGATTTCAGGGTCAAGGGGGATAGGAATTATATAGTACTACTGAGATTGCACTAGATTGAGAACCCATCTGTCTGTTATTGCCTGCCACGCATAGGCAAAGTGTGCTACTCAGCTGCCAAACTTAGTCTGTAGGCACATGGTGGATGGATGTGGCATCTGAGGTGGTTCGCAGCTCTTGTGCATCCTGTAAAAAACACTTTTTTGTGGGAGGCTGAGGTTATGAGGAAGAAGAGGAGGGATCATTCTGTTTGCTCCTCTGCAGCTTCTGCCTTCTCTGTGCTGGTTCGTAAGCCCTTTGGTGATAGAAGTGCCAAGGCAGTAGATGATAAGAACATAAGACCGACCATACTGGGTCAGACCAAAGGTCCATCTAGCCCAGTATCCTGTCTACTGACAGTGGCCAATGCTAGGTGCTTCAGAGGAAATGAACAGAACAGGTAAATCATCAAGTGATCCACTCCCTGTCGTTCATTCCCAGCTTCGGCAAACAGACGCTAGGGACACCATCCCTGCCCATCCTGGCTAATAGCCACTGAAGGACCTAGTCTCTAGGAACTTATCTAGTTCTTTTTTGAACCATGTTATAGTCTTAGGCTTCACAACATCCTCTGGCAAAGAGTTCCATGGGTTGTGTGAAGAAATACTTCCTTTTGTTTGTTTTAAACCTGCTGCCTATTAATTTCATTTGACGCCTAGTTCCTGTGTTATGCGAAGGAGTAAATAGCACTTCCATATTTACTTTCTCTACACCAGTCATGATTTTATACACCTCAATCATATCCCCTCTTAGTTGTCTCTTTTCCAAGCTGAAAAGTCCCAGTCTTATTAATCTCTCCTTATACAGAAGCTGTTCTATACCACTAATCATTTTTGTTGTCCTTTTCTGAACCCTTTCCAATTCCAATATATCTTTTTTGAGAAGGGGTGACCACATCTGCACCCAGCATTCATGACGTTTGTACGGCTGAGGCCTACAGTTCTTCCGCCTCAGAGCTGGAATGTAGGTCCTCAAGGAGTGAAGTGCTGCACTTAAATCCTTCAGTGAGTGCAAAGTTTTAATCGGTTCTATATCTAAATAGGTTGTTACCTTCAAAGGGCTAGTCCTCCACTGTGGATTGTACTTCCCTGGGGAATCCTGAGGAATAAAGTCACAATGCTCTGTGTACAACAATGGCCAATGAACATGCAGCTGGGTCAAATGCATCAACAGATTCCTGAAGAGAAGATCTAGTGATTAATCTACCCTCCTCGATTATTGCCTGGAACTGCAATCTGTGCTCCTGCAGCAGTTTGTCCATAAACTCTATCAATTTGGAGAAACTGATCAAATCATATTTTGAGAGCAATACCTGACAACTGACTATATGAATTTCCAGGCTGGCTGAGGTAATAACTTTCCTGCCCAGCAGGTCTAGTCATTTAGTGGCCTCATCTGACATGGTGGACTTCGTCTGATGACGTCCACTTCTTTCAGTAGTGGCTTGAACTAAAGAGTTTGGGGCAAGATGCGTAAATAAAAATTACATCCCCTTAGCCAGCACATAGTATTTATTTTGGAAGTGGCAGCACATGTGTCTGGCATATGTCAGATGACCTCCATGATGGCCTCATTCATGGTGAGTGCTACCCTGCTCAGCCATCTACTATACAAAATGTCGAGGAATTTGTGAAGAGCCTCATATACCTCCTCCAGTGGGATTTGGTGGTGAGTCTCAGCCATTCGCCTCAACAGGTCTTGAAACTATCTGTAATTATGGGGAGGACATGAGGCTGGTGCCACTGAGAATGAAGTTGCTGTCAAAGGTAGCAGTACCAACAGATTCTGTTCCTCTTCATCCTCCGTCATCAGTACTTGAGGATGCTCTGGCTCATCCCAAGGAAGGGAGTGTATCTTCATGATGCAAGCGTACCAACTTGGGGCATCATGCATATATGTTCCACATCCTAGTAAAGCCAGTGAGATGGGCTGGACATTGGTTGGGGAGGTCCCTATGGCATGGTGCACCATCAGTCGCAAGGTGGATATCCAGTTTTAAGTGGCCTTGAGGGAGCCCAAGAAGTCCCGGATTCTCTATTGGGGCTGTCATTTGACTGAGGGGGTGATGGTCCTTCACTAACACCAGAGTCCTCCTCTAAGGAGAATGTAGGTTCCACTTATAGTGATGGTGTCATCAGAACTGTGGTTGACGACATCCCATGGTTGGTGGGAAGGACAGGAAAGCAGCTTCTTCTCTCACCATCCCAGTGCTGACTAAGTCAGGATCTCTCTACTGAGGATTGAATCCAAAAGGATGGGAGACTCTGAATCAAGAAGCATGATGAAGACCTCTGCACTTGTATGTCTGTCCATGCTGGTGGAAGGGCAAGGGCTCTTCTCTCTAAGTACTGTCTAAGCCAGTATCGGTAAAGTCTTCAACACTGAAGCCCTTTTACTGGGGTGAAACAGCGCCGTCAGTACAGCTCTGCTTTAGCTGGTACTGACGGTTGACCGTTTTTGAAATCTTGATGTTTCAGCTTTGTCCATACTGGTAGTAGTCCCATCTCTGATGCTATCGGGGCACCTTTTCTTTTTGGAGCTTGTGAATCAGCAACAAGATCCTTATGAGCTCTTGAGCCTCCATGACCAGAACAAGATGTCTCCTCTGCCTTTGAATGTGCTGGGGAAGAAGCTCTCCTCTTAGAGGTGGATTTAGAGGGTGATCTCTCTAAGTATTTTGAAGTGTTTCCTGCCCTCATTAAGTGCCTGAGAAGTGGAGTCTTAGGTTCTGCTCTTGTGTCTGATGTTGCAGAGCTAAGAGGCATGCTCCTGAGTGCTTTGGGCCACTGCACAAGGGGATCTACCTGGCCTGGGTCACAGCAGCCTCATTGCACACTGCATAAAATGCTTTCTGAGTCTGTCTTTTCATGCCTGGTGGATCTGGTTGGGAAAGGCATGGCGAATATTGCACTTGGAAGCTACGTGAGCCTGTTCAAGATAACAGAAGCACTTTTGGTGGTCGTCATTGACTGAGAAGATCTGGGAGTTGGAGATGCAGGTCTTAAAGCCCAGAAGCTTTGGCATAATTGTCACCCTGTACAGGAAGTGTAGGGTAAACCAAAGTCTAACTCACTAACTGAATACCAAGTTAAACACTATCACAATCTACTAATAATAAGAAAAATATTTACAGAGAAACACTGAAAAGCTTTGCAGACACTGAAGAGGTTCCATCTCACACCATGTGGAAGTAGAAAGGAACTGGAAAGGTGGTCTGTCAGCACCGCCCTTTACATTCTTGGTTCAGAGCATATGGAGAGGAAGTCCACAGATGTGGACCAACTGACACTATTAGCAAAAATCTTCTGATCTCAGGTGGATGAAGTGCATGAGCCCCCACAGTGGAAGACATATAAGGATCATCTCTTGTAGTAGTATCCGTTTGCAGCTAAATGGTGATAATCAGGAGATTTGCTAGCATCTTCCTTCTCAAGATGTAAGTGTAATAATATAATCTCCACTCTTCAACCCTGAGCCATAGACTCACAGGAAAGGTATTTTGTACAATACGGTAAAAATAGGTGCTTGGCATCATTTGTGCATACTGGGCCAAATTCTCACTTATGTGACCAAGGGCCAAATCCTGAGGACTAGTTATGCAATCACTAGGGGCTAAAGATCTCCTATCAACCTATCTCCACACTCTTCACTGTGATGAGTCTGAGGATGGCAGACCAAGTGTGGAAAGGGATGGAGGGGTAAGTACAGGGACAAGGAGGAGAAGGGAAACCAGTTCTAGAGCGAGTCAGTACTGCAGCCCCTCTAATTTCATTCTACACCAGCTCTGATCCTAGGTCAATTAGCCTAGTTAAGAGCTTGGTTACGCAACCACTTTGGTTGTACAGTGACGTAATTCTATAACTGACTGAGACAGGTTTCAGAATGAACAGCAGCACCCTCAGGGAACCAGGGGGGTGACATTCACCCCTCTAAAGAAGGCCAGCACAAGGCCTATGCATCATTTAAGTCCTCAAAATAAGGGGTGAGAAGAATTTAAGTAGCGCACAAGGGTGAATTTCACTCCATGCCTTTATCGTTAAAATAAAATAAAATGTAAAAAAATACAGTACTTTTTTGTTCATTTAAAGTTAAGATTTTTCTGTACACTTTTTAAATTTAATTTTTTTATACATTTTGTAAACTTTTGTATAAGTTTATAAAACTGAAAGAATATAACTAAACAAATACTAAACAGAGTGTATTTGTTTTCCAATGTAACATTAAAATTAGCGCTGTCAAGCAATTAAAAAAATTAATCACATGATCAAAAAAATTAATCTCACTGTTAATAATAGAATACCATTTATTTCAATATTTTGGATGTTTTCTACATTTTCATATATATTGATTTCAATTACAACAAAGAATACAAGGTGCACAGGGCTCAGTTTATATTTATTATTTATTACAAGTATTTGCACTGTAAAAAAGAAATAGTATTTTTCAGTTCACCTAATACAACTACTGTAGTGCAATCTCTTTATCATGAAAGTTGAACTTACAAATGTAGAATTATTTACAAAAAACCCGCATTCAAAAACAAAACCATGTAAAATTTTAGAACCTGCAAGTCCACTCAGTCCTACTTCTTGTGCAGCCAATCACTCAGACAAACAAGTTTGTTTACATTTGCAGAAGATAATGCTGCCCACTTCTTGTTTACAATTTCACCTCAAAGTGAGAACAGGTGTTCTCATGGCACTGTTGTAGGTGGCATCACAAGATATTTACATGCCAGATGCGCTAAAGATTCATGTCCCTTTATTCTTCAACCACCATTCCAGGAGACATGTGTCCATGCTGATGACAGGTTCTGCATGATAATGATCCAAAGTAGAGCGGAGTGATGTATTTCATTTTAATTATCTGAGTCAAATGCCACCAGCAGAAGGTTGATTTTCTTTTTTGGTGGTTCGGGTTCTGTAGTTTCCGCATCTGAGTGTTGCTCTTTTAAGACTTCTGAAAGCATGCTTCACACCTTGCCCCTCTCAGATTTTGGAACGCACTTCAGATTCTTACCTTGGGTCGAGTGCTGTAGCTATCTTTATAAATCTCACATCAGTACCTTGAGTTTTGTCAAATCTGCAGTGAGAGTGTTTATAAAATGAACAACATGTGCTAGTTTATCACCTGAGACTGCTATAACATGAAATATTTGGCAGAATTCAGGTAAAACAGAGCAGGGGACATACAATTCTCCCCAAAGCTCAGTCACAAATTTAATTAACGCATTTTTTTTTTTTAAACGAGTATCATGAGCATGGAAGCATGTCCTCTGGAATGGTGGTTGTAGTAGGATCAGGCATATGAATGTTTAGCATATCTAACATGTAAATACATTGCAATGCTGGCTACAAAAGTGCCATGCAAATGCCTGTTCTCACTTTCTGGTGACATTGTAAATAAGAAGAGGGCAGCATTACCTCCTATAAATGTAAATAAACTTGTTTGTCTCAGCAATTGGCTGAACAAGAAGTAGGACTGAGTGGACTTGTAGACTCTTAAGCTTTTTACATTGTTTTGTTTTTGAGTGCAATTATGTAACAAAAAACTACTGTAAATTTCACTTTCACGACAGAGATTGCACTACAATACTTGTATGAGGTGAACTGAAAAATACTATTTCTTTTATCATTTTTACAGTCCAAATATTTGTAATTAAAAATAATATACACGTGGATTTCAATTACAACACAGAATACAATAGATATGAAAATGTAGAAAAACATCCAAAATATTTAATAATTTTTAATTGGTATTCTATTATTTAACAGTGCAGCGATTAATCATGATTAATCAATAAAAGGGCGATTAATCATAATTAATTTTTTTTTAGTTAATTGCACGAATTAACTGCAATTCACTGACAGCCCTAATTGAAATGTAAGTCTAATAACTAAAATGGAATGCACAACTAGATCATTAGACACTGACAGCTAGGAAAATTATAAGGCTAGGAATGTTCAGCTAGTCCAGATATCTAATGGCTGAAAAATGCTTAATGCTTTATCAATTTTTACAGTAAGACACTCATTGGAGGGGGGCCTTGCGGAGTTCATGCTCCCAGCCTTTAGGTAAGGAAGTGTTTATTGCATTATTCAACAATTGCTCTACATCGGGGTGGGCAAACTTTTTGGCCCGAGGGCCAGATCTGGGTATGGAAATTGTATGGTGGGCCATGAATGCTCATGAAATTGGGGGTTGGGGTGTGGGAGGAGTGTGGGCTCCAGCTGGGGGTGGGGCTCTGGGGTAGGGCTGGAGATGAGAGGTTTGGGGTGCAGGTGGGTGCTCTGTGCTGCGGCTGAGGGGTTCAGAGGGTGGAAACAGGATCAGGGCTGGGGGTTGGGGCATGGGAAAGGGTCAGGGGTGCAAGCTCCAGGCAGCACTTACCTCAAACAGCTCCTGGAAGTAGTAGCATGTCCCTTCTCTGGCTCCTACGTGCAGGCACGGCCAAGAAGCTCTGCATGCTGCCCCGCCCACAGGCGCTGCCCCTGCAGCTCCCATTGGCCGCTGTTCCCAGCCAATGGGAGCTGCAGGAGCAGCACTTGGGGTGGGAGCAACATGCGGAGCCCCCTGGCTGCCCCTACGCATAGTAGCCAGAGCAGGGACATGCCTCTGCTTCTGGGAACAATGGCACATGTGGAGTGGGGCAAGTCCCAGACCCTGCTCCCCAGCGGGAGCTCGAGGGCCGTATTAAAACATCTAAAGGGCCAGATGTGACCCCTGGGCCGTAGTTTGCCCACCCCTGTTGTACATACTGGCTGAGAGAGACTCACAATCCCAAAAGGAAAGTGTTAGCACTATGTCATAATACAGTGAAACACTAAATGAGGATGGATTTATGGAGACTGAAACCATGGGTAAAACAGATGCACTGCCCTATATGAAAGATACTGAGCCAAATTCAGAGGTGACTCACTGATTCTAAGAGAGAGTCTAGTTTGCACCTCTGCATGTGGCATAGTGTATCATCTGAAAAATCATTGGATCAAGGCCAAAAATTTAATGGTATTTGTTCTATCCGAGGTTGAGGCAGCAAAGCAATGTCTCGATTTGAACACCCAATGTCACTACTATAACAATATGAAAAAAATACTGAATTTAGTAGCCATGCACTTACTGCTGGTCCAAACAGCTCCTGAGGATGATCCTGTATTGGAAGGATATGGGAAAGGACCTTGTGACCAAGACTGATTTGCCGCATATTGTGGTAAAGATGACACCTGAGAGTTGTAAGAAAGGGGCATCTGAGAATGAAAATATCCATGTACTGGGTATATCTGAGCATAGTTAGGCCTTTGTAGCTCCCCAAGAGCAGCATAACTAAATGACTGGGAATAAAACATATTAGCGTGTGCATTATACACATTACTTGCAACTGCAGATGTGCCAGAATGAGCAAACTGTTGTACTTGGTAAGTTATCCCCTGGTAAGTCTGGGTTAAGGAGCTGCCATTGCTATCACTTTGATGACAAGAATAAAAAGGATAGACTGTCTCATGAGCCTGCACTAAAGAACGTTGCACTGGAGGTGTTGATAGTGGAAGTTCATTTCGAAAGACAGCAGAATGTTCAGCAGGGCTTTTTGCTTTTTCATCGGAATCTGGTTCCAAAAGAGAGCACACCGATGGTGACTGTGTATTTTTATTCGTCATAATCACAGGAAGATCTGAAGTACTGACAGGCACGCTGCGGGGAGACTCTGAGTTCTTTTCATGGTTCTTGTCTTTTCTGTCAGGTTTTGTGGCTAAATTATTAGTTTTACTATATTCAGCCAGTAAACTGGATCTTGATATATTTCCTGTGGCGTCTGCTTCTTGCACATGCTGTAGATTTAGTGTAGCAGACACAGCAGAAGAACTATCACGTTGTTCTGTTGTTGACCTAACAGATTTGTGTGTTGAAAATAAATTACTCTCAAGAGACTTTTGAAGTAGTGGCTCTTTTTCTAAAGACAAATTGGCATTTTCATGTTTCTTGTCACAGGGGGGAAAACCTTCATGATGTTTTCTTGCATTTTTGTAAAAATTACTGTTTCTTCTGAACATGTGCTTTAGGTTTGCTGATCTCAGCTGGCTGGTTAAGCCTTTTAAATTAACAAATGAGCTTTTTGAAGCATCTGGTGTATATTTAACATGTGGAGAGCAATAAACAGCTTCCAAGTCTTCTGAATGCAAAGGTGAGCGCGGTAATTGGTCTTGCACAGCTTTTTCTAGAGGCCTCTTGTTTCCTAGATTATCCGGTGAGATACTCAACGCTAGATCTTTTTCATTTTGAGGAGTAACTCTTGCATTCTCTCTGAAAAGAGCAAAACAAAATTACATATTTATACATCCACACTTCCTTTTTATCCCATTGGTAATAAAGAATACATATACATCACTATCAAATACTGGTAGTAAAAAATTGTTTACAAGGCAAATGCATAAAACATCTGCTTTAGTACTTTAAATATATATGGATTAACAACTGACTAGTCCATGCTATTTTATAATTACAGGATGTAATACTGTAGAATATTATTCCACACCACTTTATTGTATTTTATAGTTCAGGCATATGTTATTCAACATTACACTATTTTTTTCAATTGGACATTATTCTAGAATTTCCTCAATGTTTAGTCTGTTCAGGCCAGTGTGGAAGTATTCTACCTGAGCAAAACTGAGCAAAACTATACAGTTTGGATTCACAAACCAAATCACACATCTTATGCCTGAGGAAACCATGAAGCAACTCTGCTCCTTGCTTTTCTCTGTCCCCTAACAATTGTCTGCTGAAGAAAATGAGGAAGATTCTACCTCCTCTTTTCCTGAAATAGCTTTAAGTTAAGTTAAGTGCCTTTAACTGGTGCTCTGATCTCTGAACTCAAGAAGAGTGAGTGGTGCACCAATCGACATACTTCAACATCTGCTCCTATGATATGTACGCAAATGGAAGAGTGACCTCAGATTCCAGACTAGGAAGGTAAAAAAATGCTTTGATCTGAAACCAGGCAGCTGGTAGCACTATTAGTGTCTTTTAGTAGCAACAAAAATATTTTCTTGCAAGGTAAGAATTGATAATTCCACTCTAAGTATTGATCTACCATTGGAACGCTGAAAAACAATAGCATATGTCCCATTTCTAAATTTACCACAACTACAAATCTGACTTGATATCTACAGGATTTAAGTTTCAAAGTGTAATTTCTACTCTCTCCTCTATCCTAAAAAAGTGCTGTTAGTCTTCATTCCTTCTCCAACACTATACCAATAACTCTCTTCTTCCCACCCTGCTCCCTCCCCATCCCAGATGCAATGAATTTTCTTTCTTCTTCGAATGTAAGCAGCTGGTTAGTGATTTAACTGAAACAAACTGTGGTATCTGGAGCTTTAAAAACAGTAGCAATTTGCAACAGTTCAAAAGGCTTGTCAGTTGGCAGCAACTGGACCTAGAGTTAAAGGCTGACTCCAAGAATGAAGTGGATGTAGCATGTAAGAAAGAGCTTGCTAACTCATCTCATATGTTACTTTATTTTTCTTGTTATTCTGCTCAAATTGAATTGTAGTTAATTAAAAGGCTGTTTGTGGCTTATTGGAAAATCAGGAGTCAAAACAGGAAAATCACTGGTGGGAAACCTTTGATGGAATTCTTGAAACACTAAGGTGAGTCAGTGAAGCTACAGTTACAGAAGAGTTCTGTATCTGAAAAGAGAGGAAGAGAAATAAAGTACAAAGAGGGTAAAAATGGTCATGTCTGGAAAATGCACACTTTTCATTTTGATAGCAAAGTTGAGGATCTGAGTTTAAGTACAAAGGCTGCATTTGTATTTTTAGGCCAATGCTGCTGAAGTCAATCACAAGTTCCAACTCTAGCTGGAAAGAGATATTTACACACTTATGTTTCCCTCAAAAGCTGGGTGACATGAACTAAGAGGACATGAAATGCTTAAAAACACTATGCACTCCAAACAGACTTACTAGCTAAGAGATACATGTCACTTAAGATGCAAAAAGAAGAAAGTGTATCTGATTTTCTGGCTACTCTTAAAGCTGTCTATAATCTCTGCCATTTCAGTAACCACTTAGAACTCCTTCTAGGACTGTTCTGTAATTCAAATCCGAAATCCAAAATTAAGAAAACGACCATTGAGTATAGCTCATAACAAAGATCTTAATCTGGAAGGAACAGTAGGTAGAACTCTGTTTCTTTTGGTTGGTTCTGTTTGAAACAGTATATCTGCTTAGATGTCATACAAAATAAGAGAAGCACAGCCCCTGGCAAAAGGGACAGAAAGCACTCTTCTCTCACCAGGCTTACTTAACACAAACACAGAGTAGCGTGACCATTTTCAAAAAATCCCTGAAGCTAGAACAAAACACTAAACTGCACTGCACACACAATTCTCCCCCTATGGGAGAGGATGAGAGAAAGAATGAACTGTATGTGCAGTCTGGGAGCATAATGTAGTAAAATATCATTCAGTGGGCAAGTTAGTGATAGAAAGATAAGGGAGGTGTCATTTGATTGGAAAAATTTACAGAATAATAATTTCAATTGTGTTACTCTCTGCAGCATGGCAGAGGGCACTCACTGCCTCCACTGTTCCAGCTCCAGGTCCTCTGGTGGAAAATTTGATTATATAATGTCATTAGGTCAAGTTGAGTGTTATTCAAAAGACCTTTCTCCCACAACTACAATGGTACCAAAACATGACAAACCTAGAAAAACTATGTAGATATATATTCAAGAAAATATGTAAAAATCAATTATTTTTAATTATATTTAACACAGGAATGCATTGCTTACATAAAAACCCCCACAGATCTTTGGTAATCCAAGAGGACTTAGACTTGACATGTAGGACTGAAAACATTTATTAATCAAAATCATCATTAGTGTTGTCTCCGCCTAGGGCACCACTGCTACACACACTGTTGCACTGACAGTGTTTGGGTAGCACTTGCACATCTCCATACAAGGGAGGCTGCTGGCCAAACATTTGCAGGGCAGTGAACATCTGGTCTCTGCACACGAGAAATTGATTAGTTGAAGGACTGATTCTGGAGTGCAAATCTCAGGTGTTAACATTTTTTTTATTTGTCGAGAGCTTGTGCTTCAGCCATATCCTCTATGACTGCTAAGCAGGACAGCCTCTGCTGGCATAAGGTACCAACCAGTCACATTGTCAGTAGGTGCTGGCTTGGGGAAGACCATGCAAGATGTGCATTAATTTGCTTTTCATCTGGCACACAGGCATAGTTTCACTGCACGTAAACACTGATCACAGTACCACAGAAAACTCATATATTCCCATAAGATGTATGAGGAATTTGCCATAGGTTTTGGAATGAATTGTTAACCAACCGCCACTTGTAGTCGTAGATTATGAATATGCCACACTGTTGTCATGTATGTGCTGGAAACCTGCCTTTCACTCAAGCACTTGTATATGAGGCTTTGTGATAAAATGGCAGCCGTGTGCTCCAATTACTTGCTGGTGTTGAAGACACTGCGATCAGCAACGCACTACTTAGGGAAGTAGTATGGGTTACGCAGTATTATTTTTCAGGTTTGGCATCAGCAGGGTGATCACATAGCAAGTGTGAAATATCGGGACACTTTTTTTTGAGGGGGGAGGGTATAAGTTGTATATATAAGACAAAGCCCCTAATATTGGGACACCTGGTCACTCTAGGTATCAGCTACGGATCCTGTAAACGCCCACATGCTGTAGGACGAAATGCTTTTCCATAAAAATGGAGCAGTTGCAAACAGAGAATCCTCATATTACTGTTGACACCAGCCCTTTCTTCTACTGTTGATAGCACCATGGCTTTTGTGGCTTAAGGACAGGTGCTGTGATTCATTTCTGTGGACAGGACTGCTAAAAACTAGGTCCACAGCCCACAGTTCATCTTCAATAAGTGCTTTAAGAGCCATTCTTCTAAGCATTTGTTCCTCTTCAATCCCATTCAAAGCACATACTTCTCTGTACTTAGCCTCTGCACTGGCCATCACCACCACGTTCCCATCCATGAAGCAATTTACAAACTCCAGCTGAGTTGCAGTTTGCAGTAGTAAAATCAATATTTGTTTTTGTTGTTTTTATTTTTTAACACCACATTATATATATACTTGATGTGATTCCATGCACTCTTACCGTGCAACATTCTCGCTAAGAGATACTGCTTCACACAAATGAAGATGAGAAACTTTTAAATATCCAAAGACCTGCAGAGGGTGATACTATTGCAATTATGATTCTGTACATTTTTATTAATCAAAAGTCACCTCCCTTAGGATTTTATCATTAACTTGCCCACAGAAGTACATATGCTTGCAAACTATGACATGTTAGTCACCTGGCTCAAAGCATGACTGGAAAGCATCGAGCTACTATGGTGATGAGTGTGGGATAAAAACCTCTATAGAACTGAAGACAATGAACAAAAAACTAATCAATGTGCTTTATGCAGTAGTCACCTAAACATGCCACAAACTGCTTCTTGTCATCCTTGGAAATGGGTTATTTGGCAAAGAAGACATTGATACTGCAGAGAAGAATACCAAATTAACTTAGTTGTAGTTAATGCTGTGGTCATCTGGAATAAAGTAGTACATATGGCAATCACTTCTGTTGCCACGATTCTTGAGGCACTGTGGACTATATATGCTCACATGGTTTACCTGAAGAGATTGCTTCAGACAGTGGTCTTCAGTTACTGAAGGATTTCAGATTTTCCTCAAAAGAACTTTTGCATCACACAGCAGGTAAACTGCTTATCATTCTGCATCAAATGAGTTAGCAGAATACTTTGAGAAGGCACTTTAAATGACACTAGAGAAAAATGAAGCCTGCAATGTTGTTTTGGGAACTTTCTTTTGTCATACAACCATACACCACAGACCTTCACATATAAACAATCTTGAAGAGCTGAGAGTGAAAGAAGCTGTAAAGTCATACAATATTCTCTCTGAGACATCCTAACATTGCACAGTGATGCGGTGTTCTCTACGCTGATGGAGAATGACAAGAGAAACATCACTAAGCAATGTCAGGATGTCACATCATGATAACTTGATCAAATCATTTGACACAGTAACCTCTTTCTTCTCCATTACTATTCTACTGGTGGCTGAATGGGGTTCCATCAACTCTGATACATTGCTTAATGCTTCCTCCTCCAGCCTCACGTGCCAGGAAGTGCAAAGAGTGCTACTGTGATTGGAACTCCACCCACTGGGTCTGAGAATAGGTTGAGCAAGGGGTGCTCTGTGAACTCTACAAGAGTCCCCCAGGAATTCAATGCATCTCTAAGGCTACAAGTTGAATAGCACTGTATGAAAATAAGGGGAAAAAGGTGTCACTCTTTTTCCTGTCATTATTCAGCAGATCTTGAGCTTTTCTGCACAAGTGTTTTTACTATTTTATATCCTAAATATACCTTATGTGGCAGCATGTTTCATTTTCATCTCCATTTTTTGAAGCTGCTGCCATCAGAACACCAACCTAAGAGAAAATAAACTCGTTATATGTGAAATTCTTATACTTTTAATGATTTTGAATAGTATTCCTGTTAGCTATTTTCAAAATGTAAATACATATCTTTCTTTGAATAACATCTTAAATTTTCATTACAATCACAGTAAAACACTGCCCTAGAGATCCAGGCATTTTGGGTGTTACTGAATAATGAGGGATTCACAAGAGCTATGGTGGAAAGACATCTTTCTCTGAAGCAGCCAGTGCTGGTCACTGTCAGAGACAGATACTGAACTTGATGGACCACTGGTCTGATCCAATATGGCAATTCCCATGTTTGGGCCCAGATATGCTGCTGAGTCGTGCTATCAAAGTAAACCAAAAGGATGTATTCTGCTGAGATTTTGGAAAAGTCCAGAACACAAGAGATAAGCTTGAGAACATTGATCCTTTCCTTTTTTTTTTTTTACATGAGTGTTGTGTCATCTTCATACATGCTGCCCATGATGTGAGGTTTGCTTCCATAGTGTGTATGCAAGGCTCTAAATTATGTTTCAGCATGTTCTTTGTACTTACTTACCCATAAATGGGACATCTGCATGTGATCTGGAAATAGATGCCCAATTCTGCAGTGCGTTTAGCAAGTGGTTTCATGTCTTTGAAAGGAATTTTTGGAGACACTTCATGTGGAATCCCTCTGAGGGATGATACTGGTGCATGGCAAAAGCAATCATAGATGCTGAAGACACTGTGCTATTGATAACTGCTGCTGCAACAACACTGATGCAATGAGGCTTTGGATCTTTATAAATCTTTTCCAGTGTGGTAAAGTTCTGGCTACAGCCATGCCTTTTGCAGCCTGTGGATGGGCAACTCCCAATGCTGGGCTGAAAATGTTCTTAGCTTTGGTAATAACCAGTGGGTTGGAGGCATTTCTGGCATTTGGCAAATTGTACGTGGGTCTGCTGCTCTGCGCTTGGCTCTGATTGGGATGTTGTCCATGAATGAGTATGTGTGTAACTTATAGATTCACAGATTCCAAGGACAGAAGGGATCATTGTGATCACAGAGTCCAATCTCCTATATATCACAGGCCAAAATAATTCCTAGAGCAGGTCTTTGGATACTTAAAAGTTGTCAGTGGTAGAGAATCCAACACAACCCTTGGTAAATTGTTTCATTGGTTAATTACTCTCTCTGTTCAAAACGTACACCTAATTTCTAGTCTGACTTTGTTTAGCTTCAACTTCCAGCCACCGGATCATGTTATATCCTTCTCTGTTAGACTGAAGAACTTGTTATTAAATATTTGTTCCCCATGTACAGACTGTCATCAAGTCACCCCTTAATCTTCTTTTTCTAAGATAAATAAATAGAGTTCCTTGAGTCTATCAATATAAAGTGTCTCCTTCCCACTGAATCTCTCCCTCTTTTAAATCCAAAAAATCACTGGGCAGATACAAACCTAAAGCCTCAAAAGCAGTAAGTTTGAGTTAGTTCTTTCAACTGTGTGATGGTGGTGTTTTTTAAAGTCATCAATTTTTTAAAATAGTATTTCCTAAACTGTAGTCCAGTGTGTTAAATGCCCCACCAGCCAGGCTAAGAAGGACTGTAGCGGAGCTGTAGCAGGGATCTGCCTATGTCCTTTTGGACCAAAGTTAGTTCATGATTGTTCATGTGAAATGTCATCCATAAATACAGGTTTTGCTTTTAGAGAGGAAAGCATGCAGCTGAAAGGGCTTTTGAAGGAAGAAACACACCCTCTGCTTCAAGTGTAATTAAGATTTGTAAAATATAAGACAGATACTGTGAATTACAGTATCTCACTAATAAACATGCATCTTATTCACATAGTTAGCGTCTTAAAGTAGAGAATATCTTCTGTGTATTTTATACTTATCACCCTACTTGAATGATTAGTAAAAATTGGTGTAGGGTAGGTAATTATATTAGCCATGTATAAAATGAAAACGTGTCAGTTTGTATCATGGGATAGTGGAGACAGAACAGTCATGATAATAAACCAAATGGATTTCATTTTCCATGTATTTATTCCAAGCCCTTTCATGCCTTGATCTGCATACCACTGTATTTCAAGATAACTTGATATAGTTTGGAGCTTAACTTTTTAGAAGGTACATCATCATGACGGTTCTCAGATACCCAGGACTGAGAGTCACCTTATTCATAGATTCCAAGCCCATAAGGAATCATTGTAGGGTGACCAGACAGCAAGTGTGAAAAATTGAGACATGTGGTGGGAGGTAATAGGATCCTATATTAAAAAAAGACCCAAAAATCAGGACTGTCCCATAAAATCGGGAAATCTGGTCACCCTAAATCATTGTGATCATCTAGTCTGACTACTCGTATAACCCAGGCCATGGAACTTCCCCAAAATAATTCCTAGAGCAGATTTTTTTAAAGCAAAACACCCATTCATGATTTAAATATTGTCAGTGCTGGAGAATCCACCACAACCCTTGGCAAATTGTTCCAGTGGTTAATTACCCTCCCTGTGAAAAATGTACATCTTATTTCCAGTCTGAATTTATGTAGCATCAACTTCCAGCCATTGGATCTTTTTTACTTTTCTCTGCCAGACTGAAGAGCCTATTATGAAGTATTTGTCCCCCACGTAGATACTTATAACCTGTTATCAAGTTGTCCCTTAACCTCTTTGTTCAACTAAACAGATTGAACTCTTTGAGTCTATCACTATAAGGCATGTTTTCTAATTCATTAATTGTTCTCTTATCCTTTAATTCTCTAAAACTTGCAATCTGAGCCTTGCTAGAACCACTACAACCCATTTAAGACTGAGTTGAGAACGCAGACTGAATGGAAGGATCTTTTACAGAAAGTGGAAGTTCCCATATATAACGTGCATGCTAAGGATTTTGTGTTTCAGGATAAAATTCTATCTAGGTCTTTTTCCAAGCTTCTGCTCCAGTTTACTCCCTCTGGAGGGGCAGAGTCTCTTCTTAAGTGACTTTGGTGTTGGTAGGGGGTAAGAGATTTGCTATGCTGGATTTGAGAAATGAGAGGTGACTTTGACCTGCATTCTCAGCTACTATTTTCCCTCATGTTTCCCCAAACAGAGTCACCTATAAATTTGTAAGTCATGGGTTTCTCTTTGCAATGACTACTAATCAAGGATGTAAACACAGCTTCCTTGTTAGGGGCCATTAGTCTTTTCACAAATTGCATCAATTCCCCAAAAAGATTGCCAAGAATCAATATTTACACAGTGTTGCAAGGATTTGCCAGAATCTGAATCCTAGACTTCTCACAGTCACAGTAAGAATCATACCCCTAGACAAACAAGCCACTTAGTAGTTTTTCCTTACGAATTACAAGGAATCTTTTTGATCTGAATGATCAAAGCTGAGCTTTCAAATTTCTGCTTAGAGTATCTTCTCTCTTATGGTCTGTGGGAACTTTTGGAAGGAAGTCCCATTCTCAAAAGACAACAATGCCCTTCACCTGTGGAACTACTACTGCACTGGTCATATGTCTTCTTTCTTGCCTAATTCTCATCACCTGTGAAATTTCCTTGTGTTTATGTAACAGTTTAGTTTCACCCAGAAGTCCCCATTCAGAATCGATGATGTCCTCAAAAAAGGGGAGTATGGGATTTTTTACATTACTTGCTCATTAAAAATTTACAAATCCTTAGGGGCAGTGGTTTGTCTTTTGGGGACCTGGAGTCTCTGGGGTTTACAACACTTACCCCAGAGCAGGCTGTTTGGGGTTCTCCTTCCAGGAAAAGTCATATTGCGCCTGCTTGAACTTTCCCACAGCAGAGTTCCCCTGCAGGAAGCTGCAACCAGGCCCTGACTTGCCAGTCTAATTCAAATCCCTGTGCCCTGGCAGGTTAAGGGTCAGTTGGTCGGCCACAGCAGGGCATTGCTCACCCTGTGAAGCTCCTAAAAAGCTTGCCTTATACATACAGCAGCTCCTGGACATGGCTTGATGCTTGCAGGGTTTCTCTGCTGTTGTGGGGAGGGGTAGAAGGCAGAGGAAGATGATTATAGAGATGCAGAACCGGAGAGGTCCCTCCGGCCTCGATGCTCAGTGACTCCCCAGCAGAAGAGAGGGAAAAGAGCTGAAACATAAAGTGAGATCTCTACTGCACAAATAACAGATACATATTACCATTTTAGAAGATGAACCACCAGCTTGTACCACTACACGAGGCAGAATTTCTGGGGGCCCAAATGAGGAATGGGGCTTAGAATTGCAGCTCCCAGCAACAACTGATTGCTTTCCAATTCTACAACAGACACACACAGCCCATTCATTAAGAATAAAGTAGCAGCTGAACAGCAAACACAAGACACAGCTACTTTCTATCAAAGGTAGAGAGCAAGTATGAGAGGTTGAGGGCAGAACTCAGCCACAACAGACTGACCTACAGTATGACAATGGTGCTGCATACTTCCTTTGAGGTTTACAGGTCACAAAGTATTTTTAAAGATTTGATTTAAAGCATACTATTAATAGGCACCTAGAGGTTTACAGACATAAGATGGTACAGAAATACAATTTTTTATGACTTATTGTTCACATTCAGATTTTCCACAGGTCTTAATGCAAGAGAAATAGGAACACTGATATAAATATTAAAAAGTACTTTAGACACACAAAACAATAGTTGGATACCATTAAAATGAAGAGGACAATTTTTTAAAAATGGTATAAGAATGACTGAAGAATTTGAAAACATGCCTTATAGTGATAAGACTCAAAACCACAATGTATTTCATCTTCCAAAGAAAAGAGGGCATTCTATAAATGGCAATGAAGGAGCTTAGCTGATCATCCCCACTTCCAGTGACACTAGGAAAGCAGGCATGTGAGATGCACTAGGAGTGGGATTTGTTTGCATCTGAGGCTGGAAATAAACCTTAGGTGTTTGTTTTGGTTTGTGCTCTAGTTTTCGAACTCTTGCCTTTGCCAAGGCAGGGGATCATCATATTGGACTCCGTGCTTTGAGAGAGTCCTCAGCTAGCCTCCTAGCAGGCTGATGCTGATACAGCATTCTACAAGTGGTAAATTCCGATTTTTTAAAATTGATTCTCCCTTATCTAGTAAAAAAAACATTTTATTTTGAGGGTGAAAGACAAACAGCATTAGAGATGTATTAGCCCTGAAACACTGTTAAAAACTAATGACATTGCCTCATTGGTCAAAGACAGAACTGATAGTTCTTTAAGATCAATTTAAGCCTTGGGAATAATATAGATGAGAGAGTTTACTTTTTCGCTCTAAATTCAAACTTGGAATCATTCATCTCCACAAAGCACAATCTGATGAACACTTCTACCCTTAACTCAGTATCCGTATGTAACTAGCACTACAATTCTTGTTTAAAGATAAAGCATTTGAAGTATTAAGGAATGATCTTACCTTTGGTTTTTTGCAGCTGGAAGGAGGAGAGCTTTCTGTATACTCAGGAGCATCTTCATGTGAGGACACAAAACTAGGTCTTTTTTTCTGGGACTGAGAGCTAGCTTTGATGACATACCCTGGAGCTTGAGTTTCACAGACACTTTTTTTAGTTTCAGTGAGATGCATTTTCATGTCTCCCTTTCTTTTCAACTGGCAGGTCTTTCTCCAATTATTTAGCATCTGATATATCAGAAGAGAAAGGACTGATTTACCTTTTTTGGCACAAGCAAACTTCATATGCTCAATAGTTTTCATGATTTTCATAATATGAGCCATTTTTCCTAAATCTTTCCTAGCAGCCAACATTAAATTTTCAAGCAACAAAGAAAACTGGTTGTAGTTGTAGTCTAATTCAGTCACAGTACTCCCATAGTTTACAGATATGGTATACGGTACACACTCAACATACGTGAAGATCGAAGGCTTTGAATTTTGTATTAATTTTCTTGTTTCCGAAAGTTCTGAAAGTTCTCTGGTGAGAAGGTGAAGTGCATAAGAGCAGTTTATGGTTTCTGCATAGTTGCAAATAATGTCCAGCTCACTCTTCAGATCAGAGATGGCAGACTCTACAGTTTTACAAAGGTTGTCCATTGAATTATCTTTCAGAAATGAAAAGGAAGACATTTTCTTTTGGCAATGTGCCAATTCAGGAAGAAGCGATAAATCAAACCACAACAAGCTTCGAAATCTCTGTTCATCTGTTTTTCTTGCTATTGAATTTTTAAGAAAGTGAACTGTTTCATACATCATTAGTACTTCAATGTAAGGCTCAACAGCTTCAGGCTTTAAAATTACACCATTAATGCCATCATTCTTCATTGTGTCTAACACATTTTCCTCGGTGATCAAGATTTTACTGACATCCTCCTCCTGCAAAATCTGAAAATACATTTTTAAACTTTCTAAACGTTCTGTACATCTAAGCATTAGCAGATGTAACTTCTTGAGGTCTGCAAACTGAGCTTCATCTAATATTTCTCCAACACAGGAAATATCAGGATGTGAAAGCAAAACAGTGAGGAAGTCAGAGTTTTCATCTCCATGTTTGCCTTTGTTTTCACAATATTTTGACTTTTCTGTATCATTTTTCTTCTCAGTAATATTGTTAGATTTTTCAGTTCTAAACTCTTCAGCTACATATTCATAAACTTCATATAGCTTGGAGAGAGCATCTTGGTTTATTTTGCACAGAAGTTGTTCTTTCTTATTGGGAGAGGCTTTATTTAACAACAGACGTCTGTCTTTCCAAACAAGACTTTTAGCAGCGTCAAAAAATATATGTTCAAGGCCAAAGAGTGATGCTTTCATATTCATTGATTCACACGCCTTTATAAAGCTTATCTTTGTAGAGATAATTTCCATTATAACCCACACATGGTCCTCTTTTTCTGCACAGGTGTGAGCATATGGAAGGTTCCTATACATATTTATCAGTTCCACAGCACTTTTCCTTACAGTTTCCAAATCTTCTAAAGTATCTCCAAAGTTAACTCCACAAGTAAAAGGCACAGAGAGGAAAAAATCTAAGCAATCAGAATTATGTTGAATCACAGCTTCACACTCATCAATCTCTCGTCTGAATTTCAAGAATGCATAGTAAGATTTGTTTTCCCACCTTGTTTTTTCAAAGAGCTCTAATAACTGTTTATGGTAGCTCTGTAGCTCATGAAAAACATTGTACTTCAGCCTTGTTTGGAAAGCTGGAAAGAAATTGGATTGTTGTTGATACCCTGATGGCCTGCCAAGCAGTTCCCCGTACAGTGAACCATCATACCAAAGCAAGCTTCGAAAAGTTGGCTCTCTTTCTAAAAAGCACTTTTTGTTTTCAATGAACTGAATTGCTTCCATTACCATTTGAAGTTCCACCAGTGAATCTACAGCATCTGATTTTAACTTGGATTTACAGTTATTCCATAGCTTTCTTTCAACCAGTAACTCTCGGGAAACCAAGATGTGCTTAAAAGAACACCCTTGCTTTTCCTCAAAAGCTTTAACAAATGAAGGAAGAAGGTTATCACAAACTCTAATCTGTTCCTGTAATATTTTCAGAGATGAGGTTTCATCTGCTTTTTGTAAAATATTTGATATTTCAGTTATGAAAGCAAGAGATTTCAGTTCTGTCCCCACTGCTCTATGCTTGTTTTTACAATTGATTCCCTTACATTTGTTAGGATGATCACCGGAGAGATTATCTGTATTCAATTTAGTCACATGGGCTGTAAGATTCTCATGTGTTTTGCTTGGTGAGGCATCATATGTCCCAGTAATGCTTTGAATACCTTGTTTTGCCATGATTCCTGATTTCAACTCTGAGTTAATTTGGCGATCTTTGTTAGTGCTTTCTTTCCAATCTTCATTTCTTTTGACATTTTTTTTATCAACTGGCTTCCTTAAGCCAGGTGCAGTGAAAGCACCGCTGTTGTTTGAAGAACTCTGAATGCATCTGTATTCCTTATTACAGCTACAGTGACCTTCTCTGTGTGTTATACTCTTTTGTTCCAAAACGACCTTAGCAGAGGATCTCCCAGGTACATCTTTTACCAGATACAGATTTACAGGTGATTTCACTTTGCTTTCCACTAGCCCCATTTCCTTTATCGTTGGAAATGTATTCTGTCCAACTTGCTGCAAAATGTACTGATTTGAAAACGGGGCCAGAGTGTTGTATACTAAGGACACAGAAGATACATTCTTTAAATAGTTCTCTATCTCTGTATTATTTTCTCTCTTATATAAAATTTTTGTCAGTGGTTCCAATTTGACAGTTTCGGTACCATGTGTCTCCTTTTCAGCTACTTTACTGTAATTACTCAGACAACACATTCCTGAATTTGAGGTTTCTTTTCTGTCATAGCCTCTATCTTGCAGCTGGCCGCTGAGAGGTACTGTTGGTGTTTCAAAAGAACCAGTCTCTAAAACTCTCTCAGATGAAATGTTTGAGCTCATTTTCAAAGATGCAGCTTTAGCACTAATAATTTCGTGGTCTAATGGAACTTGAGATACACTGGTCTCATGTTTTCCTCCTGCTGCAGGCATCTGCCTCATTGAGCCTGACGAAAAGTTTCCAATACCAACACTCCGATTTGTGGAAATATCCCCACTGCCAGCAGAAAATATACTCTCTTTTTCAGTAGAAAGAATACTATGCAGATTTTTATGAATAGCAGAGAGCGTGGAAACATCTTGCGTGTTGGTGTTTGCATTTAAACAGCTATCTGCAGCTGTTTTTAATAGTGATGTATGTATGACAGCATTCATGTTTACATTAGTCTTACAAGCTCCATCTTTTCTTTGGTCTGTACAAAATCCTACAGAATCATCCCTCTCGACAGGCAAGCTCAAAGGTTTTAAGATATTTTTGTTGGTAAATGTATTTGCTTCAGGGATATAGTCTTGTCTTGTTACACTGCCACATCGGCCAGCAGTTCCTTGAATATGAATTTTAGATGAAACATTTACGAACACCTTGTGCTCCTTATTAGTTAGTTCCAGATTTTCTAGCCCAATGGCGTCTAAACCTACAGAGTTTTCAGAGACTGTCTGAAGTTCCGTTATTCTTCTCGTATCTCTCACATTGTCACCCTCAAAAGCCAAATATGCCTTGCAGGTAGCAGCTGAAAACTGACTACAAGTTACAGAAGAAGCCACAGTTAAGTCAGAATTGCAGTGATGTATCTGATTTATATCTTTCAACACAACAGGTGCACAACCTGTAGTGGATCTTGCATCCATATCTTCCTCTGAAACCATTTCTCTCATTTTATCCCCTTTATTTTTAAACCTTTGTTTTATTGGCATACATGTAACGGTGTCACTTGCTTTCTTAAATGCTACAGTTCGCTTATTTTCCTTTATGTTATACTTTCTTTTCTGAGAAAAGTGAGCAGAAGAATACTTCCCAGTTGTCAAGAAACTATGACCTTCAAGATCACAGCTTTCCCATAAGTCGTTACATATTATTTCATAACATTTTGGTAAGGGACCCTTTTGTCTTTTCTCTCCAACTTTAGTTACAATTTTTAGAGATTTGAGAACTCTCCTCTGAGCTTTCCTTAAGTGAAACATAGCATCATCTATTTTTTTGGATAGCCGCTTACTTTTGCATAAGGATGCTTCACTACAAAGAGTATTTAGAACATTTTTTATGTGTTTTTCAGACTGTGCAAGTGTCTTCATTCTTCCCTCAAATAATAAAGAAAACATTTCAGATGAATAGTGTTCTCTCTTTTTACCACAAAGTTTTGAGTTTCTACATATAGGTGAACGTCTTGAACCTTTCTGAGGCCTCATTTTATTTGTTAGAGATTTATTATGTGGATGTTGTTTTCTCTTAAGTTTTGATTGCACACCTTTTTTACTCTTAGATTCATTACTGTTATCTTTTGGTTTTGTACTGTAAAAGCTACTTCCTTTATTCAATACATCAGAAAGAGTAACAGGTGCAGTGAAAGTTTTGCTTTCTTTTTCAGGAATATGACTATCCGCCTCATGAACACAGATAGGTAGGCATGTTTCCATTTTATTTGTAAGATCCAAATTCTGCATATATTCTTCACTTCTTTGCTCCCCTGACAATTCCATATTGACTTCTAATCCTGGAGATTCAATTGCACATTTCCACATCTCTCTTGCAATTCCAACGTTGGGGGGGCTGACTCCTGATTTAAGTATGTTGGTTATTGTAATTTGTAAGTCAGGCCACATAGTTGTACTTAAAGATTCTGTTTTACCTTCCTTTGTGCAAGATTTTTTCCCCAATGAACAATGATCTTCACTTTTCTCTAGTATCTTCTGGCTACTGTTTCCAAACAAACTTTCCCAGTCTATACGATCTATCAAGTACTGATACAGTGAATCAACCTCCTCATCAGATCCAACCTCATGACTATGTGGATTTTGTGGTACTGAGAGAGACTCCTCATGCTGCTCCAGAGGAATTTCAATCTCACTTTCAAATTCCAAGCCGTGGAGAAAAATATCCTCACATTTCTCCTCTTTCATCTCTTTAAATATTTCCTGCACACTATTTTCATGGCAAGAAGAGTTTCTCTCAGAAACATATGTTTCCTCAGGTTGGGAACATCCTCTTTCTTCGTGTTCCACACTTCCAGAAGGTACGGAAATAGTGGTGATTAGCGTAACAGCATTCTGCTCTTCCCATTTATGAGCCTCTGGCAGTGCTGCAGGTCTGCAAAACTCTGCTGTTGCAGACAGTTCTTCTGATTCTCTTTTGTTATCTGGAATAATTCCCTTTTCCTTTGTAAAAGTGGCAATATTTTCTGTTTCCATCAAATATGCTTCTGTTAATGCACATCCTTCTTCAAAAATTAAGTTTAAACCAGAAGCTGAGCTTTTAAAATCCAGAATATGAGGAGTGTCACAAAGTTCCATCCAGATTCCTGGGACGTTGCTAAGTTCTTTTTCAAGTTGGCATGTGTGCATTTGGTTGAAATCATGAACATTTATATCAGTCCCCATTTCCTGATTACAGATCCAACTCTGCTCTTCATCTAAAAATGCAGCTCCAGAAGAATCACTCTCTTGGCTATCCCTGCAGAAATGTTTGTCTAATGATACTGGCTCATTTTCTCCAAGGAAACATAAGTATTCTTTATTGAAGCAATCTCTCAATACTTTGTCTGTTCTGCAGATAGCATGAGACAAATATATCTGGTCATCCATTGTTTCTTTGATGGAAGAATTGCCTTTTACTTCTTTTGTAGGATCTTCTCTTTTACCTATGCAATTTTGGTTTGTAATTTCAGTTGCTGAATATATTAATTTATGGGCCTTTATAGGGCCTTCATCAACATTGGCTTTTTCAGAAAGCAAAGTGTCTTGAAGCTTACTTTGGCGAAAGTTTTCTTCACCAACGATCTGATCACTAGGAACAGATTCACAGGCAACGTGATGACAGACACACTTGTCCTCTCCCACTTTGGCATGTTGTTTTCTCATAGCATGTTTAAAAAGATGCATTCTTCCATGGACACCAATCTCTAAAGTATGATCCTGTGTATCAAAACTCTCACTATTAACTTCATAGTCTCTGTTTGAGACCGAAGTATTTTCAGCCCATGTTAAGTAAGAATCTGTTGAACTGTTTCCTATTTCAGAAGTATAATTATTTTCTTCGAACTGGTTATGCATTTTCCCAGTATATTTTGTCTTGCCTTCATGAAATTTAATACTTTCAGGATGTTGGATGCCTATGTTCATGCCTTTATCATCATGCAAAGACTGTTCAGGAGTATGTCTTTGATTATCCTCAAGAACTGTTAAATTAATAGATTGTGATTCCTGAAATTTCTGCCCTCCTTTCACTGAGGCATATTTATCCCTTTTAGAACAGTTCAGTTGTGCTGAACCCTGCCCTTCATCATGTTTCTTAAGTGAGTAAAGACCATTACACACTTGATGGGAAATCTCAGATATTTTATCTGCATTATTTTTGTTCTGTGCTACTGACATTTTGCCCTGCCTCCACGCATGAGAGAGAGATGAGTGTGACCTTTCTTCTTCTTTTTTTAGGTCTTCTGCAGGTACTTTCTTTGAATTTTTGTTTTGACAATCTGCAGAAAAGGAAGAGAAAATATTCCCTACTACTGATGGCATATGAGGATTGGAACCCTTCTGAGATCTGGAATACAGAGAGCTGCTTGAATCTGCAATGCTGTGAGGCATGGCTTCAGAGTGTGTGTTGCAGGCAAAGTTAGCAGGCAGTACTGATGAAACTGACTTTCCCATTGACACAGACTGGAACTTTTGATCAGGAGGAGGATCATTATGCCTTGACTTTTTAGTGAAACTTAAGTTCTTTTTGCTATCATGAACAGATAAATGCTTTATATTGTTCTTATGAAGATTGGAACTTTTTTCTACGTAGCAGTGGTCTGCTTTGTCTTTCATGGAGAAACTCTCCTGCAAGTCTATCTCAGGTTTTGTGTCTCCAAATGGAAACGATGAACAGTTCCTCAGTTGTTCTCCCATTGTAATCTGGTGCATTTTCAAGTCTTTTCTATCACAGATATGGTTCTCTTTTGCTGTGATATGCTTTTCTTCAATAACGGTTTTTGAAGCAGGATGTGTGTGAACATCCTGCAATGCAAAAGGCTCCACTATTCCTTTAGGAAGTGTTGTTATGCTACCAGCCACTTGCTTGTTTTCCACAGTGTGTTCTTTGTCTGCATCTAGAGTTGATCTAAACTCTTTTATGAAAGCTGCTTCTTTCCGTGATGCTTGCTCCACATGTCTCTGTCTAAGCTGACGATGTTTTGGGTCATTAAGCAGAAGGGGTTCTTCAGGCGAAGGTATATTTAAAGTGGCTGATATTTTCATTTCTGAGTTGAGATAGTCCAGCCCATTCTCAGGTGTTGAATTCCCATGAAAAACTACCTCAGTGTTTTGTTTTCCCGGGTTTCCTTCTCTTCTCTTTAGTCTTGGATCCATAATAAGTCTTGATGTAATTACAGTACTTGAGCCACTACTACTAACTGTGGTAAAATTATCATCTGGAATAATGCATTTTAGATTCACCATGTGGTCACTACTAATGTTTCCATTGGTATCTACAGCAGCCTCAAGTGGCAGACTTGACTCATTTCCTTGCATTGGTGATAAATCCCACCTTCCATGTATGTTATGTTCCACTTGGATATCCTGGGCTTCAGTTACCAAACCATTCTTGTTCTGTGTATTTTCACAGGAGGAAGAAACTTTTGGGCCAGAAGTATTCTCCTCTGAATTTACTTCACTGCAAGAAGAGCTTTCCTCAGGTCTGGAAGCAAGTAAACTTACAGGTTGCCTGAAATGCTCATAGATTATTGTAGCCTGAGCACCTTTACCAATCCTTTTGGCTACGGTACAGTTTTTCCATGAGCCTCGTCTTCCTGTGAAAGCAAGAAGAGAAAAGTGACAATACTCCAGAGCTAAGGCTGCAAGAACAATTGTGACCCATTTCTAACTTAAGAAAAGCTCAAACACTTTTAAATCTGAATTTTTTTCATGTTCTGCCTAAAGCACAGAAGAATTCAAAATGGTTGTCAGTGAAGGGGGTGGCTTTTTAACACTACATAAAGACATGCCTTTTCTCATCCAGGCCCTTGTCATCTTACATCTTTCTTACTGCAACATCTTTCCTTTGGCCTTGATACAAGCTTTGCTTTTATCCACCCAAAACACTGCTGTGCAAAGATCATTTCCCTTGTTCCTCATTTTCATCATGTCAACACCTTTTTTACATCCCTCCATTGGCACCTTCTTTTCCATAACATCAAACACAAATTCCCTGTTTTCACTTCCAGGCCCTTCATGGCCTATCCCCACCTTACTTCCCTCTTATCTGCTATCAGTGTATCCACATTTAAAACAAGCACCTTAGTGCTGTCTTCTGTTCTGCCAATCTCACATGAGAGGCGCCCCCCATAAACATAGAATCACAAAAATGCAGGGCTGGAAGGGACCTTGAGAAGTCTTCCTGTGCAGCCCCATGTACTGGGACAGAACCAACTACACTTAACATTATTCCTGACAAGCGATTGTCTAACCTGTTCTTTAAAACCTCCAATGAGGGAGATTCAACAAACTCTCTTGCAAGCCTGCTCAATAACTTAATTACTCATAAAGTTAGAAGTTTCCTAACATTTAACCTAAATCTTCCTTGCTGCAGATTAAGCCCATGACTTTATGTCCTACCTTCAGTGGGTGTGGAGAACAATTGATCACAGTCCTCTTTATAACAGTCCTTAATGTATTTGAAAACTTATCAGGTCCCCTCCTCAGCCTTCTTTTCTCAAGACAAACATGCCCAGTTTTTTAACCTTTCCTCATAGATCAGGTTTTCTAAACCTTTTATCATTTTTGTTGTTCTCCTCTGGCCTTCCCCCAGTTTGTCCACCTCTTTCTTAAAGCGGGGTGCCCAAAATTGGACACAGTACTCTAGCTGAGGCCTCCCCAGTGCTGAACAGAGCAGGACAATTACCTCCCATATCATATATACTTGTTAATACATCCAGAATATTAGCCTTTTTTGCAACTGCATCACATTGTTGGCTCATATTCAATTTGTGATCCATGATAACCCCCAGATCCTTTTCAGCAGTACTACTGCCTTAACAGTTATTCCCCATTTTATATTTGTACACTGCTTCCCAGGACAGAGTCCCCCCCCAGCATGCAAGAATGGCCCACATTATTTGTTCCTAGATATATACACTGACCTTTAGCCATATTAAATAGTATATATCATTTGCCCTGCACCCTGTTTACCAACTGATCCATATCGCTCCATGTCAGTGACCTTTCCTCTTCATTATTAACCACTCCCACAATTTTTGGGTCATCTGCAAACTTATCAGTGATGATGATATTATGTTTTCTCCCAGGTCACTGATAAAAATGTTAAACAGCATAAGATCAAGAACCAATCAGTGTGGGACCCCACAAGAAACTCGCATATTTCATGATGATTCTCCATTTACAATTACATTTTGTGACCTATCACTTAGCCAGGTTTTAATCCATTTAACGTGTGCCAGGTTAATTTGATCTTTCTACTTTTTTAATCAAAATGTCACGTGGTACCAAGTCAAATGCCTTATAGAAGTCAAGTATAATTACATCACCACTATTACCTTTATCAACAAACTTATAATCTCATCTCTTTCCCCACCCCAAAAAAAGATATCACATTACTTTGACACAACATGTTTTCCATAAACATGTTGACTGTGAAATCCCTATTATCCTCCTTTAATTCTCGATTAATCGAGTCCTATATCAGCCACTCCATTATCTTGCCCAGAATTGACGTAAGACTGACAAGTCTATGATTGCCTATGTCGTTCCATTTTAAGCACTGGCATAACATTAGCTTTCTTCTGGTCCTCTGGAATTTCACCAGTGTTCCCAAACTTATGGAAAAAAACAACATTAATGGTTCAGCAAACTCCTTGGTTAGCTCTTTTATAAAGCTTGGATGCAAGTTATCTGCACCGGCTGATTTAAAAATGTCTAACTTTAGTAGCTGCTGTTTAACATCCTTCAGGAGATTTTTTGAGGGAGACTCATTGAACAGACTGTAACTCAGTTTGAGATACCACAGGTTACAAGTGGATGGAAGCTAGTTCTGTACAGTCACACTTTCCTCTCCTATTTTATATCCCTTCATACAATATCGCTGATATTGGGGAAAAAGCCACCGCAGCACATGCCACTGAAAAAAGCCTTACTGCATCTCTCCAGCTCAGGCCTGGTCTACACTACGCGTTTAAATCGATTTAAAGAGTTAAATCGATTTAACGCTGTACCCGTCCACACAACGCCCTTTATATCGATATAAAGGGCTCTTTAAATCGATTTCTGAACTCCTCCCCGACGAGAGGAGTAGCGCTAAAATCGATATTGCAACTTCGGAATAGTGTTAGTGTGGATGGAAATCGACGTTATTGGCCTCCGGGAGGTATCCCAC